>NW_006159583.1:7008782-7100227 GCF_000334495.1 Tupaia belangeri chinensis
CTGCTGAGTAACTGCTGTCATCACCTCTGGGTATGGTACAGAAAGGAGCCAGGTCAGCCTAGGCACCAAATCATGGCATGAGGTCTAGGATGTTGCCAAGGAAAGTTGACATTATTAATAAAGAACACCATGACAGGTCCAGAGAGACCTGAGAAAAAAGGAATTTTTTTTCCTGAATTTTAAACAAAGGGCCTAGCATTTTCACTTTGCAGCAGGCTGGCAAAACTCTTGGGTTGTTGGGAAGTCATGACTTTCCTGACAACCTAATATGTAGCCTGACCTGGGTGCAAGAGATATTCATTGAACAAAAGAGGCATGTATTTTAAAGTTGAGAAACACTGTTCCAAGGCCTACTTCTTTAAATTAAAGATTGGTTGCTATGAAATGAAGGTACATTACTGTCACTCAGATGGGTACCTAAGTATCTTTTTTTAAATTTTTTTTTTCCAGAGGGTGCATGTACTCATCAGAGAGAAATAGAAACAGGAGTGAGGGAAGTGCCCCCAGTGTGGTGTGGTAATGCTGCAACTGTTTCTCTATTTCTCTCTATCTGTCAAGGATTTTAGGTACCCACTTGCCTTATGTGTTTTTCATGTCACTGGGGCCAGGAATTTTAAACCAGGTTGGCTATAAGGGATCCAACTGCCTTAACCACTAAGCCAGAGGCCAGCAGGCCAGCATCTTTTGCTCCACACACTTAGATAATCCTTACCTGACACAGAAACTAGCCTCTTCTACTAAAGTATGCTTTCTTAATAAAAATATAATTTTACTCAAAAATTATGCATGCATTTTAACTACTTTTATTTGAAAATGTATTATATATATATATATATATATATATTCAGACTTTGAAGAATTACATGTAAGCGCCTTGCTCATTAATCCTTATTATTATAAAATTTTCTTTAGTTCTTTTACTTTAAAATTCATGTTCGTCCCTCTCTTTTCCCTTCCTTCAATACCTAATGTCTTCCAACTTGTTTTAAGGAAGTTCCAGTAGCTCCTAGTCAGTTCTTTCAGCCTCCTTGTTGTTCAGTCCCTCAAGAGTCTATCCAAGAGTTCTGCTTTCCCTAGGGTTCTCCAATCTTCCCTTCATGTCAATTTGTAGAAATGTCTCAAGGGTTGAGGAGTCAGTGGAGAATCTTGAATCCCCAAGAAATCTATTTAAAACCAGGTGCTAAAGTAGTCAAGAAGCTGCCTGGGAAATTCTGAGCCATTTAGCTAAAGAAATGTGAAACCAATATCTCAGGCTGTGCTGAAGCAACTCGTCTACCCGCAAGAAATAGCAGACACTGTTCCTGCCTGTGTCTCAGCTCTTGCCTCACTGCTCATAGGGTTTGACCAATATCTGATCATGACTCCATATTCAGGGAACCTGTTCCCATTTTGCCTGTCATGTTATTCATCTCCAAATTCCTCTAGAGGGGTCTGTTTATCCAGGGAAGAAGCAACTTTATTTCTATTATATTATTGGTTCTTCATTAGCAATGACACCCTCCACCACCCCTATCCATTTAGGGATTTTTTTTTTCTGATCTCATCCCTAAATCTGTTCATCAAACCCCAACCCGGAGTACCTAATCCAACCTCTTGCCATCTGCACATATACCTGTGCATTCTTCAGCAGCAGCCCCTGCAGCCAGTTACTGTCCAGTGCAGGCAACTTCCACATCACTAACGTTGTGCAAGCTGGAGCAGTTCATTACTACTCTCTGGGTCCCACAAGAGGGATAAGACTATCTCCCACCAGAAATAATCAGACCTTAGAAGCACAGCTTTTCAATTCTAGTTCATTTCAAAACATTATGTTGGAGTTTTTAGTTAGGTTGCAGGACTAGTGTTGTCTTAACTGATAAACCCTGATGTGGAGGTTGTGCAGTCTTAGAGGAAGCCATCTCATTGAATAGGATAAAGCCTTTATGAAGGAGGTGAGTGTGGTCATGTCCTGGCTGACCAACTATAATTGACCATCCAGTCTAGCACTAGCTGAATTCTCAGGCAAGATCCTAATTTCCTATCATCACCTCATCATGTGTTTTCCAAGTTCCTTTAATAGCTTTCCAAAACCTTTAATAGCTTCAGATGGACGTGACTACAGAGAACAGGAGGAGCAGCAATAAAGGCAAATTCCTATTCATTTATCTTGGTTATATATGTTTAAAAAAAAAATTACACCAGAGCCTTCCCTGACAAGCACTGGTCTTTAACAAAAAAAAAAAAAAAAAAAAGAGAGAGAGAAATTGGGCTTGTGCCATGACATAGTAGTTAGACGCTGCACAGAGGAAACCACATCCCACATAGCCAACCAGGGTTTGAGTCCTGGCCCACCCAGCTTGAAAAACACATGGCATACTTATGCATGCCCAGGATCCTGACAGGATGGTGAACTGGAGGAAAACAGAAAAATTGTTAACATTGCTGAAGGGAGAATTCATATATCTGCTCAATAATCTTGTGCCTATCCAGGTTCAGATTCTCTCTTTATTTGTAGATGCCTAGTAAGCTCCATCTTCCACACTATCTTTAAATCAGAGACTTGAAATCTGAGGCCTGTGAGGACACATGAAGTCCTTGGAATTGCATGTCAAATAATGTTTCTGTGTCTGTGTACTGCATGTGCAATTTTTAAGAAGTTCAATAGATTTCATTATATTTTTATCCAAAATGTCTTTAATCTTGGTCAATTTCTGGATAAGTGGCTTTATCAACCCAGGTATGAGCCATAATTACATTTCACACCAAGACCATTTTTTGCATTCTTAGAAGACTGAAGCTAATGACTGCCAATTGAACTTGAATCTCATAATTTGTAAACCTCTGGGGTATGAATTGTAGTCAAAAATCACAAGAGGACAATCACCTGGGAGAATGATTTTCAGAATGAATATTTAGAAGCTAGGATTCCATAGACTATCCCAGGATTTTCTCTATGGTATGCAATAGCACCAAGAGGTAGAACTCCAGATCCAAGGTCCAACACATTCACTTCTTAGTTACATGGTTTATATATTGTAGTTATGTCTCAATATCATACCTCAAAATTTGACTAGAAAAGGGAGGTATGGGGGCCAACAAGTAGCATGGTGGTTAAAGCACTAGATCACATGGCTGATCATGGTTCAAGTTCCCAGCCCAGTGACGTGAGAATCACACCAGGCACGTATGAGTTCATGCATGCCCAAAACCCCAAGAGGAGAATAGAGGAGAAGGGATTAGTTCACGGCCATCTACCCTGCAGGGAGATTTCTCACTTTCCCTCTCTGTGTCCCTCTCTGTCTCTCGCCAACAAGCACAAGAGTTCTATGGCAAAAACAAAAACACAAGCAAAAACAAAAGCAAAAAAAAATATGAAACTTTGTTTTGAGGTTTAAAACTTACTGCCCTATGATGTCACAGCGCCTTCTTCTTCATCTCTCATTGAGCCTTAGAATCTATTGGTTGGGACAATATAACTTCACTAGTAGCCATCATCGGATTTATTAATAATTATTATTACTACCGATACATACACCACCTATGCACATGTTACTAAATTAGGAGTCATTTCTAATGTCAACTGCAGCCAGTTGGAGGGGATGGCTAGGAGACATTCTTGAGGATTGTGAGTCAGACTGGCTTAGTGGGAAACAAGACTATTAACTAATGATGCCTGACATGGTCCCAGGAAAGTGTTTTGATATTCTTGTTCCGGGTTATCTAAGGAAAATAGCTGGCCAGAGACTGCACTACACAAAATTTCCAAATGGTTATTTTGTCTCTATGCAATCCAAAAATTAACCTCATTACTTATTTTTTTATTTTTTAGACAGGTTCTTGCTATGTTTCCCAGACTGACCTCAAACCACGATCTTTCTGCGTCAGCTTCCCAAGTACTGGGGACTATAACTGTAAAACACCAAGCCTGGCTATTGATTCAATAACCTACAAACTCCATCCCTCTCAGCCTGTCCTCTATTGCTTTGTCAAGACTCAAACTTGGATCCACATTTGTCATCTCTACTGGTAAATGTTAAAAAATCATTTAGAGGCCAGCAGGTGACATGGTGGTTAAGGTGTTGGATTCCCTACATGGCATATTATGATAAGAATCCTGGTCTTGATGGCTTGCTTTCTCACTTTCCCTCACTTTCCCTCTTTCTGTCTCTCTAGTGAGTACATATTCCCTGTAGCAAACTTTTAAAATAATAAATAAATAAATAAATAACTTTTTAAAAATAAAAATAAAGAGGGTCAGGAGATGGCATAGTGGTTACATGGCTGGACTCCCATATATCTGACCGTGGTTCAAATCCTGGACAAAGTGGCTTGAAACTCACACCAGATATGTCAGATATGTGTGTATGCATGCCTAAGATCTTAGGAGGAGAATGGAGGAGAAGGGATTGCAGTGTGGCCATCTTCCTTGGGGGGTGATTTCTCACTTTCCTTCTCACTCTCTCTTGTCTCTCTCTCCAGTGAGCACATGTTACCCTAAGGCAAAAACTTCTAAAATTAAATAAATAAATAAATAAATAAAAATTTAAAGACAAAGAATTTGAAGTGAGAACCACCTTGACTTCTAGTTCTACCCAGAAAGAAGTATTAACTTGTAGATGAGGAGCAGCTTGGACCAGATTACAAAAGTACTTATGAACTCTTACTCAACCTTCCAATATGAACCCTAGGGAAGCCATCCCAGACCTCCTGGCTATTGGATGATTTCCTTGCATTGTCATGCCATCTTGTCCTCTCATCTCAGGTAAAAATTAGAAGTGTGTAAATGTGTATGTGTCCATATGCATATGTGCAATCAAATTCTGTTTCTCCCACTAGCCTGTAAGTGCTAAAAGAAGTCTACTCTTGCTCGCCATTTTGTCCTCAGGGCCTTACACAAAAACCCCATTACATACATTTACTCTGTGACGAGTTCCTGCTACTACTTATAAAAATTAAATGTCACAAAGTGCAAGAGCAAATAGAAGGGAATAAGAAGATGAAAGAGATGGAGAAACAAAATAGGCTTTATCTGAGAGCCTCATCTACTCCTAGAGCATGTGGTCTATCTGTCAGAAAGGATTCCTCCAGAGCATGGCAAAGTATGGAAAAGCCCAAATTACCCCACTTTAAAACCACCACTAGTGTCCAGTTTTGTTGTTTCTCTAGAACTTCTAGTTGCAACTCTGAGCCCTTCTGATTTTCCCTGAGCAGACTAAATATCTTCCAGTCCTTCCAGCCTAGTGTCTCCCTATTTTTTGGCCCAGTATCATTATAACAATTAAACAACAGGAGGTCTGAGGTCAAGTTGAGCAAGAGATAAGCAATACCAAGAAAGTGATGTCCCAGATGCCAAGAAGATGTTTTAAGAAGAGAATTCAACACACTGGACTTCCACATGGTTAGTGGCTTACTTTCTCATTTTCTTTCTCTCTCTCGCTCTCTCTCTCGCTCGCTCTCTCTCTGTTACATGTAACCTATAGCAAATTTTAAAATAATAATTAATAAAACTAAATAATTCTTTTTTAATGAATGCATGTGTTATTGAAAGAAATTTTAAAATATACAACCAAAATTAAATAAATAACATAAGGTCATATGGCAAAAAAAGCAGGCCACATGGTGGTACAGTGGTAATGCAACTAGACCACATGGGAAGGTCCTGAGATCATGGCCTGGAACCTCCCTCTATACTCTGGGTGTGTGTACAAGCCTGTGATCTGAACTGGCTGAGACTAGATGTAGATCATGGAGTGAAGACCTTGTTTGCACATTCTCTCTCTCTCTCTCTCTCTCTCTCTCTCTCTCTTTCTCTCCTCTCACCTCCTCTCATGGAAGGAATAAATAAACTTAAAGAAATGATGCTCTTTTCCAAAAAATGGTGATAAGGGTTATGAAGAAACTAAAACAGATGAGCAAAGAGAGAATAACATGGGAGGAGGATGAAGTTAAGGAAGCCCTCTTTGAAGAGGTGATATCTGGTTAGAGACCTGAGTTATGTGAAGGAGTGAGAGAAGGGCCATTCCATACTAAGGAACAAGCTTTGGAAAAGCTCAAAGACAAGAAGAGAACAGAGGGTGCAAAAGGCTAAGAAAGGCAGGTTGGTTCAAGTGGAGGGAATCAGGGAGGAAGTGGTGGCAGTGTTTTGCATGGGACAGAGAATGCAGAGCAATGGATTTTATTCCAAATGCAATGAGAACCAATGGGAAAGTGATTATAGGGATGGTGCAGAGTGAGCATGAAGCCCTGCTAAGATCTTATTATGGGAATCCAGACATGGCAAGATAGTCGATTGATCCAGATAGCACAGGAGCAGTGACAATGATGAGAAGTAGCCAGATTTAAGATTTATGAGGAGGGCAGATTCAACAGCATTTGCTATGGTGCTGGGTAGAGAGAGTGAAAGAAAGAGAGAAATTAATTATGTTTCCTAGAGGATTTAAACAAAATATGATGCTATTCATTTGAAGAAGCTTGGAGAAGCATATATTTTGGGTGGGAATATTGAGTTATGATTTAGACATGTTAATATTTGAAATGCCTATTAAACTTAAAATAACCAGTAACATATACAAGTCTGGACCTCAGGAGGGAAGTTAGGGCTAAAGAATATAAACTCAAGCAGACTGAGGTGTTTAAAACTATTACACAGAGTAAGGTCAGCTAGAAAAGTGTGTAAAAGGAAGGAAAAAAGAGAGAAGTAAGACCTGGAGCCTGAGGTACACTGACATTTAGAGGTCAGGTTGGGGAAGAGGAGCTAGTAGAGAAGAAGGAGCACTCAGTGAGAGAACAAATGCCAAAAGGATGGTGTCTCAGAGACTGGGAGAAGAAAGCACCAAAAAGAAAGAGTTATTGATGGTGCCAAATGTTGCTAAGAGTGGAAGTAAGGACACCGAGAACTGATCTTTGGTTTCGCAAGTAGGAGGCAAGTGGTTCCATTAACAGGAGCAGCTTTTGTGGAGATAAAAGTCTGATTGGAGAGAGTTCAAAATAGGATATATTGCGTATACTCAAATCATGCAAGGGATTTTACTAAAGAAGAGCAAAGAGGCCCAGCCCTGTAGCTTAGTGATGGAGAGAGTCAGACCCTACATGGCCTACCCTAGTCTGAATCCTGAGCCTGGTGGCTTGAAAACATGCTAGGCATATGTGTGTGCCCCAAATCCCTAAAGGATGTAGAAATGGAAGAGAAAAGACTGGAGGCATGATCATGCCTCATTGGGGAATGCTCTCTCTGTCTCCCCCTTCTCCCTCTTTCTCTTTCTGGCAAGCACATGTGCCCTCTGACAATTTTTTTAAAGACAAAATTTGAAGAAATAAGAGCAAAGAAATAGGCTAAAGGTGCTTGTTTTTGTTTAAGACAGGATATTATACTAGAAGCTGGATGGGAATAATCTAGTTGAGTGAGAGAAAATGATGGAGGAAACTGGAGGCAATAGGTGCAAAAGAACAGTTGGGACCAGTGGCCTTAGAGAGGCACAAAGCTTATCATTATGATAGGAGGAAAGATGATATACAAGCTTATGCAAAGGTTGGTCAATCTGGTGATGTAAGGATGAGATCATTCTCTTCTAAATGCTTCTCTCTTCTTAGTGAAATAATAAGTGAAGTCACTAGTTGATAGTGAAGAATGGGAAGATGGAGTTGAAAATTTGATGACAGGGAGATGATATCAACTTGCCCGCTTAGAGATAAGGAAAGCAAGTTCACCAGGGAAATACAGTAGTACTCTCTAAGATCACTTTCTCTAGCTCCTTCCATTGCTCTTTCTGGACACAGACTGCCCTCTTTCCTCAAACCGTGACTGTTTCAGAAGATTCATGGAGTCACTGTTCAAAACTGAGATGTTCTTTGTGTAGCCATAAGCCTTTTTAAATTCATTTTTACCATGGAAGTAGGAAATGAATTACTTCCTAGCCTATAAGAAAGTATACTGATAATATAAATAATGAATGTTAAATCCTTTGGGAGGGGAATCATGTTCTGTATGACTAAGCAGAGGTGGGATCAGCCAAATACCCTCTGTACAGGAGAAGTATCCATCTCTTTGTGCATAGAAGTACCTATATAAATACCTTTATCTTAACACTAATGTATTGGACTTTTTTATATTTTTCATTTCACAGTTATCAAAGAAGTTTCACTAATGAGACATGCCATGACTTGATTTCCAACTGCTGACATTGAGATCAAAAAGAAGATGAATTTGAAACAATTTAAGGAACTCCATAAAGAGCAGATTAAACCCATGTTTTCTCTGTCTTTTTGGACCACTGAAGAATTGCATTGCAGCAGTTACCCTAGCCAATGCAGTCACAATAAAAATAAGTCTTCACACACAGAGCTATTCAGTGAAATAAGTTAAAAATATGGATAGTACTATTAATATCTTTTTACATTCTTTAACTCATGCATAGTTACAACAACTTTGAAATAAACCAGTACCCATTATTTCAATGAAGATATGTGAGAATCTGGTCTTCAGAGGAAATGTACCTGATTTAAATAATAAACAAGACATGATATTCTTCAGTAAGGAAATAAAAAACAAATCAAGGTAAAGAGCAATCAGAAAGGTGCTCAATAAAAGTCAAAGGCCCATAAATGTGCTCAGAGTTGTTTGTAAATATTTTGTTTGCTCGTCTTATCCCGCTGTAACTTAGCAGTGTTACATGAGGAAATGGCTGAAATTCCTCAAAACTGTTTTCCATTTTCACATAGCCTGCACTGAACAAATCTTACAGTCCCCTTGGCAAACCCCTGTGTTCTCCCTTTGGAAACACGATAAAGTTGTTTATTCTGTTGGTCAGTTTTCCGTTTCTGAGTTTCTTCATTGAATTTGTTATCTTCTTTATGTAATCAAGCTGTCCCCAAAATTGTAAGGCTACAATTGCTAAGAGGAACTGAAGTTATAAGTCACAATAAAGAACAGTAGTTTATATAGCACAAGGTTTCGATCATGGTAAACAATATGGAGTGGTTATTTTTAGCTATAAGCCATACTACCTGGGACTAAAAAAAAAAAAGTCTTCTGAATTGTCTTTAAGAAATGAGGTTCTTTTTCTCCACTTCTGCAAAATAAAATGAAGCTTTTCAAGGGTAGAGTGGTGGTGCGGTGGCGAAATGTGTTGCTTTTCAAGGTTGACCTTCATGGAAAAGTTTCATGTTCATGTCGAGAGATCTCCCTGAGCACGCCGGGCCCATGATCTAGGGCGGATTGAAGCTGGAAGTGGATCAGGATATCAAGACCCTGTTGGGGAAGCTTGTTCCTTTTTTTTCTCTCTCATTTACAGAAGAAATAAATAAATTAACATAAAATAAAAGTGAAATAGTGCTTTTCCTCTGTACTGAGTGCCCACATTTAAGTGCTGAGATGTGAAGGTGTGGCAGAGGCCTGCCACGGTATGTCAGAGGCTGGAAATCCCTTCAGAGACGGCTCTCTGGGACTTTTAGGTGTGCTAAAGAGAAAATGACTGTGTGAGTGTGCAACTAGGGCAGATAAGAGTAGTACAGGAGAGCCATCAGGACACCGAATGCTCACAGCCATTTAATTTAATCACCGTAAGCTCCAACATGAAGTAAGATATTTGCATTTGCTTCCTTAGAAACATGCGGAAATGATTTTTTTTCATTATAGAAATTTAGTATTTTTTTTGGTTAAAAAAAATTCTGTCTAAATTTTGTAATACATCAAAAAAGAATATTAAAGAAGTAGCCTAAGTTCCTGAATAATGATATGACATGGATTTACCTCTTTTCTCTTTAGAGAAAACACAATTCTTCGTATACCATGACCATTTGAACTTTTTCATTGAATTAAAGAATTATGAAATTCTAAAGAATAGTTGAACTATGTTGCATTATTCCTATCTCTTCAGTATTAACTATCAGTTCACTTGGATTGATAAAAATATTGCTGAATAAGTCTTGTAATTCCCTGAGATACACTTTTTTAGATCCATACACAACTCTGAGTTCAAAATATGTACATTCATAGATATAGAGATGCATATATTTTCTAAATTATACAAATTAGAAAATCTTTGGATTAAGCAAGTCAGTTATTTCCAAAAATATAAGAACTAATGTGTGTTCAGTATTTTAGGAAGTGCTTTCACATACATGATCTCATTTGTTTTTCATTACAACCTCATGAGTTGGGAATTTCCGTCTTTGACAAATAAGTTAACAAAGGCTACTAGCAGATAATTTAAACATTAGTAAGAGGTTAAGATGTGATTCTTCTGTATCCAAATGCCATGTTTTTCTCATACTAATGCTTAGTCTGACATTGCATAATTTGATAGATGTGTGGTAAAATAAAAAGTACAACATGAGCAGCCGCCTTGAAATCTCAGGATTTATCTATTAATCTAGTCTACCTTGTTTTTATGCAATACAAGAGTCCTTTCTATACACGACATTTCATGAGTGATCTGCCTTTTTTTTTTTTTTTTTGGAGAGGTTTTTGCCATAGGGCGCGTGTGCTCGCCAGACAGAGACAGAAAGCGAGAAATCACCCCCCAGGGGGGATGGTCACGCCGCAATCCCTTCTCCTCCATTCTCCTCTCGGGACCTTGGGCATGCACGCACACGCGCCCGGCATGAGTTTTAAGCCACCGGGTCTGGGACGCGAACCGCGGTTGACTACGTGGGAGTCCAGCGACATAGCCATTACGCTAACTGCTGGTCCCATTAGTGATCTGCTTTTAAAGTAGATATGGATCTCTATAGTCAGCATTTAAAAGGGTATTTCTCCTGTCATATTTTTGGGGGCCTTTTGTCACACGCTGACACCTTGCAGTCCTGCTCCATTGATCACAGCTTATTGGCCCAGAGCTCAATAGCTCCTCCAAGTTGAGCCAATCAGATTCCTCCTGACAGAAAGCTGGAATCAGGTCATGAAAGAATTAATCAGTGTCTCTTCTACTTAACTTAAATTCTGTATATCCTGAGCCCATAGAGTAACCAAGTTCCCTGTTATAAACTAGAGGAAGAAAGAAGCATATACACGAGGAGGCAAAAGATAAATTCTTGACCCAGAATTTTATGATCTACCCTTTATCCACATAATAAACCCTTCTTTAATTTTTTTTTCTTGAACTAGAGGTACTAGGTTTCTATTTGCAACTAAAATTCCAAATATATCTCATAATCTACTAATCTCAATCCCCAATTCTTGAGAAGAATGTCCAAAATTTATTTACATAGATGATCACAGGTAGACAATAACAACTAATATTTGCTAAAAACGATGATAATTTTACATTGAAAATTATACAGTTGATTTTTTTTAAAATATGGAACACTTCACGAATTTGCGTGTCATCCTCGCGCAGGGGCCATACTAATCTTCTCTGTATCGTTCCAATTTTAGTATATGTGCTGCTGAAGCGAGCACTACAGTTGAATTTATAGTTAAGAATTTAACCTTCCCTGGGACCAGCAGTTGGCGTAATGGCTATGACACTGGACTCCCATGGAGTCGACCGCGGTTCGAGTCCCAGACTCGGTGGCTTAAATTCATGCCAGGCAAGTGTGCGTGCATGCCCAAGATTCCGAGAAGAGAATGGAGGAGAAGGGATTGCAGCATGACCATCCCCCCTGGGGGGTTATTTCTCACTTTCTCTCTCTCTATCTCTCTAGAGTGTGTACACGCCCTATAGCAAAAACTTCTCAAAAAAAAAAAAAAAAAGAATTTAACCTTCCCCAAAGAGAAGTCTGACTTTTATACTTAGGGAAATTTCAGTCCTTTAGAATTCCTTTTTTTTTTTTTTTTTTGGAGTGGTTTTTGCTATAGGGTGTGTGCACTCGTCAGAAAGACAGAGACAGAAAAACAGAAAGTGAGAAATCACCCCCCGGGGGAATGGCCATGCCACAATCTCTCCTCCTCCATTCTCCTCTCGGGATCTTGGGCATGCATGCACACACGACCAGCATGAGTTTAAGCCAGGGTCCGGGACTTGAACTGCAGTCAACTACATGGGAGTCTAGCTATGTAGCCATTACACTATCTGCTGGTCCCAGGCCCTTGGAATTTCAAGCCTAATACAAATGTCTTTGCCTGCAACCCTAAGTAACACTGAATAGTCTACAACGTAATTTAGAGTGGGGACTGCCACACCAGATTGGCAGGTCACTGGCTGAGTTAATAGAGAGAATGTGATATAGGATGAACACTGTGGGTCATGTGGTTCATTTGGCCTCTGGAGAGATTAGAGACAGAGATCAGCTATGTGGGTAATTAATCATGGCTATATGATGGAACCAAATAAAAACTTTGGACACCAACATCAGATGAGATTCCCTGGTTCGCAATAATTCATATACATTTTCATGAGAATAATGTTGTCCTGACTCCACAGAAAGGGAGCAGTTGGAAACTCTAAATTTGGTATATTTAGTATATGCTGGGCTCTGCTTCATATGTCTCTTCTTTGGGCTGATTTTAATCAGTACCTTTTTCCTATAATAAACCATAACTGTGAGATAACAGCTTTTAATGAGTTCTATGAGCCCTTCTGGCAAATTATCAAAACTGAGCAAGTTTTGGGAATCCCTTCAAGTTTGCAATTGGTGTCCAAAATGAGGTGGCCTTGAGTAGACTATTCCCTCTAACTTCATAATTAACTTGCACAATTGATCCTATTTTAGAATGCTTTCTATTTTTAGACAAACCAAATTGCTTTCTATTGGCTGTTTTGAAGACTGTGAGTAGTCTTCATCTCAACTGGAGGCCTAACAATCCAGAAAGCGTTTCTATGATTGCTTTGATAGCTGTGTTCATTTTATTCATTACATCCTTCTCTGGCCTTCTTGTGTTGTTCTTGAGAAGAGAAACTTATTATTGCTCCAGTTCCTAGTGCAATACAGATATACATACCGCACTTACTTATGCCAAGTGACCTATGTGTGGAAGGATAGAAGGAAGAAAGGGTGGATAAGTGGTTGTATGGATATATATAGGTGGATGATTAATATTACCGATGTACAGACTTGTGGTGAAATATACAATGGTCTAGTAAAATTTCTGTGAATGAAGATCAGGATGTGAGCTCCTGTTCGTCCTTCAATCTTCCCTATATCTACAAGAGATAACCATGTTTATACAGGAGCTTAGTCGGGAGTATACATGAAACCATGGCCTATAGATCTATGCTTTCCCATGCTCAGAACCAACCCAAACAGTGTAAAAAAATAAGTTAAGTGTTCAAATCAAAACCACTTAATGAACATCAGCTCCGGGCATGTTCCCAAGAGATAATGCAGTTCTGGATTTTCAGGCAAAGGCCTAGATCAGTATTGAAAAATGTTTGTTTCTAAAACATTTTCAAAGACCTGATATTTAGTTATTTTCATTATTATTTCTACTATTATTGCCCGTTAACTGTGCTTACAATGTGCTTGACATTTTATACATTCTTATTTCCTCCTCGCATTACCCAGTGAGTTCAATGTTATTAGCACCATTTTGCCAATGAATACACTAAAGCTCAAAGAGATTATATTGTATGAGCAAGGTTGGCAACTACAGGTGATATGGCCGGATGTGGAAATCATTGTAACCCACATTATTTCCACTATGCTGTATCATTGGGCCTCTTTTCTTTTGTGTATTTAGCACATTCAGCTGCATGCAAGGGACTATGCTAGAAATTACGGGTGACAATAAAACAAATAAGGTTCTGCCCTTTGGGAGCATATGATCCAACACTGAAAAGAGAAAGGTGCACAGTAGACAGTCCAAAGCAGACTATGAGCAAGGCCAAACAGTAGAAGAAAATACCACAGGAATCCAGAGAGGATCCCTGCTTAGTGTGCCTAGAGAAGATTGCCTGCAGGGAATAGTATCTAATCTCAGCTTTGAGCAAATGGCAAGAGTTTTACAGAACGAAATTGGGAGCATTCCAGGTAGAATAAGCTGAATGAGAAAAATCAGGGTAGAAAAAAGGCAGTTTAACCCAGCGTGGATGAAGAGTACAATGTTACATTTGAGCTATCGCTCTTCTCTTAAATTCTATTTAAGTGTTCTTAGGTAAGTCTTTTCCTTCTTTTTTTTTTTTCCCTATAAGGTGTTGTGCTCACCAAAGAGAGAACTAGAGACAGAGAGAGAGAAAGTGCGAAATCACCCCATAGAAGGGATGGTCATACTGCAATCCCTTCTCCTCCATTCTTTTCATGGGATTTTGCCATGCATGCACATGTACTCAGTATGTTTGTCAAGTCACCATGTGTTGGACTTGAACCATGCAGTCAGTCATGTGGGATCCAGCACCTTTACCACCACACCACCTGCTGGCCCTCTTAGGGAAGTCTTTAGGGAGCTAAAATGTTCTCATCTTTAAAATCAGAAAGAAAACCCCTAGTTCAGAGAGTTGTTGTGAGGGTTAAATAAAGAAATAGTAGAATGGTACAGACTCAATACGTACATATTGTTTTTTGCTGGTGCTGTAGGCATAGGCGTTCTCAGCACATAGCAGTCCTGCTCACACCTCCAACATTTGTGAACATATCTGTTTTATTGTGGCACCTGAAGGGTTCTCTTGACATTTAATGAATGGGCTTAGTGTGGCTAAATGTTCTATAGTTCTTAAAACATGATTCTACAAATAACATTCTTTCCCAAAGAGTCAATATTGTTTACATTGAGAAACATGGGTAAGGATAATAAAAGAAAAGGCTGAAGGAGTGAGAGAATGTTAGATTACAGTAAGCTTTTAATACAAGGCTACTGAGTTTACCCTGATAGACAAGGAGGAGCTGTTGAACCTGAGCAGGAAGTTAGATCAATGCTTTCCAAAGATTGATATAACAGGGACTAGTAGGACAGATCAAAGTGATGGAGACAGGTGGGAATGTTTTAAATTGGCAGGTGTTCACCATTGCTCCAGCATGAAGTAATAGAGGCCTTTTCAAGTGGTGCTGAGGGCACAAAAATAGAATGGAAAAGAAGCATCCAATTCTAGAAGGAGCACAAAAGAAAAGTTACAGAAATAGGTAAATTATGGCATCTGGGGAAGACAAAGGAAAGAGTTGCTTCCTTCTGTGTAAAGGCTGTGTACCTTTGTCAATGGCAATGCCATTATAAGAAAGTAGTAAGTCAGAAAATGTTTTAAAGGTGACATTGTAATTTCCATTTTAGATATTTTGAAATTACTGGACATGAAAAGAAATGCCTTGCAAGTTATCGATTACAAGATAGCAAGAAGACTGGAACTAAAGAGGCATTGTGTAGTAGAGTAGATAACTGCTGTAACAAAGGAACAAAAATGTCTAGTGACCCAACTGTAATAAAAGTTATTTTTCTTATCATTGTGAAACAGCCCAAGATCTGTTTTCTTGGTAGGCAGAAAAAGGCTCTCTTCCATGTGATAAACCAAGGATCAAGGTACTTTGCATCTTCTCACTTTGCCTTTCTCCTAAGTTATTTCACCAACATCTGTATCTATTCAGCAAAAGAGAGAAAGAGAAAGTAGAGGAAGCACACTTATGTCTTAAAAATCTTGGCCTGGAAATGACACACAAATCACTTCTCACATGCCATCAATGAGTCACATAGTGACACCTAACTGCAAAGGAGGCTGGGAAATGAAACCCACCTTGTGTTCAGGGAAGGGGGAAAAAAAATGGTCTTTTGGTGAACCACTAGCAGTTTCTGCCACAGGATAAATGTAACCTTCTTCTCTTTAAAGTAAAGGTCTTAGGATCAGCAGGTGGCGTGAGGGTTAAGATGCTGGACTCTCTCCCTCATAGCCAAGCATAGTTTGAGTCCTGGACTTGGTGGCTTTCTTTCTCACTTTCCCTCTCTCTTTTTCTGTGTGTATCTCTCTTTGATCAAATTTAATAAATACATACATACATACATACATAAAATTAAATAAACAATTATTTTTTAAATAAATAAATAAACTAAAGGTCTTGAGACAGAGGTAATGATGGTTTTTTCCTCTCCATCTTTAGCACTGTTGTGGTTTGAGTGTCCCCCTCGGTACCTGTGTTAGAACATGTTTATATTATGAAAGTAGTCAGAAGAAATATAATACCTTCATAGTGCTGGGAGCGATGGAGTAATTAAGACAGGGCCCATGTGATTGACCCTGGTGGATTTATAAGGAGAGAGATTAAGACCAGAACAGACATGGACACAGATATGTATTCTTGTTCTCTTATGATGTGATGCCCTCCCTTCATGGCCTTGTGACTCCACCAACAGGAAAATCCTTATTAAATGTGGTCCCTGGACCTTGGATCTCCAAACCATGATCTGAACAAACAAATCACTGCAATTCAAGTATGTGCTGTTGTTAACAACAAAATACACTAGAACAACCAGCACCTATGGTTCCTGGTCCCTGACAAATATAAAACATGTGTCACAGCTGAAGCCATGGGTAGGAGGAAAAGTGATCTCAAAAGCGGGAACTTGGGACCAACAGATGGCATAGTAGTCTCCCACATGGCCGATCACATGGTTGACAGCGGTTCAAGTCCCAGACTCAGTGACTTCAAAATCACATCAGCTGTGTGGACGTGCATGCCCAAGATCCTGGGAGGAGAATGGAGGAGAAGGAATTAAGGCATAGCCATCCCCCTGAGGGGTGCTTTTTCACTTTCTCTCTGACTGTGTCTGTCTCTCTCTCTCTGGAGAGCACAAGCACCCTAAGGCAAAAATCTTTTTTTTTTTAAGAAAAAGGAACTATATAAAATAAAAAAGGATATTTCAGCAATAAAAATTACTATTTATTATTGTTATCATTACTATTCTTACAACTTGCAGAGTACCTGTTACCTAATCTTTATAACACTGCAAGATTATAAATTTTATTAACCACATTTGAAATCTAAGAAAGACTGTTCCTATAAAATTTACACCACTAGAAATATTTGGAGCCATTATTTAGCCCCAGATCTTCTTAAAAAAAAAAAAAAAAAGAATTATCTATTTATGATCATTATTTTTCAATTTTGGCCAGAGAGAGAGAGAACAAGAGCAAACCACCATGTCCAGGACTCAGACCACAGTTGGCCATGTGGGAGTCCAGCGCTTTTAACCACCACCTGCCAGCCCCTAGCCCCAGGACTCCTGAATTCCTATTCCCAGATCCTTGTAGGACACCTATTTCTGTTTAGTTGGGGAAGGATGAGGAATCTTGACTACTGAATTGCACCCTGGAGAGAAAGAGATGTTTCAAGAACACACAGAATTTCTACAAAGGTAAGTCAGGTGAGTTGGCAGGCTTAGCCTCCTTAGGTTGCTTTGGGGAATGAGCAGAGCAAGCCTGCCTGGGAATCATGAGGACGCCTTACTGCACCAGCATCTAATGTCAAGCTCTGCGGCTCCATTCAGCAAGCCTGCCCGAGAGCTCCCAGCTGTTGCTGCCGACCTTAGCTTGGCCGCTGTCTTGCCATAACTTCGGCTTTCCTGTTTCTGATTGAAGCTTTTACCACATGATGGCCTATATTTGTCTACCTTCTTCAGCAGCCACCTCTGCTGATGTCACATAAATGCCATCTATCCCTCAACAATGAGGAGATGGCTGCCTCCTCTTAAGTATTTGCCCATGTTTCTAAAGTTCACTAAGTAAAAATTTTAAGAAGCTTCCAAAGGATTTCATCTTCTAAAAGTCCCTTAAACCCCTTCTACTTCCCTCTCTCAGTCACAACTATTACTATCAGTTCTTTTCTGAACCATTTTAGTAGCCCCCATCAGATTGTCCATCTGAGCTAATCTCTCCCTTTAATTTATCTTCCACAGTGTATTTATTTATTTCCTCCATGAGAGAAAGAGAGAGAGAGGGAAAAAGACATATCCCCAATGGGGGGTGGGGGGGATGAGATTCGTCCCCAGACTCAGCCAGCCAGGATCCTGGGCACGTATATTCACATTCTGTCTTTTTTTTTTTTTTTTGAGAGAGAGATTTTTGCTATAGGCTGCATGCACTCACTGGAGAGACAGAGAGAGACAGAAAGTGAGAAATCAACCTCTCGGGGGGATAGCCACTCCGCAACCCCTTCTCCTCCAGTATTCTCTTGGGATTTGGGGCATGCACGCACACACACCCAGCATGAGTTTTTAAGCTGCCGGTTCTGGGACTCAAACCACAGTCAACTACATGGGCATCCAGTGACGTAACCATTACACTATCTGCTGGTCCTGCATGCTCACATTCTTGGTGTGCACAGGGAGACCTCAGGATGCAAATCCAGAACCTTCCCATGTGGTTTCAGTATCACAAAGCACTATGTCACTACTGCACCATTGCAGCTGGTCAAGAGTGTTTTGAGGTTTATTATTGTTATTATTATTAATATTATATTATTACTGCCTGAGGGCACATGTTCTTGCCAGAGGCACAGAGAAAGAATGAGCACTCCTCAGTGGAACTCAGTAATACTGCAATCCCTTTCCTCCATTTCTCCACCCCATCCAGATTCTGGGAAACCAGGCACAAGCACATAGTGTGTTTTTCAAGGTTCAAGGGCCGGGATTAGGACTACTGTTGGCCAGGTGAAATCCAGCTCCCTATGCATGGTACTTAATTGCTATGCTGTGGAGCTGACACCAAGAGTGACTTTTTAAAATACTCATAGGGTCTTGTCATCTCTTTACTTGAAATAATTCAGAAACATACCTAAGGGTTAGCATAAAATTCAAAATCTTTATTGAGGCTTTGGATCCAGCAAGATCCAGACCCAGCCGACTACACGGGGCACTTCTTTCTGGCCTTTGTGCCCTGAGACACTGGTCTGTTCTCAGGTCTTCACACATGCTTTGCCTCCTCTCATCTCAGAACCAGCACACATGTTGTCCTGGCTCATTGTTTGCTTGGTTGGCTCCTACTCATCTTTCCTGTCACAGCTGATCAGCTACTTCTTCACAAGGTTCTTCCCTAGCCTTCAGCCTGAATCAGGTCTCTCAAGGCTCCCCAAGCACTTCCCTCATTATTCAGACCCCAGTCTGTGATTACACAGTGTGCATGGCACTACCAGAGTGATGTCTATTTACTCCACGTTTGTACTACCCATGCTAGTCCAAGGTCAGTCAGCACACAGCACATATTTGCTGAGTGAGTAAATGAATGAGTTTACAATTGTAGCAAACAGAACATATTTCCTTATGAGGACGTTCACACCATGTGGAATACTTGGGGAAAAACTTTCAATTTCCCATCATTTCATAATACTATTTCTTGTTAACTACTCAATGAATGATTTTATTTTAAATGAAAATATCCTGTGGTTGAAAATAAATAAAGTAGTATAAATCATAACAGAAACAACAACGCTCTGGTATTGGGGCAATTCTCTTTTGAATATATAAACTTATACATACCACTTTCCTTTTTTTTTTTAGAATTTTTTTTTTAATTTGCTAGAGGGCATGTGTCCTTATCAGAGAGGGAAAGAAAGAGAGAGATGGAAAGTAAGGAATCCCTTCTCCTCCATCCCCCTTTTGGGATTTTGGGCACCAACACACACATGCCAGTGTGTTTTTCAAGCTGCCAGGGCTGGGACTCCAACCTCACAGTTGGTCATGTGGGATCCAACCACCCCACTACTATATCCTGGTTGGTCCACCACTTCCTATTTATTAGGGAAAAAAATCTTTTAAATGTGTTTTTTCCGCTCATCTGAATTTATAATATTTAAAAATCTTTACTCGAGTTTTATTTTTTCCTGTAAGGACTTCCAATCCAAAAGTTTAGTAAAGAAGTGTATATACAGTTCATGAACATATTTTAAGACTTTTGGGAAACGCTCAAAAGAAAAGCTATTTTGAGGATTAGGAAATAGCTTGTCTGAATATTGCCAAGTGAATTTGGAATAACCTTTTTTGTGGGATGCAATGAAAAAGAAAGACAAGAACTTCAACATTCTCAGTTCAAGGTTGCACGGGAATGTGAACAAAAAGTGCTTCTCATCCTGTTAACACTTGGACACCAGACCATAAAAACAGTGTCTTCTTTCATTTAAAAAAAAAAAAAAATTAAACATGCACAAGGAAATTTTGACCTTTTTGCCTTTCAGTTTCACTGGGAGGGCCCCAGACAGATTTTGATTCCTTTTTCTCCTTCTTAAATTTTTACTGTGCATTTAATGAGCCTTGGATACCTGTGCATCCCACTATGTGCACATTAAATGAGTTGGCAGTGGAAGAAGAGAAGCGACCTCCAGATGCTGCTCATATCATGGGTACTGTCATCTTAGTGTCAGGTCTTTCCTCTCAGCTGCAAACTGAAAGAGAAAGGGAAATGTTTCATTCATAACACATTAAATACAAATACACTTTTTAAAAATGGGCAAAGACAAATGAGTATTGGCAGAGTCAGACCAAACAGACAGGGCAACAAAAAATTCTTAGGCAAGGATGACTACAGCTCTTAAAAATGAGGAAGCTTATCCTGAATGATCTAAGTTTTGCTCTAAACTTAAGAACTCTGAGTCTCAAATACTACCTGGTTTAGATTAGATCAGTTAACTAATGTAAAGGTGTTATAAAGACTTAAATATAAGTAGATAATATAAAATGATGGTTTAAAATAAAATAAATAAGATAATGTGTTTAGGGAGTGATTGCATACAGAAATAACACTGTACAATATTAACATTGTACAATCTGAACCACAGACCCTGTGAGAAATTCAGGTTGAACCAAACGCAATGCGAATTGTGCCCCTACTGGACAAGTGAGGCACTGCACACTCAGGCTTTGGGTCTTGTCAGTACCTACCCACACGGAGTAGATCCTGGGTACTAGGTAGGCTATTTCTTAGAACAAGTCAGCATAGCACAGTGGAACAGGGTCGGGGTTGACACAGAAAGGACTGAGAGTAAAGAATAAATCCCAAAACTATTGCTACTGGGTAAAATGGAAATTATTCAGTGAAAACAAAATCTCTCAGCCTGTGTTGGTCTTGGAAATGCTGGCCTATCCATCTCGTCTTTGCCCAGAGGTTCTCGCTTAGGAAACCCTGACTAATACAGTGGTTCAAGAACATTTTTTGGAGGCATAACATCTGTGATAGATTTAAAAAGAGTTAATCTAACACAGGATACTATCCTTGCACAAAGAGGTAATAAATAAGGAAGTGTGAAACAGCATAAGATGCATAGGAATTAGTTCATAGCAGTTTAGTTCACAGCAGCTGGGAATTATGCCACAAAGGGCATAGGGGAGAAAAGTAGACACTAGAACAAATTCCTCCCATCAGAGTATATCCCTGACTAGCAGGTGGCATGGTGCTTAAGGTGCTAGATTTCATATGACCCATTGCATGGTTCAAGTTCCAAACTCAGCAGCTTGAAAACCACACCAGGCACGCGTGCATGTGTGCCCAAAATCCCAAAAGGAGAATGGAGGAGAAGGGATTGCAGCATGGCCATCTGTCTGAGGAGTGATTTCTTACTTTTCCTCTCTTTCTGTGTCTTTCGGTCTCTCTCCAGGGAGTGCATGTGCCCTGTGGCAAAAATCTCAACAACAACAAAAAAAGAGTAAATCTCAGCCTTGAAAAGAATTTTAGAGAATAAATAAGCCAACGCATTCATTGTAACCTAGACCTATGCACAGTGAAAATATATTCATTTAATGTTATTAAACAGTATTAAATTTATTCAATATGCTACTGAATACAAATATAGTTATCTACTATACTATTACATATATGAATCAATACGTTTATGTCATGCACTATTAACTTTGTAAATTGAAAAATAATGTATTACCACAAGAAGCTGAAAGAAAACTAAGTAATTTTTTTGAGAAAACCTAATGAAGTTCTACCTATAAATCATAAAGCACGAACATTGTATGTAGCCCCAAAAGTAAATTATGATAGGACAGAGTAGTTAAAAACCAATTTCAGCCTCAAACTGGCCACGAAACTGCAATAACTCTTACTTCAAAAACAGAATCTCCCTAAATTTAACTTCTTTTAAAGGAACAGTCTTCATGTGATGATGAGAAAAATCGTAACTCAGGCTTCTGAGATCACACGCCTACTTCAGTAGCAAGACTGAAAGTCAGGCCATCTTAAAGCATCAGAAATCAAAATCTTTTCTTAGTATATGGGCTCTGCTTGTGTATTTGCCCCCAAATCCCATTCTTAGAAAATGTTCCTCTTCTTTGACATAGCATCTGATACTTGGGCATCCCTGTGTAGTACCTACAATATAATATGTTTCTACGTTTCAACTTTAAGAGTTTTAATATTTTGCTGTTTGAATAATTTTTCATTAAAAAAATTTAAAACTAGAGTGGTGAAGATAAGGTAAACTGACTATAATGGTGAAGATCCACTAAACTGCTGTAACAAATAGATCACAAATTCCAGCAGATGCTACAGTGGTTAAGGCACTGGATTCCCACATGGCCAACTGCCTTTCAAGTCCCAGATTTGGTGACTTGAAACTCAATGCTGGGTGCATGTGTATGCATACCCAAAAATCCCAAGAAGAGAACAAAGGAGAAGGGATTATGGTGGCATGGCCAACCCCCTTGGGGAGTGATGTCTTGCTTTCTGTCTCTTTGTCTCTCTATGTCTTTCTGGAAGTACATGTGTGCTATAGGAAAAATTTTTTAAAAAAGCAATAAAAATTTATTTTTCACAAATGCAGCAGTATAGGACTGGTATTCATCTAGCAGGCCTCTTTTCTCAGTCCATTGTGTGGCTCTACTGTCCTCTAGAAATGCATTGTCATCTGTATGCACACATTTCTGAAAAGACCAGATGTGACACAAATTGCTTCCTCTCAGAAACCAAGGAAGTATAGAAAGCGAAGGCTGGGTGTTTACCTGGCTACAGTGATTTCACAAAAGCAGTGGAAAAACGGACCTAGGTTGACACCAGTTGCTCTCTCAAATCTATTACTTAAGTCTTCATCAATGGGGTAATAGTCAACTCTACAGAGAAATGCTGAGTTTTTTCCTTTGGAGTTCTTCAATTTGTCCATCATTGAGGACCTAGCCTACACCAAAGGCCATAATGATAAATCCCTGAAATCAAGGACCTTATGTTAACTAACAAAGAACATGAGTGTGCACAATTAAACCTAACTTGCACGAATAAGATTTAAAGAATTAAAGGCATACTCAAGGTTAACCAGAAATTAACTTTCTTGGTTTTGCTTCTTAGTTTGTTTTTAATTTTGCTAGAGGCCGTGTGCACGCACTCACAGAGAGAAACAGAGAGAGAGAGGAAAGCACCCTCCACCGGAATGGTCACACTGCAATCCCTTGTCCTCCATTTCTCCCTCTTTCTGGGCCCTCACTCACACATGCCCAGTGTGTTTTTAAAACCACTGGATCTGGGACTTGAACCACACCGTTGTCCACATGGGATCCAGCTGCCTTAACCAGAAAGCCACAGAACCAGCCCCAGAAATTAACTTTCAATTTTACTTAAGCACAAAATTTCTACTTACATTTTCAGATTAACCAATGAAACCCATTGGCAGAGCATGCTTTGCACTGTATTTAGAAATATTCTGCATACAAGTAAGTATGTTTGCATCCTGAGCCATGAAGTTTCCTTCCTACTTGGAGAGCTAATAACACAAGGCACTATATGATTTCTTTTTCAATTTTAAAATCGGCAGTACTGTTGCTGCTACATATCCAAGCTGAAATCATTCCTTGTTCTATGTATTACTGACTTCTTTCTTTGTGGTTTTTGTTTTCCTTTCTATCTTGATGGGTTTTATTTCTGAAGAGTTTTCCTGCCCCCACATACTACTTCTGCATTAAATATATCAGGTATACACAACCCAGTCTGTCTCTCCTCTCACCAAGTCCCACCGTAGACAAAGCCAGAAATGCCACAGTCTTGGTCTAATTACAGCTTAGCCAAATGAGGACTGTCTGAATCAACAGGCCACCCACCAAGAGAATGAAAAAGAAGATACTAGTTCCTCCCACAGAGAACTGGAAGAGCTTTCGATGAAAAAGGGAGATAATTGTGTTTTGCCCTTGGCAAATGCAAAAAGTACCTAGCACAATAACACATGTGCCACAGTGTTTAATAAATATTACTGAAAGTGCAATAGTAAAAAGAAAAATAGTGGCTTGAAAGTTGTATGGCGCAGTATCTTCCCCATATTCCTCATACATCTACCCTCCCGTATTGAAGAAACAATTCTAAAAGGAGCCCAGTAGAGAAAAATATATGTAATTGCTTACAGACGCATGGCTAGGCTTTTCAGACTAAGATTCAAAATATGTTGAGTAAAAAGGTGTGAGATTCTAAGTTGGACTTCACAATATGAAAACATAATACCTCGTTTCTACTACCTCCTAATCCTC
This sequence comes from Tupaia belangeri chinensis, assembly GCF_000334495.1. Lineage (NCBI taxonomy): Eukaryota > Metazoa > Chordata > Mammalia > Scandentia > Tupaiidae > Tupaia > Tupaia belangeri. The sequence continues at coordinate 7,033,057 of NW_006159583.1, forward strand.
AAGACAATTTTTCACTTAACAAAAGTCTTAGTGTGGTTTTAACTGTTAGTTTAAATTTTGCCAATTGGAAGCAAGGGAAACCTTGCGGATGTGCTATAGATAAGTGATTCTCAAATGGGACTTGGTGGAAGAGTATTGAACTCTCTGCAAAGATAATGGAGCTAGGAATGTGTAGTTTGGAAGAACTCCCCGGACTGATTCTGCAATTTCTTTCCCCTCATCGTCATTCAGAATGACAGTTGGAGCTGCTACTTCCTACTATGAAATCAAACTGCTGTCACAGATGTGGAAGACCAAGAGCAAGGATTGGAAACCTTAAGACTGAAAAACACAAATGGCCCACACCAATATCCCTCCCCACCCCTGGGAAGTAATAGAGAAACAAAGAGGCATAAGAAGAGTCATCAGGGGCCAACAGGTTGCATGGTCTTTAAGGTGCTGGATGACCACAGGGCCAACTGCAGTTCAATCTCTGGACCCAGCGGCTTAAAAATCATGTCAGACGCATGTGCGTGCATGGCCAAAATCCCTAGGAGGAGAACGAAGAAGGGATTGTCGTATGGTCATCCACCCTGGGAAGTGACTTCTCACTTTCCCTCTCTCTTTGTCTCTGTCTCTGGCAAATGCATGCACCCTATAGCCAAAACCTAAATAATAATAATAACAATAATTATAAAAGAGTGATTAATAACAGGAAATTTTCTTTAAAAGACATGATATGAGATTTAATGATTCTTACTTTATCAGGAATGAAATTTTGTTGCAATTCAGAGAGACCTGGAAAATTGTGATTCATACAAACAAGGTTTTAATCTGCCAAAAAAACTGAAAGTTGGCAGTCCAGGCTGACACAGTGGCTCCATGAATTCTTCAGAGACTCAATGTCCTTCCCGCTCCTGGTAGCCAATCCTAGTGCTAGCAATGGCCTTCATCTCTCTTCTAACAGGGCTGTTAGAACTCCAGACATCACATTTGCATTTCAGGAAACTAGAAAGAAGAAGGAAAAGAGGGCATGTTCACTTACTTTTAAAGAAGACTCCCAAGAAGAAGAATCTCAAATCCCCCAATCTTGTCACATAGTCTCATCTGGCTACAATGCACCTAGAAAATGCTACATTTACCTCAAGCTAAAAGGTGCTAAGATAAAATTCTACATCCATACTGAAGAAGGAAAGAAAGGCAGTTGGGATATATTGCCTGAGGGTACATGTGCTCACCAGCAAGAGACAGAGAGAGGAAGAAGGAGAAGGCACCCCCCCACACACACACAATGGGGCATGATCATGCCACAGTCCCTTCTCCTCTACTTCTCCATCCCATTGGGACTTGGGGCATGCATGTGCTTAGTGTATTTTTCAAGTGTCCCAAGCCAGGATTCAAACCTCTATGGGACATGTGGGATCTAGCTCCCTTAACCACTAGGCTATGGGGCCAGTTCAGTTCAGCAGTTGAGATAAAAATGAATTTATGAGGCAGGAGTTGGTATGGTGGCTAAGGCAGCTGGAGCCCACGAGGCCTACTGAGTAATGTGAGTCCTGGAACTGGCGGCTTGAAAAACATACCAGGTTCATGTGTGTAGGTACCCAAAATCCTAAAAGGAGAAATGAAGCAGAAGGAATTGCAGCATGACCATCCCCTATGGGGGGTGTTTTCTCACTTTCTCTCTCTCTCTGTCTTTCTGGTAAGTCTACGTGCCCTCCAACAAAATTTAAATTTTTATTTTAAATTTTAGAAAGAAAAGAACAGCGTGTAAAATTAAATTTACATAGCATAGTTAAATCATAAATACATGTTGATTTGCATTCATTGGAAATCATTTGGAAAAAAAGAAGCTATTCCAGAATTGGTGTTGTATGAAATGTATGTGAATTAAATATCAGTTTAAAAGACTGACATAAAGTCAGTTAGGTTAGGATAAATCATATTTTCTACTTACTACTAAGGCTCATCTTTAACTTCAGAAGTGACTTTAAATTGTTTGTGATTGGAGCCAGCAGATGGCATGGTGATTAAGGTGCTGGACTACCACATGGCTGAATGTAGCTCAAGTCCCAGAGGTGGTGGCTTGCTTGCTACATTCCCTTTCTCGCTCTGTCTCTCTCTGGTGAATTAAAAAATAATAATAATAAATTAAATAAAAGTTCTTTTTTTAAAAGAAATTGTGATTACTATCTTCTTTTTCTAAGTGTTCAAAATTGACTTGCAGCTCTGACCTTTCAAAGTTAATTTGTATTTCTGTAATTTGTTAAGGAGAAAATAAGACTTTCTCCAATATTTAAGGTAAACAAGAGATTCACCGTTTTTCATTATTAGCTACATCCTGTCTCTATGTCTGGTTTTCACAACACAATAATTAGTGTTTGTAACAACATTAACCAGTATCTTCAGAATATTAATAAGTCAATGAATATGGTGAAAGGGGTGATATCTCAAAATAATAATTTATAAAGATGATTTTAAGCCAAATATTAAACAAATAAAGAGAGATTTTTGCTATAGCGCACGTGCACTCACCAGAGACAGAGAAACAGAAAGCGAGAAATCACCCCCCAGGGGGAATAAACATGGTGTAATCCTTTTGCCTCTGTTCTCCTCTCAAAATTTTGGGCACACATGCACATACATGTCCAGTGTAAGTTTTAAACTGCCAGGTCAGGGACTCAAACTGCATTGAACTACACGGTAGTCCAGCAACATAACCATTACACCATCTGCTGGTCCCTCTTCAGGAGTTTCAATAAATGATTAAGACATCTCTGATATGAACATTTAATATTAATAATACACCAAACAAACTCCTTTCTTATCCAGTTTTGCTTTGCAAATATTCATTTCATATAAATCTAAAGTAAACAAAGGACTGGCTCCCTGGGACCAGCAGTTAGCGTAATGGCTATGTCGCTGGGCTCCCATGTAGTCGACTATGGTTTAAGTCACGGACCTGGTAGCTTAAACTCATGTGTGTGTGCATGCCCAAGATCTCAAGAGGAGAATGGAGGAGAAAGGATTGTGGCATGGCCATCCCCTCTGGGGGTTATTTCTCACTTTCTATCTCTCTGTCTCTCTCTGTCTGTCTGGTGAGCACACATGCCCTATAGCAAAAATCTCTCTGGGAACCAGCAGTTAGTGTAATGGCTATGGCGCTGGACTCCCACATAGTCAACCACGGTTTGCGTCCCAGACCTGGTGGCTTAAAACTCACGCCGGGCGCGTGTGCGTGCATGCCCAAGATCCTGAGAGGAGAATGGAGGAGAAGGGATTGCAGTGTGACCGTCCCCCCTGGGGGGTGATTTCTCGCTTTCTGTCTCTATGTCTCTCTCTGTCTGGCGAGTGCACGCACCCTATAGCGAAAATCTCTCAAAAGAAAAAAAAAAAAGACTGGCTCCCTAGGCCAGTAATAATGCATTGCTCAAAACAATCAGTCTCTCACATGGTGACCAAGGTTTCAACCCCTGATCTGGTCAGCTTAAAGCATGGTGGGTACATGAATGAGTGCCCAGGAGCTGATGGGATGGAGAACTGGAGAAGGAGATCACAGCATGACCAAACCCTGTGGAGGGTGCTTCTCTGTCTCTCTCATATGTGTGCACACATACTTTATCAGGAGTAAAAAAAATAATTTATTAATTAAAATAAACTGATTCCTCATTATGTTTCAATTGCTAATTCAACTAAATTATGGAATCTGTTTTTATAATTTAAAATTAATATGGATCAAACTCACAAGAAATACAAGTGAGTTTAGTTGAGGAATTTAAATGAGGGGACCAGCAGTTAGCCTAATGGCTATGTTGCTGAACTCTCATGTAGCCAACCGTGGTTCGAGTCCCGGACCTGGTGGCTTAAATTCACACCGGACGCGTGTGCGTGCGTGCCCAAGATCCCGAGAGGAGAATGGAGGAGAGGGGATTGCGGTGTGACCATCCCCCCTGGGGGGTGATTTCTCGCTTTCTGTCTCTCTGTCTCTCTCTTTCTGGCGAGCTCACACACCCTATAGCAAAAACCTTTCAAAAAAACATAATAGGAAAAAAAAAGAATTTAAATGAAAGGAAATGTTTCAGGAGAGAATTCAGGTTAACTAGAAAAACTGCAGAATGAAAAGCCTCTGAGAGCCTGTCCTCCGTTTACTCAGCTGCTTCACTTCCACAAGCTCACACTAGACTTGGTCGGTTGTTGCCAGTGACTCCCGCCTTTCTGTACTCTCACTTTTAAGCTGCTTACTTCCCAACCAAGGGCATCTATTTTTGCAGCCATTCCTCTTAGTATTGCTGCCTCAAAGATCCATGCATAGTATCATCTTCTCACCACCTCTTGTGCCTTTAGGTGCTCACATTCTCCCTCAGCTAAAACCCTGTGACTGGTCATTGTCATCACTCCCCGTGAATACACCCTCAAACACTTCATCCTCCTTTGCTTTGTTGGATCGACCAGGAAACACTCCAGCCATGCATATTTCCAATACTCCACAACTATTTCACACGCAACTGAACATGGATGGAGAAAAATACACAACTGCATCAAATCTCTAACCACTCTTTCGCCTTCATTGTTCTCACTAAATGGCCTGCCTTCCACTTCTAATACAAAAAAAAAAAAAAAAAAGCAATCCAAAATTCCACAAGCTCTCACTCATACTCATGTATAATCACTACATCTGTATCCACATATCCCATACCCCCATCCTATCCTGTAATAAACTGTGTGTGAGCCTATACTGAACCAAAACCACCATAGGCCAGCTAGGTGGCACAGTGGTTAAGATGGCTAGATCCCACACGGATGACTGTTCAGTTAGAGTCCCAGACCTGGTGGCTTGGAAAACACACTGAGCATGTGCGCATGCATTCCTAAAATCCCCAGAGGAGAATGGAGAAGGGAATGAGGAATGGTCATCCCCCTTAGAAGGTACTTTCTCATTTTCCCTCTCTCTATCTCCATCTGTCTATGGCAAGCTCACATGGCTCACCCTCTCATCTTCTTCAGGTATTTGTTGAAATGTCACCTTTTTCAGTGAGTTTCACCCTGTCCTTAACCTTAACCCCCTTTTCCCTTCCCCTTCCTTTCTTACTGATTTCCACAGCATTTTTACCTACGTAATGTTCTGGTGTATTTGTGTTTACTCCCTCTCTCATTCCACTAGAACATACAGTCCTTGGCTGCATGCATTTTTGTCTATTTCATTCATTATTATACCCCTAACATATACTTGATCTTTGGGAACAACAGCATAATAAAATCTTGTCTGGATCCACTAACAGTTAATAAATATTTATTCAATGAATAAATTAATGAATGATATAATCTTTAGAAAGCTTTAAGGAATTCAACATAGAAAGATATAACTCAAATAAATGGAGAAAAATATGGGAAACGTATTGGGCATTCACACAGACCCAACTAGCTCGTTGAGTTGTTTGTATCAAACTAGAGAAAATAGAAAGAATCTGAGCGGGAAAATATCATTAATAAGGATTAGAGGGGCCAACAGGTGGTGTGATGGTTAAGACACTGGACTTCCACATGGATGACCTCAGTTAGAGTCCTGGACCCAGAGGCTTGAAATACAGTGGGTGCATGTGCCTGCTCAATATCCCAGAAGAAGAATGGAAGAGAAGGGATTGCAACGTGACCATCCCCCTGGGGGTGACTTCTCACTTTCTGTCTCTCTGTCTCTGGTCAGCACACATGCCCTGTAGCAAAAACCTCTCTTAAAGGAAAAAAAAAAAAAGCTGTAACAGAGTGAAGGAAAGAAAACTGATTATGGGAAAGAGGCGCTGCAGTGGGAAACTCTATCAAAGAAAACACGTGAGGTTTTTGGCCATGGTGAAAAGGTGTGAATGAGCTTCTAAAGGAAGTTTCACTTGTCAGCAACTTATTAGGATTGGTTCTGTATATTAGACTCAACTTGAGAAAAAATGAAATGATCTATTAATAATAATAGGACAATTTGATACTAATATTTAAGAAACCAATTCTACTCTTATTATGGTCTCTACTGATATTCTAAATTTAAATTAATTGAAAATAAAATTATTAAAAACTCACAAGAAATTGGACATAAGAGCATAATCAAGTCTGAAAAATACTCTAAAAATCTACTTTTAAATGAACTCCTTAAGTGCTAAATTTTTTTTTATCTTTATAAATCTTTTATAATTAAAAGAAATTTTATTTTCTTTTTTCTGGCAATTGTCAGATTCTCAGATTCAATGTTTAAAAAGAGAAAAATAATATGATAATCATGCCAGAGAAAAACCCTTACTATGTGAGTAGAACAACCAGCAATACTGGTTCAATTCTTTTTATGGAAACCACAGGTGAGAGTTTTTAAACATATTTACAAGATTTCGTGACTTTAAATAAATAGATTTAACTACTTATAAAAATTATCAAATTATTTTATTCTATATTCCTTTTCTCTCTAATAAAGATATATTAGCATCAAAATATGTATTGGTCTTATCAATTTCACTCCATTTTTCAGTTATAAAGAGTAAGTGGAAAGACTGGCATAAATATATTTAAATGCATGTGTCATTAGAAGCTTTATTCCAACTTGTGTATTTACATAAATCTCAGTCCCATCTACCTTTGTACTAGACTACAGGCAAGGATCAAGGATGATTCATATGAATTTCATTTTCGTTTTCTATCCTTGTCCTGAGAAAATATACAAGTAAATTATAAGAGGACCAAAAGCAAGAAGTTAATGGAAATTTTTAAAATTCATTGATCTCTTGGGTCCACAAATCAGGTAACTATTTTTTTTAATTAAATACAAGTCACTACTGCATGTAGTTTAAAATACTCTTAAAATGACTTTTAAATATCAATTGATAAACCAAAAGAATATTTGCCTTCATCTGTTTCAAGAACCCTTGAAAGATATTTTGTTTAATATATGCCATTTTGTATGTTTACATTTTATTCTGGAAACCAAAAAACTATTTTTAAAGAGAAAAATAGTTCATCCATCAGTACTGTGAATTGAAGCTTTCAGAAGGAAACCACGAACACAGCCCAAGTTCTCAAGTATCCATTAACAGAGGATGTCCATTTGTCTGCCAAAGCTGATTTTCAAAGAAACTGTACTAAGAGATAGAGTAAAAGGAAATATGCAGAGGTTTCCTGCCAAGGTGCATGTTCTTGAGTGATTTTAAAAGTCTCAGCTTTTATTTAGCTGTATTTCTGTATGTTTAGTTAATCTTTATTGACGTGTGCATAACTCTCAGGAATAGGAATGTAACTGTGACCTGAGAGAAATTTTCAAGTGTGCTAAAATGAACTGTTTATCTTTGCTAATTCTTGTTCCTAGTTAGGAGTCTGGAAGTTTGCAAGGCTCTACACAGACACCTGGTATACCCTACCCAGGGGAATGGGTTATGCTGGAAATCTGTCCTATTTGAATGATAAAAGGAATTTCCTTTGTTTTAATTTAGTTGGCACTAGTCAATTTCATTGCTTGTCACTAGAATTAAGAAACCAAGAGCTTTGAAGAAGGTACACGACATTCTATGGAGAGGGAAAAACTAACCAGATGGCATAGAACAAATACGACTTAAAGAGAGTGTTGTGATTAGCTAAACACCAGAGATAGGAGGGCAGTGGTAGTTTTGATTGCCTCGTGACAAAGATTCAAACGCAGCATTTCTCAATCTGAATTAGTGATGCACATATCCTTGCCAAACAAATAAACAAAAAAAAGCAAAAAAAAAAACAAAAATGAACTTGTACCGTGTTCCCCTCTCAGTTAACGTCCCAAACCCAAGCCACGTTTCTCCAATTCTTCACTCCCTAAACCTTCACAGCCATTAGTCACCATGGTTTATAGATTCTACCTCAAAATGTTTAGCAAATAAACCCTCCTTTCCATCTTCATTGTCATGACCTTGTTTTAGACTTTGTTCCTTTTCCAGTCACGTACCATGGTAGTTTCCACTATGCAAAATACACTATGGCATCAACAGACCATTTGCATGGGTTAGAAACACCAAGGACTCTCTGGATGCTCCTGGAGTTGAGGCTATGACGTCTCTGTTTACCCTCTATCCTACACAGCCTCTAGTTCTTAGGGGTCCTGATCCTTACAACTTATACTATCTTATGTACAGATGAGTGCTATTCAAAAACAAACTGTACTCAGCATTTAAACAGTATCATAAAAAAGGTTGATTACAGGAAAAATGAAGGAATTTCCTTCCTGAATGTTGAAACTGCTCCAATTTCAATTTCATAATGACTTTTATTTCACTAAATGGGAGATTTTTCCATATGCCATATACATCTTTCAACAAAAACAAAAATATTAGTTGTCTAGAACTATAGTTCCCTTTCCTCAAAATGATAAAAGGTATAACCAAATGCATCTCTCTATTTGTTTGTTTGTTTTTTATTTTCCTAAGTGCTATATAAAACATTTTAAGAAACCTGTTTTCTACCTCTTTGGACTTAAAACACAATGAGTAATTAATGTATGGCTCCAAATAAACACAAAAATATCTTAGAATTTAGAGTGTCTGTAACTAGTAGTAATATATAATTAACATTTAACACTATTCTAAATATGAGAAGGCTTTCTAATAGTTCATGAAAAATGAGCATTGTGAACAAATTATGCATGGATTACAATTTTTTTTGCACCAAAATAAACTCACTTTAATTTTTATTTTTCCACAAACTTTTTGAAGCACCTTCATGTACTCCCTATATAACTATATATATTTTTTCTTTTTTACTCAAACATTAAGAAACATTTAGTTCAGAACTGCTTTTGGCCTCAGTTTACAGATGAGGAAAATTAAGGAATATACAGGCTAAATAATTTGAGTCCTGTTACATAGCTAATAAGTGTCAGAGCCTGGATTTAAACCCATCTGTATGGTTCTAGTGTCTATGCTCTTAATTTAAATTATGTGGGGTAGACTAGAAGGGATTCGGGAGGAGAGAGAGAGAGGAGAAAGAGATGCTACCAAACAGCTCAACCAATCTCATTATTCAGTAGTAATATGTGTTATCTTTAAATGTAAATTTCTGGGAACCAGCAGTTAGCATAATGGCTACGTCGCTGGACTCCCACGTAGTTGACAGCAGTTCGCGTCCCAAACCCGGTGGCTTAAAACTCACGCCGGGCGTGTATACGTGCGTGGCCAAGATCCCGAGAGGATAATGGAGGAGAAGGGATTGCGGCGTGACCATCCCCCCTGGGGGGGTGATTTCTCACTTTCTGTCTCTATGTCTGTCTCTGTCTGTCTGGCAAGCGCACGCACCCTATAGCGAAAACCTCTCAAAAAAAAAAATGTAAATTTCTTCTTTATATATTTCATCTTTCTAGCGTATGTATATGAATGTGCAGAGTCTTCTAAAGTTTGTCTCTACTATTAGAGAATGGAGAGACAGGTACTCCCGATAGGACCCTCAGGGTGCAGTGCACCCCTAGTCTTAGCTGGCCTGAACCACAGGCACATCTGTGCTCCCAGCACTCTAAAGAGAGGTCCCCAGATGTGAACCCAGGACATTTCCCAGGGGAGTCCAATTGTGTTACCACTGTGCCACCACCTGGCCAAGGGAAGTTTTTTATCTTACTGTTTTAATTTGCGAAAAGGTGTATGCACTCGTTCAAGAGAGAAGGGGAGTAGGGTTTAAAAATGCAACTGCCAAGGGCGATGGGAACACTATAATCCCTTTTCTTCTATTTCTCCCTTCAGGATTCTGGGCATGCAGACACACATGCCCTGTGCGTTTTTCAAGCTGACATGTCCAAGACTCGAAACTTGCAGTTGGCCATGTGGGATCCAGCTGCCTGAACCACCACACCATGGCCTAGCCAAAAAACTTTTTTAATAACACAAGATATATTTATGTATGTATGTATATACGTGTGTGTCTGTGTGTGTGTCTATGTAAAATATTCTTCTCAGAACTATCTAGAATTTATTTTAGAAGGGAAAAATGTACAAATATATTTTAAATAAGAGAATAAAACCTTTTAAATATCCTGGAAGTCTTAGAAATTACAAACTCAGGGACCAGTTTTTGGCATAATGGCTATGTCACTGGGCTCCCATGTACTCAATCACAGTTCGAGTCCCAGACCCAGTGGCTTAAACTCGCACTGGGCACGTGTGCGTGTGTGTCCAAGATCCCGAGAGGAGAATGACTGTTTTCTACCTCTTTGGACTTAAAACACAATGAGTAATTAATGTATGGCTCCAAATAAACACAAAAATATCTTAGAATTTAGAGTGTCTGTAACTAGTAGTAATATATAATTAACATTTAACACTATTCTAAATATGAGAAGGCTTTCTAATAGTTCATGAAAAATGAGCATTGTGAACAAATTATGCATGGATTACAATTTTTTTTGCACCAAAATAAACTCACTTTAATTTTTATTTTTCCACAAACTTTTTGAAGCACCTTCATGTACTCCCTATATAACTATATATATTTTTTCTTTTTTACTCAAACATTAAGAAACATTTAGTTCAGAACTGCTTTTGGCCTCAGTTTACAGATGAGGAAAATTAAGGAATATACAGGCTAAATAATTTGAGTCCTGTTACATAGCTAATAAGTGTCAGAGCCTGGATTTAAACCCATCTGTATGGTTCTAGTGTCTATGCTCTTAATTTAAATTATGTGGGGTAGACTAGAAGGGATTCGGGAGGAGAGAGAGAGAGGAGAAAGAGATGCTACCAAACAGCTCAACCAATCTCATTATTCAGTAGTAATATGTGTTATCTTTAAATGTAAATTTCTGGGAACCAGCAGTTAGCATAATGGCTACGTCGCTGGACTCCCACGTAGTTGACAGCAGTTCGCGTCCCAAACCCGGTGGCTTAAAACTCACGCCGGGCGTGTATACGTGCGTGGCCAAGATCCCGAGAGGATAATGGAGGAGAAGGGATTGCGGCGTGACCATCCCCCCTGGGGGGGTGATTTCTCACTTTCTGTCTCTATGTCTGTCTCTGTCTGTCTGGCAAGCGCACGCACCCTATAGCGAAAACCTCTCAAAAAAAAAAATGTAAATTTCTTCTTTATATATTTCATCTTTCTAGCGTATGTATATGAATGTGCAGAGTCTTCTAAAGTTTGTCTCTACTATTAGAGAATGGAGAGACAGGTACTCCCGATAGGACCCTCAGGGTGCAGTGCACCCCTAGTCTTAGCTGGCCTGAACCACAGGCACATCTGTGCTCCCAGCACTCTAAAGAGAGGTCCCCAGATGTGAACCCAGGACATTTCCCAGGGGAGTCCAATTGTGTTACCACTGTGCCACCACCTGGCCAAGGGAAGTTTTTTATCTTACTGTTTTAATTTGCGAAAAGGTGTATGCACTCGTTCAAGAGAGAAGGGGAGTAGGGTTTAAAAATGCAACTGCCAAGGGCGATGGGAACACTATAATCCCTTTTCTTCTATTTCTCCCTTCAGGATTCTGGGCATGCAGACACACATGCCCTGTGCGTTTTTCAAGCTGACATGTCCAAGACTCGAAACTTGCAGTTGGCCATGTGGGATCCAGCTGCCTGAACCACCACACCATGGCCTAGCCAAAAAACTTTTTTAATAACACAAGATATATTTATGTATGTATGTATATACGTGTGTGTCTGTGTGTGTGTCTATGTAAAATATTCTTCTCAGAACTATCTAGAATTTATTTTAGAAGGGAAAAATGTACAAATATATTTTAAATAAGAGAATAAAACCTTTTAAATATCCTGGAAGTCTTAGAAATTACAAACTCAGGGACCAGTTTTTGGCATAATGGCTATGTCACTGGGCTCCCATGTACTCAATCACAGTTCGAGTCCCAGACCCAGTGGCTTAAACTCGCACTGGGCACGTGTGCGTGTGTGTCCAAGATCCCGAGAGGAGAATGAAGGAGAAGGGATTGCGGTGTGGCCATCCCCCCTGGGGGGTGATTTCTCACTTTCTGTCTCTCTGTCTCTCCCTGTCTTCCTGGTGAGCACACACGCCCTATAGCAAAAACCTCTCCAAAAAATAAAAAGAGAAAAAAAAAGAAAGAAAGAAAGAAAGAAAGAAAGAAAGAAAGAAAGAAAGAAAGAAAGAATTAACAAATTCAGATATGAGATTAGAGAAAAATAAGCACAATTCTAAAATCTATCCCAGAAACAAAAGAAACAAGATTTCAATACACCAATATTTCAATCCTGTTTCAGGAGAAACTGAGTGATCTAAAGCCTTTTCCATTAGCAATGAAGCCTGTGCGTATGTGCTTCTCCATATGTGAAAACTGAGTTATGACTGCCTGTCTTAGAGAGAAAATAGCTATTCCAGGACATCAGATGGAGTCGTGTAGAAGAGGGCTAAGGAAAGACCTGCCACTGAGCTTATAAGTGCAGCAGCTGTGGCCTGTTTTCACTAATATCTGACATGTTTCTTTGGCCACTGGCCAAATTGAGCTGTACCCAACACTTCTCCCATCCTTCCTGTGCCTCCAGGATCCTTTGTAACTGCTACTTGAGCCTCCAGTCCTCTTCAAATCAAGCCCCTTGGTTCCTTCCCCCCCTTAACATGCAGGCAGCCCACCCTAATTAATTAACCCAACACCAGTTTCAACCAGGACCTTCCCACACTTTGCCCCTCAAGCAGTCCAGAAACATCAGCACATTCCTGACTTCATCACTTGTCAACTCCCTTTCTGTTAAAGACCAGTGTCCCCTTTCCCTGACCTGGCCTCTCCGATTTGATCTCACTTTAAAGCAACCCACTTTAAGAGACAGTAACAAATGCTGCCTTTTTCCTGTTTGGTTTGTTTATTCATGTTCACCCGGCCTATTATAATTAAAGACCAAGGGACTTAGAGGAAGAGCCCAGGAAGATGGTTTATGCATTTGATTTGTGGATAGACTCAATACTGGTTTGTAACAAAACTCCCTTCACCTATTACTAACTGTATGACCTTGAGTGAGTTTCTTAAGCTCTTGTCATTCATTAAAATACTTACCAAGTAGCCATCACTGTTCTACCTTCCGTTGTAAATGCTGGGGCTGCAATTTCAATAATAATTAATGAAAATATCTGTCCTTGGTGAAACTCATACTTTAGAGAAGGGGGGTGGCAACTAATAAATAGATGAATTACTATTATTCATATATAAATAGGCATTCAAGGAAAACTGTAAGGGATGAAGGAAAAAGGGTAAGGAGTGCTGAGATTCCGAGTAGGAAGAAAGGTGGCAACTTGGAACAGAATAATCAGAAATCACTTATTGTGATGTCTGCCCAGACCTGACAAGGTAGGAGTGAGCCATGGACATAGCTGGAGAAAAAGCATTCCCCACAGGGGAAACAGCAAGTGCAAAGGACCTGAGACAAGATTGCCTTACCCAGAGTGTTGAAGGACCCCCAAAGAGGCAGCTATGGCTGGCAGAGATCCACAAAGTAGCAGGAGGTGAGGTCAGAGGAACAGGAAGCTAGTACACAGAGGGCCTTGTACATAACAGTGTGGATTTTACTTAGAAGTAGTAAGTCTCTAACAGGTATTGATTAGAAGAGTAAAATGATTTGGTTTACTTCTAAGCTCCCAACTAGCTCCTCTTGAAATAATAAGAGTAGGTAAGATCAGCCTGTCTACTCAAATCCCAGTGCTACCACTTTCTGGCATTGAGATTTTTGGCTAATTATTTATCCATCCTATGCCTTAAGTTTCTTTTTTTTTTAAGAATAATTTATTTTATTTTATTTTATTTATTCATTCATTTATTTTAATTTGACCAGAAAGAGAGAGAGAAAGTGGGAAAGCAAGCGACCAGGCTCAGGACCCAGGACTTGAATTGTGGTCTGCCATTGGGAGTGTCCAATGCCTTAACCACCATGCCACCTGCTGGTCCCCTATGCCTTGGTTTTCTAATTTTTTAATTATTTTTTAGTTTTGCTATAGTGTGCGTGTACTCACCAGGGAGACAGAGAAAGAAAGAAAGAGAGAGAAAGTGAGAAATCACCCCACAACAGAGATGGCCACAGTGCAATCCCTTCTCCATTCTCCTCTTGGAATTCTAGCATGCATGCACACACCCCCAATGTTTTTTTAAGCCCCTGGGTTCAGGACTGGAACCATGTAGTCAGCCATGTGCAATCCAGTTGTCTTAACCACCACATCACCAGGGGACCTAGTTTTCTCATTTTTAAGGTAGAATTGATAGTAGTTCCTATTCTGTAAGGTTGTTAAGAAAAATTAACCAAATACTGCATGTCAAGGGCTGAGACATGCTGATATCCTCAGGCTGGTGAGACTTGGATGAGACAATGCCAGTACAGGACTTGGGGTGCTGTCCAGAGGAGTGAGCACTACCATGCCATTGCCTACTGTTTACTGCCATTACCAGCCACTAACCCACTAATCGGCTGTTTTCAAGTAACTTTGTTCATTTTAAAACTGTATAATGAGTCTTTTAAAAAGTGTCAGAATAGAAAGTGTTCATGAATAATTTTCAGATGACTCAGAGGATTGACAGAGGATTAACTGAGCACTACTCTGTGCAAATTGCTCACAGAGCAAAAAACTGAAGATGTCCTCTCAAAATCAGATGGTAGGGTACCAGACATAGGTATTTACAACAATAAAACATGACACTTTGCCAGGAAATCCTATGTGGGAAGGTTCCCAGCTCAAGTGCAGAGACCTCCGTGAGTGTACTGGGCATGCCTGTGTCTATGATCTGGGGCTGGCTGAAGGTCAGGGGTGCATAATGGCTTTAGAACCCTGTTAAGAATCCTCTCTGTCTCTCTCTCTTTCTCTCATCCTTTGTCTCCCTTATTCACAGAATAAATAAACTTTTAAAAAAATTGGTGGGGATTTTTTTTCTTCCTTTTTCTTAAGGTGTTTTTCATAAGGCACCTGCGCTCATTGGAGAGAGACAGAGAGAAAGAGGAAAAGTGAGAAATTATGCCCCCCAAGAGGGACACCCACACCACAATTCCTTCTTCTCTACTCTCTTCCCGGTGTTTTGGGCATGCATGCACACATGCATCAGGTTTAATTTTCAAGTCACCGAGTCCAAGACTCTACTCATAGGTGGCCATGTGGGAATCCAACACCTTAAGCACCATGCCACCTGCTTGCCCCTTAGGTGGGAAGTTTAAAAGGGTTTTATTATCACTTTTAAAAATGCGCTATTCTACATAGGCTCAGGTAATACTCGCAGATGATATAAGCACTAAAAAGATTAAGATGGCTTTCATATACAATTTAAAATAAAATAAGGCCAAATTCTAAATAGGGTCGTATCTTTTAAAACACATTCAAGTTATGTGTATAAGTAAATTCGAACAGCTCCTTGTTAAACTCTCTGATTCCCTGTCGTTTCCTTCCTTACTGCCTATTTATTTCAGTGCCCTATGTAGCTGGTGCCCAGAGAAGCCTGTCTTCATGTGCTAAAGGAACCAACCCTAACCCAATCCAACCAAAGCCAGTTCTCCGAAAGCTCCCTTACTGACTTTTCCTCTAGCCGCGAACAGTGTTCCTAAAACCAGTTATATTCTTTTGCTTTATTTGATGGGAACCATCAAAAAAGGTAGAGAAAAAGGTAAGGAGAAATGACATTTGGACCTTTATTAGGCAAAGTCGCATGATTAGAATAATAAAATGCAAAAGGTCAAGAAACTGGGTATGCTTTTTTTTTTTTCCCAACCTTAGGCCAGGCAGTGTTAGAAATCTTAACTTCAGGAATACTTTCCTCCTAGATGTATTTTGTTTATGCAGAGGGTTGGCCATGCCTGCAGGGACAATTGGAAAACAGTAATGAAAACATACAGGTCCCTCCGAGTCTTTGTCCTCTCAGCTGACTTAAGACAACTTGAGAAGAAAATGTGGCCATCTTAGATCTCCCATCAAGACTCCATCTGCTCTGGGCCAGCATGGTAGTACCGATTAAGAGGCTGGATGCCACATGGCTCACACAGGCCAGTTCGAATTCAGACCAGAGGGCTAGAAAAACACTGGAGACGGATGTCCCTGAGTGACCAAAATCCAGAGAGGACTGCGGCATGGTCATCCTCCGGGAGGATGTTTTCCACCTTACTCTCTGTCTCTCTCAAGCAAGCACAAGCACCCTGTAGCACTAACTTTAAGAGACAAACAAAAGAGGCCAGCAGGTGGCGTAGTGGTTAACGTGCTGAACTCCCACGTGGTCTACCAGAGTTAGAGTCACAGACCGGCTTGAAACTCGCTGGGCAGGTGTGCAGGAGTGCCCTAAGTCCCCAGAAGTGACCAGAAAAGAAGGAACTGCAGTGTGGAAATCCTCCAGTACCCCTGGAGGTCAATTTCTCTCTTTCTATCTCTGTCTCTCTGGAGAGTGCACACGCCCTATAGCAAAAATCTCTCTTGGTGGGGGAGGGCGGAGGAGGAAGAATCCGTCTGCTCTATTTTTCCTTATACTCACAGCCTGCGTGGAACTGGGAGTGGTGTGTACAGGAGAGACGAGGTAGCTGGCTTTAGGGGGCCATTTCGCACTTTCTCCCTGCCTTCCACTCTTCCATAGTGTCTTCTGAGTATTCAGGTGTTTCCATTCCTGTTTTTGTTCTCGCCTCTTGCTGACAGGTCGCTGCCAGCTCTACCCCTCTCTTCTTCTCCTCCAGAGGGCGCTTTTTCTATGGCTGACTGAGGGAGCGCCTTGCTGGGATGCTGATTGGGCTTTGGTGGGAGACGGGTTGTCTAGGAGGTGTGTCCCTTTCTCTCTGCATCTCTGGCTCCTCACGCCCGGGCCCGCTCTTGGCGACTGCGCAGGTCTCCCCGCTCCAGCATGCGCACGTCTCTGAGCTCCAGCACCCGCAGGACCCCCAGTCCGAGTCCGCCGCCCCGCCTGTCCCGCGCTCCACCCGGGATCCTCTCCAATGAGCAGGGACCCACACTGTCCCCTTATCAGCTCTCTCCAGGCGGGCCGACGGGCCCTAACCTGGGATTTCTACACTGGGAGAGAAGGTGGAGGCACAGGTGTCCTATTTTCTCATCCTTTAACCGCTCCTGTCGGTTACCCACCAGGGATAGCAGGGACTTTCTCTGATGCAATCTCACCCAGACCACCCTCTCTTCTCAACAGTTTCGGACCGCCTCTTTCTTCGGTCCACTAAAATCCAGTAGGAGCAGGGTCAAAAAACTTAGCCAATCAGGAAACCAGTCAGCATCACCAGCGCACTGGAGGTCGACACTGTGGCGCCCCGCCTGCGGTCTCAGCGCGAGTGCACACGCACACACCACACTGCACATATGCCTCTGGGATCAGGGCAGTCTTTATGATCTCTTTGATCTTAAAAGTTAGAGCACGCGGCCCAGAACTGGGCACCGTTGGCTGATGATAAATACTGAGCTGGGTTGAGATTAGGGTGAAAGTCTTCCTTTTTATGTTCTTACTTGTATTTGAATTTGACCTGTAATTCCAAGTGCAGCAGAAACTTGGAACTGAACATCTTGGTAACCCCACTCATGTATGCAAATATGAATAAGGCAATGCTAGATAAAGCATCTGTTTCTTGACTGATAACAAAAATACGATGAAGTGTTTTCGTAGTTTAAGGAAATTTAAAGCTTTCCAGGAAATCCTGTCAATATAATGATTACACCCTAATATCTTTTTCTCCGCTTAAAACATCAGAAACTTATTACCTTACAGTTCTGGAGACTAGAAGTCTGAAATCAAGGTGTCAGGAGGGCCTCACAAAGGCCCTAAGGAAGAGCCCTTCCTTACCTTTTCCACCTTCACATGTGTTCAAATTTCTTTGGTCTTCTAAGGGCACCAATCATTGGATTAGGACCCACCTTGACCTCATCTTAATATTATACTTGCAAAAACCTTATTTTTAAGGAAGATCATATTCACAGGTCCTGGGTAGACATGAATTTTGGAGAGACATTATTTGACTCAATACAACAAATATTTTCAGAAATTTTATTGTCAGATAAGGGTCTTTATACCCCCAATCTGGAAACCCAAAGCAGGTCCAACCCCTCACCAATCAACAAAACAGAGTGGGGCAAAATTATTTATGAGACAAGAAGGGAAGTTTTACTATATTGAGGCCACATGAGGAAGACATATAAGAATATCTTCCACTGGTCAGCCAACTTACAGGTGCTTTTATAAGGGAAGGATACTAAAGGTCTCACAGCTGTGTGTAGGAAAGTATAGATCAGGTTGATTTTTAGCTGAGCAGCACGAATGAGTAGTTGGCCTTTGAGACAAGAGTTTTAGTCTTAGCTAAACAAACAATTCATATCCAAGACAGAAGTTTCAGCTGTTGCTGGAGCAGAGTGCCCCTCATTGTTCCAGCTCTAGGTTGGTCAATGATCTCCTTTTTTTTTTTTTTTTTGGAGAGGTTTTTTTCACTATAGGGCGCTTACGCTCGCCAGACAGAAAGAGAGAGACAGAGAGACAGAAAGTGAGAAATCACCCCCCAGGGGGGATGGTCACGCCGCAATCCCTTCTCCTCCATTCTCCTCTTGGGATCTTGGGCACGCACACACATGCGCCCGGCGTGAGTTTTAAGCCACCAGGTCCGGGATGCGAACCGCGGTCGACTATGTCAATCATCTCCTTGAAGTTCCTGTGAGAAACCTCAAGGAGTAACAGGCTGAGAGAGAAATAGTTTTTGACTTTAGCAAGATAGAGTCAGTTTGGCTAAGCAGAGTCCAATTATAATTGTAACAGCCTAGTCTCAGTAACTGACAGAATGATTGGACAAAAATCAGTAAGGACCTAGCAACCAGCTTGATCTAACTGACATACATATTAGGTTGTCAGGAAAGTCATGATGTATTTTTCTATGTGTTTCTATGCAAAGATGCACTTACTTTTCCAACGATCCAGGTAGACTACTGTAACCAACCATGACAGAACGCACAGTCTTTTCAGTGAACCTAAAATATTCTCCAAAATTGACTGTTTAAAAATAAAATTGCACTCAATTTTGGAGGACTGAAATCATATCTAGTTTATTTTCTGACAAAAATGGAATTAAAATGAATAGTGAGGACCAGACCCATGATCCCATGGTTAAGGGAGCTAGATCCCACATGATCAATTGTAGTTCAAATCCCGGCCCCAGAAGCTGAAAAACCTGCAGGACATCTGTGCCTGGGTGCCCCAAATCCTAACATAATGGGGAAATGGAAAAGAAAGGATTGTAGCATGGCCATAACTCATTGAGAAGTACTTTCTCCTTCCCCCTCACTCTGTTTCTCTGTCACTCTAGCAAGTGCTTATTGTGCCCTATGGCAAGAATGAAAAATAATAATAGTAAAATAGAAAATAATAACAAAAGAATTACATAAAAATCCAAAATACTAAGAAGTTATAAAATTACTACATAACATGTTTCCAAGTAGTTGTGAAATTATGCAGTCTCTAAATTGTTTCTGTGTCCAAAGAAGGAATCAGAAAGAATGTTTGAAATATTCTGAACTGTCAGTTAGTGAAGACATAATGTAATATGTCTTCATATTAAACTAGATGTAGTACTTTTTTTTTTCACAAATTTACCTAGGAAACTGGCATCTCATGAACATTATAAGTCAGAAATTGGTAGAGATGAGGGTAAGACAGTCTCACTCGGCTGCAGTTAGATAAACTACCTTAGGTCTGCTGCTTATTTTAAACATACTCTTTTATTTCATTAAAATGTTGGTTCCTGGGACCAGCAAATGGCACAATGATTATGTCACTAGATTGCCATGTAGTTGACCATAGTTCAAATCACAGACAGGTGACTTAAAACTCACACTGGGCACATGTGTGTGCATGCCCTAAATTCTAAGAGGAGAATGGAGAAGGGATTGTAACATAGCCATCCTCCCCAGGGGGTGAGGTGATTTTTCACTTTCTGTCTCTCTGCCTCTCTCTGTCTCTCCAGCAAACACACAAGCCATATAGCAAAAATCTCTCTCTCTAAAAAATAAATTATATTTCTTAAAGTCAGTAGATCCACCTACATCCTATGGAACTAAACAATCTCTTAGATAGGAGAAACCAAGATTTCCAAGCTTTCAACTGCTTTAAGATATGTTAAATTTATTTATTTTATTCATGAGAGAGAGAGCACATACATACACATGAGAGAGTGACAGAGACAAAGAGAGAGAGGCACCCTCAACAGAATTTCACCATGCCGTGATTCCTCTGCCACAGCCCTCTGTCTTGTCAGGATCTTGAGCACATGTATACTTGATATGTGTTTAGTCAACTCAGGATCCAAACTCTTGGTTGGCCATATGGTTTCCAGCATTGAAGTTCAGTATGCATGCTACTGCCTGTGCCACCAAGGCTGGGACAACTTGGGAGATTTTTAAAGAAAATCTGTAAGGGGCCAGATGGTGGTATAGCAAGTAAATGCAATACTCTGCAAGATAGACCCACATAAGAAGGTTACCATTCACATCTGGAAACCCCTCTCTGAGTAAACCATATGTACCCGTGATCCAGGGCTGACTGAAGCTGGAGGTGGGTCACCATGTCAAGACCCTATCAGGTGTGTTATATGTCTGTCTTTCTCTCTCTTTCTCAAACTCATGAAATAAATACACTAGAAATATTTTAAAGAAGTATTTTATTTAACTGTATTTTATTTATTTATTTTAATTTGACCAGAGAGGGACAGCGTGAGAGAGAGAGAGAGAGAGAGAAAGTGAAAAAGGAAGCCACCAGGTCCAGGACTTGAACTGCAATCGGCCATGTGGGAGTCCAGTGCTCTTATCCACCACACCTCCTGCTGGCCCAAAATAATTTTAAAGAAAAAAAAAATTTTTTTTTGAGAGGTTTTCTCTATAGGATGCATGCGCTCGCCAGAAAGACAGAGAGCGACAGAGAGACAGAAAGCGAGAAATCACCCCCCAGGGGGGATGGCCATGCTGCAATCCCTTCTCCTCCATTCTCCTCTCGGGATCTTGGGCATGCACACACGCGTGCCCAGTGTGAGTTTGAAGTCGCCGGGTCCGGGACTCGAACTGCTGTCGACTACATGGGAGTCCAGTGACATAGCCATTATGCTAACTGCTTGTCCCTAAAGAAAGCTTTTTAAAAAATACATGTAATCACATACCAACTATTATACGTAAAATATATCTATTTGTCACAAGATTTCTTTAACCTATGATCTATGAACCTGGAGACATGCCGAACCTTATTGAATATCCTGACTTACTAAAATTATATGTGCATTTCTCTGCATGTTTCAGTGCTATTTTGATATTATTCTTTTGATGCTATTCTTTCATTGTCATTCTTTACTTTGTATTCTCTTTTCTCTAAGGACCAGTTAGGTTTTGATGTGTTACTGACATTTTGGATGCCCAGAGAGTGAACATTGCACAACAATAGGAATAATCCTGTTAATGCAAATAATGATGAGAGGTGATAACATAACCCGGCCCTGTTTGAGCCCTTGACTTGTTGCAAATTCAAGTAGCATTACAACTCCGTACAGAACTGTCTTAGAACAAGCATGGAAACAGCTTTTATGCTGCCTCTGAGGCCAAAAAAAATAAATGCAACTCTGCACATTTTTTATTTAAAAGCATTCACAAATGACATGCAAAGCATAAACACTGGCCATAAGCCATAGCTAAGCATTGTGTTAAAAAAACACTGGATATTTTTAAACCAAAAACTATTCAAAAATCATTTCCTAATTATTAAATTAGAAATAAAACTGGAGGGAGACCAGCAGATGGTATAATGGTTACATTGCTGGACTTCCATGTAGTCAACCACAGTTCGAGTCCCAAACCCAGCAGCTTAAAACTCATGCCGGGTGTGTGCGTATGCATGCCCAAAAGTCCTGAAAGGAGAATGTAGGAGAAAGGATTGTGGCATGGCCATTCCCCCTTGTGGGGGATGATTTCTTGCTTTCTGTCTATCTCTCTCTGGTGAGTACACACGCCCTATAACAAAAATATCTCTCAAAAAATAATAAAACTAGGAAAAACATTTTTAAAGCAGCATGTTTTAAGCATTCCCTTTAGGCTTACTGTCCATCATGACTCTTTTTTTTTTTTTAATTTTTTCCAGTGGATCTCCTCACCAGAGTGAGAAAGAAAGCAAGTAAAGAACCCCCACACACACCAAAGGGAATGGTCACTCCACGACCCCTTCTCTTCTATCTCTCTCTTCTTTTAGATTTTGGGCACACACACACACATGTACCTGAAATATTTCTCAAGTCTCCCTGTCTGGAACTAAAACCACACTGTCTGCCACATAGGATCCAGCTGTCTTAATCACCATGCCACAGTCTGGCCCCCATGACCATTTTATAAATCCAAACAAAATTGATCAACCACCTGCATCAAACATCTATGCTTTTGCATTGATTAATGTTTTTCTGCAAATAAAACTGGTTCTGGTTCAATAAAGCAGCTATAAAGATGCATCTGTAATAAGCAAAATATCTGGCCATTTAGAGCCAAGAAATGAGAGTTATTCTAGAAAAATATGAAATGGTCAAAAGGACTTTGGAATCTCTAATTACAGCATGTGTATAAGCTCTAGCCTGGATGACAATGGATAAGGGAACTACAAATCAAATCTATTTTGAAGTTCTTCGATATGCAAGTGTCAGCATTGAACAGCATCGGAAAAATAAGCACCTTACTTGGCAGTTCTTTTAAGCCATATCTGGCTTCCTTTGCCTCCAGGTAAAATGTTCTGCCAATCACCCTTCCTTGTGATGCAAATACTCATCTGGGAATGCGCTTCCATCTTGGAAAACAGTTCATAAGATCTACATAAGTAGGTATCTCTAACAAGTCTTGATAATTTGCTTTCAGAAGGGTATGTCCCAAAAATGATCTCGCAGTAAAAAATCCTCTTTGAACTCAAGTCCAGATTTAACAATCCACTTAACACATTATGGTATTAAACGTGGGCTTTGGTTCGAGATTCCACTAGACATATACCTAACATATTAATAACTGCATACATAAATATACATGAAAGACTGACAAATCCAGAGGAAAAGAAACTTAGAAGGCAGTGCCACCTTCTCCTATTGTCTAAAATTGTTCTCAGAAAAGTCGGATGGACAAGGGCCATCGCTTCTACTGCTTTCTGCTCCCTGACTGTGCAGGTGTCACAGAGTTGAGAAACCCATGTTCGTAAGCCACGTGCCCTAACTTAGTCTGATGTTAAATACTTCAAGCTGTGGTTTATGTCCATTTGGTATTTTTCACATTCCCCCCTGGTGATTCCTAAATGACATAGAAGTACAAGGAAGAAAACTGAAACATTCTGAAAAAAGGGTGTTTAACGATTCTAATTGCTATCAATGAGGAATCATTTTCTCACAGTATTATTGTTTTGGGGGCAGGATATAGAAGTTGCAAACTCAAAGACCTGCAGGGCCAGGTGGTTCATGTGACGCCAATGTAGAACAAAAGTGCGTGCTCCTCATGAAATAGGCAATCACTGTCCCATTCCACTTGTTACCTTATGAAAAGAAGATGACGTGTGACTTTCCAAGATTTTTCTCAAGACAACTTAGATATCTGGCTTATTTATTCATTCATTCCATGAGAGAGAGAGAGACCCCCAACACTCTTCATGCCTTCACGCTTTAATCCACCCCTGATCTCACCCAGCCCAGATCAATGCTTAGGGAGGTCCCAGGATGTGAACCCAGGACCTTTCCAGTTGTGGTACTGCTGCACTATCATTTGATCTTATATCTGAATTTTTATGTAGCTACTCCTGATCATTAAATGCATCAATCTCCCATTTCGTATATACTAGGTAAGCCTACAGCCTAACAGGGCAGAAAATATTTCACAACTCTGTGACATCTAAGAAAAGAGTTTCTTGAAACCAGGTTTGGCCATGTGACCACGTAAACTTGGATATATGATCTAATCTCCAGGGCTTCAGCGACCTTGTCTGCTTGATGGAAGAGAAGTCTGCCCGAGCCACAGTTTCTGGAGTTCTGAGGTCCTCTGCAAGATAGGCAGTCATCAATTCTGAGTTATAATCAGCCTTCCACCATCAAGTATCGGCTCTAAGTCAAGGGTATGGTTTCTGACCTAACCACTAACAAAAGGTCACATGCACTTCCATCTATCAAGATCTAGTATGACTAACTTTCATCAATTCCAATAGCTGATTATTTTTCCTATGGACTGTAGAAAAATAAAAATGATAACATCAACTAAGATTCACTAGAGTCTGGCCTGGTAGTTTAGTCATTAAGTGCTGTGTATAAAGAGCTGGTCCCCACATGGCCTACTGTGTGTGGTTCCCAGCTGGGGCTGGGATTAAAAAACACATTGGCAAAATCCTAATGGGATGGAGAAAAAGAGGAAAAAGAATTACATGGCGTGACCACATCCATTTGTGAGGTGTATTCTCTCTTTCTCTTTCTCTCTCCCACGTGTCCTCTGACAATTAAAAAAAAAAAAAAGTGATTTAGGGAGCCAGCAGGTGATGTGGTAGTTAAGACACTGGATTCCCACATTGCCAAATGCGGTTCAGTCCTGAACCTGGAGACTTTCTCTCTCTCTCTCTCTCTCTCTCTCTCTCTCTCCCCCTTTCTCTGATGTAATCATTACACCATCTCCTGGTCCCCAAAACTAAAATTTTTAAGCATTAATTTGAGATTCAGCAATGGTACAAATTTCTGTTCACAATTTCTGGAAGGGCTATAGTTAATAAAATAAATGACCGGCAGGCCATTTATAGCTGAGAAGTAAGAAATCAACGTTTTGGAAGACGATATCTTTGTTGAGTCTCCCTCCAGTCCTTGGCTTCTCTTGACCAAAAACTGTTACAAAGCACATGGCCAAGAGGGAGTGAGGTAAGAAAAATATGTGAAAAAGCTTTTCTATAATTCAGCAATACAGTGACATGTTTTTCTCAGGAAAAAAAAAAAATCCTCTCAGTAGTATAAAATAATACTACAAATTTTATTTCCAAGGAAATTTTTCTTAGATCTGTTTTAAATAAATTCCGATCACTTTAAAAGCAAAACTTTGCAGAAAATCATGTAAGAGAGCAAATATGATCTGTCCAATATGCTCACAGTCCTGTCTCAAACTTGTGTGAACCAATGTCAAGTTCCATTAATCTAACAGAGAAAGACTCACAAAAATCTATTGACGACACTATTTTACTAATCTGATATTTAGAAGCTATTAAATTATTAGTTTCACTCAATGTTGATGTAACTTTCCATATTTTCATTTGCTTCCTGTATACAAGCCACTGATAAACTTCCCTGCAAAACGTCCTGTTCTCCATTCCTGAAATTAAATAAATCAATTATATGAAATCATTTTGCAATGCAGATGCTTCCTTTCCCCAACCCAAAATTCCTATAAAAATTTAACAAGAAAACGTTAAAACATTTCATAATACTGTTTTTACAAAGCAACTGTTAGTTATAAACAGTCTTTTAGGTCACAAGGAGATTTAAGATATTTCAAAGACTCCATCTAAACCCCTAAATCCAGGTTGTTCTCAATGTCTTCTAAAATATAGTATGTTCAGTTTGACGCTTAAAAACAATGTTTTCAGTGTTTTGTTATAGAGTGGAAAAGTTTAAAGAGATATTCTAAGAAACATTTTCTAGAATTCCTATTTTTACAGGTTCTTTTCACAAGATAAACAAACACGTGCTTAGTTTCACTGTTTTTCTGTAATTATCTTAAAAATAATTAAAGAAATAACACAATTTGTCTGGCCAAGGCAATGTATATTAACATACTTTGATATGTGTTAAAAAAATTCTTCACAATCTAGTTTTTGCAGATGGTCTTCTTGGTCTTATCAGCAGAGAGGCTGATCTGTCTTCTTCTAGTATATCCTATGGGTTGGTGGCAAGAAAAACAAATAAAGGCCACTTTGATCATTTTTATAAGTTTGTGCAAATATTAGCTACAAAAACTTGTTATTCTGAATTGTTCAGTTAAGGTTCAGTGACACATATTTTTTTTTAAACTCTGACTTGAATCACTTATAAAAAACATACATAAAGGTATTTATTTTAAGGTAAAAATCATAGAAATGTTTTCCCCTGTAAGTTTTAGGTTATAGTATCAACTGTGTTTACCCTGCCAATTTGGGTGATTAGAAATAAATAAATCACAATTTCTGAGAGCAATGTCTTATTTCACAAGAATAGTCAACTAGACTGAATAAATAATTTCTTAGCTTTCTCTTTTGTTTCTTAGTACACAAGTACTAGAAGCAGCAACTTATTATTTCTTGTTTTAGTACACATTTTGAATTTTTTTTCAACTGAAAAGGACATGCATAATTCTTTAAAGGTCCATCTCCTCTAGTATAAATAAACATGTATCTCTTACCACTAGCTGGGCATATTCTCAATTTCAAAATTGAATAAAAGAAATAATCATTTGTCTATTTGTTATATTTGTTACAATGTCCATTCTCTTATACATGTGAAACAGCAGAGCTTGAAGAAACTTTCCTGTTTGGCTTTTAAGAGACATTCCTATTTTGCCCAATGAGATCCTGTAATCTTTTGTCATATGTGTAATATACAGAAGGCTCATCGACAGTGTAGAGTCATCTATAAAAAAAGAAAGATTGTGAAGATTGTGAAATTTATTTAAAACTGAATTACTACTGTAATAATTCTTTATTTTGTGCTTTCTGCATTTTTTATTTTTCCAAAATAGATAAAATGTACTTTTTTTTTTTAAGGAGAAAATTAGAATCATAGATTCCAGAGTCCCAAGGACTTATTTGTCCATTTCCTACAAATACTTAGACATTGTAAACCCAAGATGGGGGCCAGCAGATGGTTGCTTAACTCCCACATCGCCGACCATAGTTTGAGTTCTGGACCCAGTGGGCTGGAAAATCATGCTGGATGTGTGTGTGCATGCCCAAGATCCCAGGAGGAGAACAGAAGAGAAGGGATTGCCAGTGGCCATACCCACTGGAGAGTGATTTCTCACTTCCTGTCACTGTCTCTATCTCTGTCTCTCTCTCTCTCTTTCTCTCTCTCTCTCTCTGTCTCTCTCTCTCTCTCTCTCTCGTAAGTGCATGTACCCTAAGGCAAAAACCTCTAAAAAACAAAACAAAAGATTAATAGAAGCTACCCTAAGGCAAAAATCTCTAAATAATAATAATAATAATAATAATAATAATAATAATTAGGTTAATAGAAACTAAAGGTATATGGTCTCTCTCCCCTTGGAAAGAAAGAAAATATGTAGCTGGTTTTTGTAATTGATGTTTTGTAATGATTGCTGCTAAAAGAATACTTGTAGTGAAAACTGAGTTTATTCTGTCACCCATTGCAAAATTAACACTTTAATAATTCCCTTTTTGTATTCATTGCAAACAATCCTAGGCAAAAAGCTTTATATTGAAAACTTGTGTGCCTAGTTCTGCTAGTTACTGAACAGTAGCAACTTTACATTCTTCTATATTCCCTCTTTTCTCACCCGTATGCATGCACGTGTGCACACTTAACACAGAGAACACAGTTGTGAATCCAGGCACATGGTGGTTATTCAAGCAATGGTTGCACATTTGCTGGCTACGCCTTACATTAAGCAACACGCTCTACCTGTGATACTTCAACTCACGCAGTTACAAAAAGGATACTTGCTATAGCTCAAGGTTAGCCTCTGAATACTCAGAGTCCAGTTCCCTAAGTGGCAAGAGTTTTACCATGGTAACTTTGTCCTTGTCTATCTTTTCTTCAAGATTCAACTCCCACCCAAAAATAGAGAATCTCTAAAAGACATAGGGTTTTTTTAATGTTTTAATTCTCAGTGAGATACATGCTTATTTTCAAGTTATTTATTTCCCGTTCCCCAGAATATGAGCCTTGACAGCCTGTAAAGTAACATAGCCTGGCTCCATAGCCTGGTGGTTAAGGTAACCAGATCCCACATGCATGACTTTAAAAACAAGCCACATGTATGTATGTGTGCATGCCCAAAATCCTGAAAGACTGGAGAAATACAGGAGAAGGAATTGCAAAGTGATCAGGCCCCACTGAGGGGTGCTTTCTCCCTCCTCTGTCTGTTTATCTATGGGTATATGTGCCCTCTGGCAAATTTAAAAAAAAAGTAGTCCCACCTGTTTAACTGTCCAGCAATGGTAATAGTAACTAATATTATAGTAGTGTAAGAAAACAGAAAGAAAATAATGAGTATCCTTAGAATAAAATGCAAATTATGTAACTAGATTCTAATGTCCATGATAAATTTTTCCTTCTCTCCTATAAGGACATCAGATGTTGGATTGTATGATATATTCATTCTCTTATTCCTTCTCTCATAAATAGACATTTATTTACTTGTCTTTGTATCTTTAAATTTAACTGGAAGTCAATTCACAACCTAGACAATGGTTTTAGTGAGAGACTTATACACTACTGATGTCAGTATACCTACAGTAAGATGAATCGCTGTTTTAATTATTGGATCCTAGTCTGAGAACAGTTTGTCAGTATGCCACTTGTCCTTGTGCTATGTAAATAACATGTTTTTATCGATCTCTTTATGATTAAGAAGATAAACATGTACAGCCACAAGAAAGACAAAGTTTATTCAAACCGTGAAAAGGCTTCAGGTCTCATTTCTTTTCTTGCAATGAAAATTATCAGAAAATCTTTCCACCGTGAAAAATCCTATGCCTGGGGAGTCCAAACACATTGTTAAATAGTTTTAACATTCTTCATTGCACAGAAAAAACTTCCTACATTTTGTTTGTTTGTTTGTTTGTTTGTTTGTTTTAGAGAGAGATTTTTGTTATAGGGTGTGTGCACTTGTCAGAGAGACAGACAGAACACAAAAAATCAACCCCTGGAAGGATGGCCAAACCACAATCCGTTCCACTCCATTCTCTTCTTGAGATTTTGGACATACATGCATACATGCCTAGCATGAGTTTTAAGCCACCAGGTCTGAGATTCGAACTGTGGTCAACCATGTGGGAGTCCAGCAATGTAACCATTACACCATCTGCTGGTCCCACCTCCCTACAATTTGTAACACCCGTACCCTCCAAAGTTCAGGAGGGTGAATATGGTGCAGGTTCTCTTTTGAAGTGCTACATCGAGTTAAGAAGGTCAAGAGCTTTGGTCAATAAGATGTCAACTGAGTGGAATATCTTTCTTTCAACTCTGTGCCCAAAGAGCCATGCAGCCATGTTTAAAATTCCATTCTAAGGCCACTAACCTCACCCAGTTTCAAAACCACATCTTGCCTATAACAAATCTTTAAAAGAGTACTTCAAGGTAAGGAATATAAGTTGTGTCAAGGTATAGAACATAGACGCATTAATCAAAATGATACATGAGAGAAAGGGAACTGAGAAACCTAGAAGCCCTGTTGATCTTCTTGCATTAACTGGAAACCAAACGTAGTTTAGGAAAGCCGGAGTTCTCCTTCAAACAAAATGTAATCCTGGCTCCGGGCTGCTGAGGTTATAAAAGAATCCATGATATCTTTTTCAGGGATTAAGATTTTAACTCTATGGCCACAGCTGAGCCTGATAACTAGAATCTGTCTCTTCAGACAGTTAGTGTAATGCCTATGTCGCTGGACTCCCATGGAGTCAACAGCAGTTCAAGGCCCGGACCTGGTGGCTTAAACTCACGCCGGGCGCATGTGCGTGCGTGCCCAAGATCCCAAGAGGAGAATGGAGGAGAAGGGATTGCAGAGTGGCCATCCTCCCCCGGGGGGTGATTTCTCGCTTTCTGTCTCTTGTCTCTCTGTCTTTCTCTGTCTCTCTGGCGAGTGCACGCACCCTGTAATAAAAACCTCTCAAAGAAAAAAAAAAAAGATCTAAGGTATTCTAAAAGGTGCTAGGTGAATCTAAATGATAAATATCACTTTTGCAATATCCTAAAGCAGAGAGATTTTAATACCGTGGTTGAAAGTCAGTATAAAATAAAAAATGTTGGATGAATGCATGGCCCTTTTTTACAGAGAACATGCACGAGAACTGACAGCCATCCATCCAATCAAGTACATAGCACGACTTGTTATCTCCATGGACTTCTACTCACCTTCTTTTAAAAAAAATTTTAATGAGCCTGATCAATCAAATGCTCATGGTTAGGACCAAACCAAAAAAGATTACAGAAGCTCTGTTTACCAAATGGAACCAAATACTACTAAAAGTACATTTTCTGTGAGGCTACGGGAATTACAGTAGCAAGCATCCAAGAATCTGGAGTTAGCAAAATAAAAAAAATGATCTTACAAATTGTCCCCAGTGAAAAGTCTATAAGTAAATATAGCTAGTTTCTAGTACATGAATGTAATTTAATTTGGTTAACTTTAGTAATTTACAAACAAAACATCTTTGTGTGTTTTCCAGGTCCCATTCTTCTCTTTTTCTTCTCCTCCCCCTCCTCCTCTTCCTCCTCCTTCTCCTTCCTCTTCCTTCTTCTTTTCTTCTTCTTCTTAAATTATTTTTTTTTAGTTTATTTATTTATTTGCTATAGGGCCTGTATGCTCATCAGAGGGAGACCAAAAGGGAGAGAGGAAAAGTGAGAAAGCAAGCCACCAGGTCTGTGCTTCAAACTGCCATTGACTAACTATTACAATAACTGACTTCAACCTCACTAAAATTAAGTTATGCTTTCATGCTCATTGCCATTAACATAAAGCTAATCATTTTATCTTGGCTCTTATCAAAAAATTATTTCATTTTCAGGATAAGCTAATAATATCTAGAACAACACCATTATGCTCTGTCAACCATCAAAATACTCTGAAGTGAGGAAAGAATTTATTTGATTTAACTGACCTTGCACAGTTTACTTGTCAAATAACTTCCATAATTTCGATTTAGAAATCTAATTTGGTAATCCTGAGAAGCTCCTTCTACTCCTATCCCTCCCTTGTGCTTTCTAAAAGGTTGAAGAAGCTAGAAATAAAACACTGGTATTTAGTTGTAATTTGTAAATTAGTTGATTTTTGGGAGGGTAGGGGGGCAGGGTTTCACTATGTCCCAATCCTCTTACCTCAGCCTCCTAAGGAGCTGGGACTAAATACCATGATGCCTGCTTTTAAAGTGGGCCAGGAATTGAACTTGGGCCTCCTTTGTGGCCTCAGCCTGCCAAGTAGCAGCACCAACCAATGCATACTACTGCAGCTGGCCTATAAAGTATTATAGTTCTTATATGCTCCCTGGCATTCATTTTAAAAATCACTCCAGTTTTCTTAAAACCTAGAAAATGCTGTTTTAGTTACAATTTTCATATGTTGATATTTTCTGGCATTTCATTTAAAAACAAACAAATAAAAAAACAAAAAAACCTGGAAAACCTTATAGACAAGAAATACTTCAGGTAACAAAAATCATGTCTCTTCACTTCATTAACAGTTCCAAATCTCAGAAATGTGACAAATCTTTCCCAAAAGAAAGGTCTTATTAAGCCCCAGTGTATATCTGCACCATATCTTTAACCACTGTTTAAATTCCAAACAAGGGGCCAGTAGGTGGCAAGGTGGTTGAGGTACTGGACTCCCACATGGCCAACCGTGGTTCCTGCCCTGGAGCTGGTAACTTGCTTTCTCACTTTCCTCTTTCTCTTTCATGAGCATGTGTGCCCTGTAGCAAAATTTTAAAAAAATAATAATAATAAATAAAATTAAATGGATAATTCTTTTAAAGAAATAAATTCCAATAACAAATCAGGTAAGATCTTCAAAGCTGGTTTATAAAATGAAGAAACCCTGCTCAGGAGAATTCGAGAAGTTCATAACTATAAGAATAATGCCACAATAGAAAGTCAACCATGAAACAACCATGGATCCTGACTGAAAATTTTACCCTATGCCAGCTGAACTAATATGGAGTTGCTGTAGATGGTAGGGAAGTTCGGATAAGAGCCTTTGCATAGGCCAACATTCCTTGCTATCAATTAAAAAGGATTCTGTGCATCTATGTTTATTGCAGCATTATTCACAATTGCTAAGACATGGAACCAACCCAAATGGCCATGAACAGATGAATGGATTGGAAAAGTGTGTCACATATACTCTATGGAAACTACTCAGCCATTTAAAAAAAAAAAAAAAAGCAAAACAAAACAAAAAAAGACCCTGGTATTCTATTGAAAGTAGATGAATATGGAAGATTTGCTGCTGAGTGAAACAAGCCAGGCTATGAAAGAGAGACACTGTATGTCGCCACTTAACATACACCAACTATCTGCCCTTTATGGTAGAAACTGAGCAACTGGGGGACACAGAAGCATTGAAAATGGTTATAGATCCTGGAGACAATGTGGGAGGAGGGTGGGAGAAGAGGGAGAGTTTAAGGAAGAAAATTAAGGAGGAAAATAGAGAGGTAGGACATTTATGGGACAGAGAAGTGGGTTATTATCAGTTGATGATCATGTGTTTAGAATCCTCAACTGGACTGGTGTGAAGTGTATTTATGCTGGGTAAATTCAGCTTATAAGCAAAGTGATGGATAGTGATTAAATGTATAAAATAAAAAGTAATTAATAAATAAATTAAGGAGGAAAATAGAAAGGCAAGACATGGACACAGAAATGGATTATTATCAGTTGATAACAATGTATTTTGTAACCTCAACTGGACTGGTGTGAAGTGTATTCATGTGAGGTAAATTCAACTTATAAGCTGAACAATGTATTGTGATTAAATGTATAAAATAAAATAAATATAAATATAAAAGGATTCTGTGGGTCTAGCCTTATGATACAGTTGGTAGCATATTAAACTGCAATGCTGGAAGCCACATGGCCAACTGCAGGTTCAAATCTAAGGGCTGGCTTGAAAACACATCAGTTGTGTAAACCCATGTGCCCAAGATCCTGATGAGCTAGAAGGCCAGAAAAAGAAGATCAAACCATGATGAGATCTTGTCAAGAGTATTTCTCTTCCTCTCCCATACACGCACACGCACTCTCTATCATGAATGAAATGAATGAACGCAAAGGGGGGGGGGGGATTCTGGGAGCAGCTGTTGAAAACCTAGAGGTCTGCTCAGCAGAAGAGCAGAGCCAAGCAGAAACAACTCCAAAGCCACCTTCTTTTTTGAAAGACAATTATCAGGTGGATTTTCAAATAAACTTACCTCAAATTATTCATTATCTCCCCCTGAAACTCAAATGTTTAGAAATATAAATAGCACATACCTTCCTTTCAGCATTTTATAAAGTTCAAGAATTTTACATAATAACCACATGCATGCCAAAGATTTATGGAGTAAAATTTGAAAAAGATCAGATATTACTGATAGATATGAAAATTATTTGGGAATAACCATCAAAGCATTTTATTATTGAATTATTAGCGTTTGCTTCTGTGAAAAGAAATGTAAGAATACTACTACCTATCTAACAAGACCCACTTGACACTCTGACAAACATTTGGGAAAAGAAAGTGTGTCTCCCCTTATGTTTATAATTTTCTACAAAGTCCATTTTCTTTTAACATCCTTGATCATCCACATTCATACAATAAGGGCTTCTTCATTAATAATTCACCTTACACATGAAATGTAAACCATATCTGAAAATAAATTCATTGCCAAATTGATGTTAACCGCCAAACCTTTCTAGTAAACTATTTAATAATGGACAACATAAAAGGAGTGTGATTTGCTGGTTTCCTTTGTTTGTTTAACTTCTATAGCAGTTTCAGAAGCAAGTGGCATAACTCTGCTTTATTTCCGATTTTTAGAAGTCTGTTTAAAGTCCTTCAGGCCCGTATTACCAGTGACCTGCCGACCAATTCCGGGCGGGCGTCATGGTGATTTCCCAGATAGTCAGTGCACCCAGGATTGCAGTGGGGAAGGGTGAGTCCGCCATGCCACGTGTGGGATAGCAATCATCGGCTGGTTTCAAACCTCCCAGCCAGGCTCTCAGGATTCACAATAATTCCCGGTGGTAGCGCTTGCTAAGCGACAAGTCGATGGGAGAGAGGGTGAGGAGGAAAATGACCCTGGGAGCAAAGTGCTGGCTTTACACACCGTTGGGTATCTGTTACATGTGAATTTCCTCTGGCGCCAGCAGGTATTTTGAGCAGGCAACCAGGGGATACCCAAGGGGAAGGACGTGAGAGCGCATAAGACGGAGATGTAAGTTGGGGGATCAAGGCTTTAAAGATCCCAGAGGAAATCGGTAAGATCCGATTGATAGTCCAAAGGACGTTAAGCAGGATATGGAAGATAGTTCAAATCTCTGAGGCTTAGGGCTGCGGAGGAAGAGGGTGAGCAAACAAGGAGTAAACAAGATCCCAGAGGAGAGGTCACACCGGACAGGCCCGAAGGATAACGAGAGGATTTGCCCTCGCTTTTGACCCTAGGGACTCCACAGGGCAATTCCAGGTGGCTAATCTGCCAGTGTGCAGGCGGAGGGGCTGCATCCTTCCCAGTCTCTCCACGAAGCTGGGGAGGAAGGGAGGTGAGGCTCGAAGCCAGCCAGGGGCGCTGAAGTTCGCACGGTCTTCTCCGGAGGTCTGGCGGGCAAAGCCATTGGAGCCCGGTTGCCGGTTGGAGCGCACAGGAAAAGCGACTGCGATTTATTTGGATTAGTCACTAGGAAGGTCTGGGAAGACAGCTATTTACCCGATGCGGGACCCTGACAAATTAATTGGGCAGTGCAACAGAGAACAGTCCCTCTGACCTTGGGTGGTGCTGAGGCGGAAGGCAGGATCCTCCCACCTGCCCCCGGACCGAAAGAGCGCTCTGTGACTGCGAGAGCCGCGTCTTCCCTTGCTGTCGTCCCAGCGGCAGCGCATCCCGCCAGATCTCCAAGAGGTGCCTTCTCCGGGCTAGAGCGAATCTGGCACAGCCTCCAGGCCTGCATTGGAGGTATGCGCTCACTCGCTCACTCTC
Source organism: Tupaia belangeri chinensis (assembly GCF_000334495.1). Lineage (NCBI taxonomy): Eukaryota > Metazoa > Chordata > Mammalia > Scandentia > Tupaiidae > Tupaia > Tupaia belangeri. Next base: position 7,067,867 of record NW_006159583.1, read on the forward strand.
ACACTGCATCATCTCCCCAGGTCCCGGCCAGGTCACCGATCTGTGATCTGGTCCAGCTGCCCTGTGGGTGACCCAGTACCCTGGAGGGTCTACCTACAGGGTAAAAATCGTTTGGTCTGGCAGTATCCGGGTCATATATCTGAGAGGTCGTTTAAAAGTCATTTTTTTTTTAGAACTGACAAGTGATTTGAACCTGAAATTTAATTCCACTTAATATGGAATGCAACTATAACGTACTGGTTCTCAACTGAAGATAACATTAGTGCCACAAACTCTGCCACAGATCCGCTTCAAAACCTACACTCCTTGGGAAGTATTAAAGTTCACACACCAGACCTGGAAAAAAAGAAAAAAGGAAGCCCCTTTGGTTCTATACATGTTTTTATGCTTTCTTGGAATTTGTTTCTGTCTTTAACATATTAAATGTTACATTAAAATCCTGTAGAAACAAACATTTGCACTACATAGCTACAAAGATAAATAGGTAAATTTCTAACTGGCAGTGGAATCAAAGGGAATCATTTTGCCAGCAGTGTATTACTTGTAATATCCTTTGTTGTCCCAACCTTAAGGCCAATGCCATTTCATCAGGTAATGCGAATATGTATGGCTGGGTACCCAAAACAAATACTTCTGAACAGATACTGTGGGTAACAAGTAAGTCTAATTCCTTTGCTCTCAGGATCTGAAACATCACTTAGGGGACAGTCTCCCAAAATGTGTGTGTCAGGCAACGAGGTTACTTTCTTTCATTGCTTGCCTGTATTTTGGTTCAAGACCCAAGACTAGGAGAATATCGGAATGAAATTCTTTCTTGCAAAAGATAAAAGAAATTGGATCCCTAGAGTTCAAAAGATGAAAGTCGGTGTAGCCAGAAGATGAGGGTTTTAGTCTTTCTGGTGGCAACTAATTTGAACCTGAACATTGTGCGTGGCTATCTATCTTGCTGAGAGTGAGCGAGAGATAGAGTGTAATCTGGCTCTGATTTCTGCTGCAAAGAAAACACTGAAATGACTGCTCATTTATCACGGCATCCACCTCCCCCTCCTCCACCTTGGGTTAATTGACAATGGAACACCAAGCTGTTTCTGTCTTCTCTCGCCTGTTAGAAATAAAATTAAGTGAAACTAAGCTCATGGTGGGGAGGGGGTTTCTAAATGATCAGGGTTATTACGTTTATTCTAAAGTATCATGGGAAGAAAAGGGAAGGAGTCTGTTGTGAACCGGTCTCCCAGCAGCAAGGGCGCTGGAGACCCATCTAAACTCTGTGATGATGCATGAGGTTTTCCTTCTTGTCTGGCTGCTTGGTGAATCGGCACATGTTGGTTCCTGGACTGAAGCAGCTAGTTAAGGGTTTAGTCAAGATACTATTTGTGGCACTATTCCTAAACTGATTGCAATAATAGGTACATTCGTGAGAATGGGAATTAAAATGTTGGGATCAGGTACTTCTCATGCAGAGAGTGATTTTAGTCAAATAGATTAATTTATCTCCCCTCTATAGATACTAAATTCACAAAAGAAAAAACAATGGCCAAGATGCATATATTTAAATTTTTGATTCTACTATTTATACTAATAGTAAAACAGTAATTGAACCCCTTTTCCAGCGGTCTGATTAGTCAACATTTCTTAAACTATGATATCAAATTTTGACAAAAATCCAATAAAACAGCTCTCCCAAATACTGCTTGAGAATATATAAATTAGAACAATTCAGGGATATCTGTAGTTATTATGAAGAGACTTTAAAATGCATAAATAATTTTTTAGAAATGACACACTTTTTAAAATTATGTATTTATTTTAATTAAATTACTTTTGACTTAATCAGAGAGAGAGAGGGAAAGCAAAAAAGCAAACCACCAGGACTGGGATTTGAACAGTATTCTGTCACTGGGAATCCAGTGCCTTAACCACCACACCACCTGCCAACCCCCCTATACCATTTAACTTAGCACTCATATCATTTAACTTAGCACTTCCACATCAGAGAACTTAGTTTATGGAAAGAATTAAGGAAGCATACAAAGATTTTACTTAAGAATAGTCTCAATAATGAAATACTGTAAATCAATATATACGATATAAAAATTTATTTTGTCATTCAATTGTGTCAAAAAAGAAATTATAATGACATCCAAAGATGTTTGTAACATGTTAGGTAACAAAATTCTATTTTGGTCAACCAACAATATATTTTACTTAAAGAAAATAGAAGAAAAAGAACTGCTACCTGGCACATATAAAAACAGGAGGTACAGCATGTAATAATAAGAATTAATATATATTGAATACTCATGAAGTGCTAATGTGTGTGTGTGTGTACAATCTCACTACACCTTTCATAACAATGTTATAAAGCTAAAGAGACTAATTATGCCCAAGCTCATGCAGCCAGAGAGAAACAGAACTGGAAATGATCCATTCCTCTGGCTCCGAATCCAACTGTGTTCATCTGCCTTTACTGGGTACCCATTGCTCTGTAGAAGCTAGTTCACTAAAAGAAAAGAAGGAACACAATACACTAAGGAGTCTTTTCTGCTTCATATCTGGCTGTTTTGCAGCTAGTAAGCTCTTTAATTTGGAACACAAATTAAACATATAGAACAACTCAAGGCAGAGAAAAGTTAGCTCCAAACGGTGTTAAATGAAAGGAGTGAATTGGGCTGGCCCTGTAGTCTAGAAATTAAGGAAACTATCCCCAGTGGCTAATCTCAGCTCTAATCTTGGCCCAGCAGCAAGAAAAATATGCAGGCATGTTTGTGTGAGTGCCCCAATCCCCAACAGGATTGAGAAACGGAAGAGAAGGGATTGAGACATGACCATGCCCCATTGGAGCCCTGCTTCTCCCTCTTGCATTGATTGCATAGTCAATGTGCAATGCGAAGTATAGCATGCTGACCTAAACAAGGTGTGATGGCTCACTAAGCACCTCCACTCCAACTGGATGGATAAAATGGAGAGAAAAAACAAGAGGCATGTATATGAATGATAGAAGCCCACATGGTCTTGTACATTACTGGACACACGAAAGGTTCTAATAAATGTTTGCTGATGAAAAAGGACCCTAAGAGACAGGACAACAGGCATGAGTAGTTAGAGGTATTGATTGTATTATTTTATATATTTAAGGCGAATCTTGCTGGGACTGAAATAATCCTTATTGTTTGTATATTGATTGATTGATTAATTTTATAGTTTTATTAAATGCAAACACTATTTAAACAACTAATAAATCAACACCTATAATTTAACAAAGAAATTTAAACATTTTAGTAATAATTTCAGATGTATTTCATCAAAATTCTTACCAAATCTCATTGACATCACAAATTTAATACATTAGTTATATTTAAATACTTCAAACAACTCACAGAGGATCTCAACAATTTTAAAACATTCCACTACCATCAAGCGGACTAAAATATTTTTATATATACTTTGAATCTAAGTTTGATCCTCTTCATCTTCATACTTATTCTCATTCGAAAATAATTTTCCAGATTCTGGACAGACAGTATGCAAAATATTTAACAACCAAGCAGAAGGGAATGCCTCTAGAATGGAAGCAAGTTCCTGAGTCCCTCCCCTTGTACCCTGATCCCTGATTCACTCCAGGCTTAACCCATAAGTGGCTAAATCAACAGGAGATCTAGGGAAGGGCAAGGGAGGATTGGAGAGGCACATGACAAGGCTAGGGTATTTACCAATTTGTAGAACTATTTCAGTGCTGACCGCTGTTAACAACTACTTTTATACTGACCAGCTATCAGTCCTTTTTACAATAATATTTTAAGGCTCAAAAAAGAAAGATAATTTTCTCAAACCAGGCAAGACTAATATAGATTTCAGACCAACTAACAGTCCTTGCTTGGGTAGCAGTACCTGTTTATGCTACCCAAGTAATTTGAGAGGTTTTATGGTGGCACAGGGGTAACACCACTGGATCCACATGTGAAAGGTCCTGAATTTGTGTCTCAGGATGTTCCAGAGCATGTTGGACACTTGGGCCCACAATCCTGGCCAGTTGAGACCAGGAATGGATTGTGGGGTGAAGACCATGTTAGGGAGTGCCTGTTTCCCTCTCTCTCTAGGAAAAAATAAAATTTAGAAAAAATAAGCTAACTAGGGCGGGCAGGCGGCGTGGTGGCTGAGGGCCATGGACTCCCACATGGCCTACTGTAGTTCAAGTCTCAGACCTAGCAGCTTCCTTTCTCACTTTCCCTTTCTTTCTCTCTCTCTCTCTATCTCTCTCTCCCCCTTTCTGGTCAAATTAAAATAAATAAAGGTAAATAAAATAGTTATTAAAAAATAAGCTAACTAACAAAAGATGATCTAAGCCCAAACCAAAACTAAACTAATTGGGCCCCTTTGAATGACTGAATTTTGCCCATCATAATTTTCCAAAGAATGCAAGTCTCTGATAAATCTGATAATGTTTAATATGTCACAACCGTAATTATTTTCTTTATTTTATGCTTATTTCTTAGTTTTTTTTATTTTTGAAGTTTATCTTAATCATCATTATGTAACCATACTTTCATTCTCCTGTGTAATTTGGGCCTAAACTGGTTTAATGACAGGGAAAGTTTCTGAAAAGTCTAGTTCATTGTAATCCCAATTCTTCCTTCTTACCAATAGCCAAGAAAGCCTTCTTTTCAATAATCAATGTTGATGCAAAGGAGATAGTTTGAAAGAGAAAGCAAAGAGTCTAGTTTGGAACATGCTGCCTATGAGACATAGTTGAATGGCAATGATAATAGGAAGACAGCATAAAATATATAATGTTGTAGGATTCAAGAAGAGAAATTAAAAAATAATAATAGAGGGAGTGGGACCAGCAGATGGTGAAATGGTTACTTCGCCGGATTCCCACGCAATTGTCCTATACATGGCAACTTAAAAAAATTCACGCAAGGCGTATGTGAATGCATGCCCAAAATCCCAAGGGGAGAATGGAGAAGAAGAGATTGCAGCATGGCCGTATCCCCTGGGGAGATGATTTCTCACTTTCTCTCTCTCTGGAGAGCACATGTGGCCTATACCAAAAATCTCTCAAAAAAAAATAAAAAAAAAACAGAAAAAGTAGTATCGTATTGTTTGAAATAGCCCTCTCAAAATGTTAATGACCTAAATCCCCATCAATCAGGATGTGATTAAATTATGGAGCAGTAATATCATAGAAAATTATATAACCACTAGAATGAGGTAGATCTATGCTTGCTACCATGCAAAGATATCCAAGCCACATTAAATCACAGAATAATATAGGAGGAGACTCCAAAAAGTTCATGGAAAGTGAAATTAAAGTGCAAGTTTATTTTGGTGCAAAAGATTGAAACTCTTGCATAATTTTTCATATTACATATTTTCCACAAACTTCTTGAAGACCCCTCGTATATGTGGTAGGATCTCAAATATATAAGAGAAACACTTTAAATTACATAATGTAATTATGTATGTATGATATATATATATATTCACAAACACATATCTATAGTGACAGATGATAGATAGAGAGAGGATATATAGAGAGATGGATAGATGATAGATAGATAGAACATAAGTTTACAGCTGACCACTACATGAAGAATGGAGAAGTTAAGAAGGGTGTGAAGTGGAACTTCCATATTTTGATTAAGATATTCCTACTCTGAAGCTTTGCATAAAAAAATATATTGTGCACTACTTGGATAGAATGGTAATAAACCACACAAAATGTTTTATAATAAACCAATAAACTAGTTATCAATGCTGTTTGAAGAAAGCAAAGAGGAAAATGGAACTGGTATTAATCACTAGAAATGTGATGGCAGCCCTAAAAGAACAAGTTCAGAATCCTGGTAGTGTAAGAATTCTCGCTATCACGCTATCAGAATGAGAATGGATGAACACGGGGAGCCCAGAAACGACACACTCAATATTTTCGCCTATGCCTGGGAGAAAGGACTAAAAATAACTGGTGACCCACGGACCTGTAAAGGGTGAAGGGTGAAGTTTGTGTGCTCCCTAGTAACCTTATCACACCCACAGTACCATGAGACCTTTCACTGGGGCTGCAGAAGAATACACCCTCTTCTTTTTTTTCTTTTTTTCCACTGAAGTTATACATGGCAAGAGCTATGTCTTGACCACCAGAAAGCAATTCTGATTCCATTTGGAATGTGACACAAAAGTCAGCTCAATAGGCCGGCAGGTGGTGTGGTTGTTAAGGTACTAGACTCACTCCCACATGGCCAACCACAATTCGAGTCCTGGACCTGATGGCTTGTTTCTTTCTCTCTCTCTCTCTCTCTCTCTCTCTCTCTCTCTCTCTTTCTCTCTAGCATATGTGTCCTATAGCAAATTAATAATAATAATAAATTGTATATGTGTGTGTGTGTGTGTGTGTGTGTGTGTGTATGTAAAATAGGAATAATAATAGCTGCCCTCCACACCTCATTGCATTAAGCGATATGTGTGCAAATCTCTTAAAAAGTACAGATGAGTTTATCAGTCATCATATATATTCACTGAAATCAAGATTTACAAATAGAGGCTTAATTCTAGGAACCCAAAAAAATTATTTTCTTTCTTAAACCAGCATGGGTTTTCTGCCACTTGATGCAGAACCCATCCAAGAGGCCTCTTTTGGGAGACTCCATCCAAATAAAGTAAGCAAGAACACCTTGAAGTGAATTTCACAGATAATCTAAAAAACTTCACATGGCCATTAGTTTCAGTATTTGTTCTGTGACTCTTAGCAGCACAGCTTGCTAAACAACACTGAAATAACACTGAGGGTTTTGAATTTCACCTCCTCTCCTTTCCTTTCACTCCTCTCAAATGGAGGTGTTTAATGAGTAGTGGAAACTCACAAAGGTGAATAGAAAAAAATAACTGGTCAATCTGTCCTAAATGCTAAGGCAGTGAACCTCAAAGATACTCAGTCAAGGTAGTAAAATATTGTTTGTTCTCACTCAAGGACTTTCAACAGGTTATTCTTCCAAGCATACTCCTTGAAAGAATAGAGAGTGGTACTTAGTGGATGTTCTGTTCTGTTCTTTTCTTTTCTTCTTTTCTTTTCTCTTCTTTTCTCTCCTTTTTTTTTCTTTTTTTAAGAATTATTTATTTAATTTTATTTATTCATTCATTTATTTTAATTAGACCAGAGAGAGAGACACACACACACACAGAGAGGGAGAGAGAGAGAGAGAGAGAGAGGGAAAGTGGGAAAGCAAGCCACCAGGTCCAGCACTCAAACTGTGATCGACCACGTAGGAGTGTCCAGTGCCTTGACCACAATGCCACCTGCAGGTCCCCAGTGGATTTTCTTTTTAATGTCGACATTTAAAATATTCAGTACTATCAAGGAATGGCTATCTTCATTATAAATATATATCTGTTCCTACATTTTTCTAGGAGATTCAAGTTGTGACTTCATAAAACTTAAGGGGTTGAATTGAGTTTATTTCATGGTTTTAAATCATACAATGATATCATTATATACTTGTTCCATGCAAAAGAAATTTATGAAAAACATTTGTAAATTATGAAAGATAGTAATTAAAACTCTTAGCACCACCATTCAATGTAGGAACTACAACATAGTCAACACCTGTGTAGCTATTTTTGAATCACATCCCCCATCACCCCTAAATAAAATCACTGTTCTGATGTTGCGTTCAACCATCCCTTGTTTCTATAATAGTTTCATTGCATATATGTGTATTCCTGACCAATCATACTGTATAGTCATCTATGGCTTGATTTTTCACTTAACATCTCTAATTCATACATTTCCATGACTCACTCATGATGTTGAGTATAGCTTACTGGATGTAACTTTCTCTGCTGTATTATAAAGCCTTTGAATTTTGTCTTGTAACATTTTTCAAATTTTTTAAAATCTTTCTTTACATGTAATGGAACCCTAGGAGCAGGCAGACTATCCCAACCAGTGTCTGCATGAAAAAGATCATTATAGTAATACGGCTTCTTTTTCAGAAATCACTGATTTAAAGAAAAAACTGGTTACTCTCTCTATTACAGTTTTCCCAGAATACACTGTAGTGTTGTCTTTATAAGAAACCTAAATAGGGCCAGCTGGTGGTGTAGTGGTGAAGGCAGCTGGATCCCACATAGCCAACTGTGCAGTTTGAGTTCCAGACCCAGCAGCTTGAAAGACATGCCAGCCATGTGTGCCCAAAAGTCAGAAAGGAGAAAGGGAGGAGAGACCATCCTCCATGGGGGTATTTCTCACTTTCTCTCTCTCTCCCTCTCTCTCTTTCTCTCTCTCTCTAGCAATCACATGTGACCTCTGGCAAAATTTTAAAAATAAAAAAGAAAGAAACCTAAGTAGAGACTATGACAAATTAGTCATCATACTCTATTAAGATATTCAAAAAGTGAAAGGAAATCATTTGTTTCTTTTTAAAAACTTAACATACAGTTGTTCCTACTAAAGTGAAAAAATACTGTGCTTCAGTTGGGTCTGCGATTTCATAATATACCAAATAACTGCTTAAAAATGGAAATGTGGGGACAAGCAGTTAGCGTAATGGCTATATCGCTGGACTCCCACGTAGTCAACCGCGGTTCGAGTCCCGGACCCAGTGGCTTAAAACTTACGCAGGGTGCATGTGCATGTGTGCCCAAGATCCTGAGAGGAGAATGGAGGAGAAGGGATTGCGGCGTGACCATCCCCCCTGGGGGGTGGTTTCTCGCTTTCTGTCTCTCTGTCTCTGTCTGTCTGGTGAGTGCACATGCCCTATGGCAAAAACCTCTCAAAAAAAAAATGTGGGGGCCAGCAGATGACAGATGGTTACATTGCTGGACTACCATATAGTCAACAGCAGTTTGAGTCCCAGACTCAGTAGATTGAGGCTCACACCAGGCACATATGCATGCATGCCCCAAATCCCAAGAAGATAATGGAGGAAAAGGGATTGCAGCATGGCTATCCCTCCTGGGGGGTGATTTCGTGATTTCTGTCTCTCTGGCAAGCACACATGCCCTATAGCAAAGATCTCTCAAAAAAAAAAAAAGTAAAAGGAAATGTGAGCCAGCTCCATGGTCTGGTTGTTAAGGGAGCCAGATCCCACATGGCCAATCATGTGTTTCAAATCCTGGATCTGGCAGCTTGAAAAACATGCCAAGCACATGTGAATGAATACCCCAAATCCTGACAGAGTGAAGAAATGGAGAAGGGATTATGGCATGACCATGCCCCATTGTGGGATCCCTGAGAGAGAAAGAGAGAGAGAGAGAATGTGTCCTCTGGCAAGTGAAAGAAGGAAGATGCAAAAGATTACAGATTCTCTATATATGTAAAATATATATGATGCATATATATAATTTATATAGCTTATAAATTATATGCCTAGAATAGGCAAAATAATAGACACAGAAAGCAGATTAATGATTGCCTGAGATTAAGAACAGGAAGGAAGATTAATTACAAATGAGTAAGAAGAAATTTGGAGGTGATGTAAACGGTCTAAAATTTAATTGTAGTGGTGGTTGCACAAGCATATAAATTTACTAAAATCATTGAATTATAAGAGTGAATTTTATAGTATATAAATTATTTCCGTAAAGCTACTAAAAATTGAAATGGTGGTGAAGGTGCTGGATCTCACATGGCTGACCATGAGACCATGGTTTGAGTTCTAGACCCAGCAGCTTGAGAATCATGCTGGGCATGTGTGCATATGTGCACAGAGTCCCAAGAAGAGAATTGGGAGGGGGGGGTGATTTCTCACTTTCTCTCTCTCTGTCTCTCTCCAGTGAGTTCATGTGCCCTATGTCAAAACCTTAAAATGATTATAATAATAAATAAATACTAAAACTAGTTCACTTTTCCATTTCATTTAATTAATGCAATATATAGGTTGGTCTTCAGAAGAAATAGTTTGAGTCTGTCAAATTAAAACATTTTCATAGACCTTCAAATACCCATTGTGAAAGAAAATTAGTTGGGAAGAACACCGCACCTTGAGGAGACCTCCTCATGAAGATGACCTGTAAGAACGAATCAAATTACATGTGAAGGGTTGAGAATAAGGCATCAGAAAGAGAATCACTTCTACACATGGCAGAGAAATCCCAAAACAGCCTCAGGTATCCCTAGGGATCTTATGTCATGCTGAGGAAGGATTACAGGAAACTTCTATTAACACTTTATTTTCCTTTCCTGGAGCACTGGAAAAGGTTTCAGTAACTGGGCAGACAGACAGGTCAATAGCTACTTACACCATAGAGTTACTCACATTATAATTTACAGTTTGCCTACTCTTTTTAAAACCCTCTGTCTTTTTGTCAGAATTTAGGTATTTCATTGCAACAAATTTGCAACTCTCAGTCAAATTTGGTGTGTGAAGTAGTCGTGGTTAACTGAAGTAGGACATCATATACCAAACATGACTTCAAAGGAAACCAGCTAAGAAAGTCTGAAATAAAAGGATGACTTGATCGAATCCACCCCATTCTTTTGGTTATACTTGTAAATGAAATAGAGCTTTTTGTCATAATATGACCCAGATCTAAAGCCAAAGCTGAAGAAAACTAAAATATTTCAACTTAATAATGTGTTAATGTAGAGTTTAATGTTCCAGAAATTTATAAATTAGCTGTCATAAGGAAGACAGTCTTGGGCCAGCTGGTGGCACAATGGTGACACAACAGTCAGCGATGCTGGGACCTCTGAGAAGGTCCCAGGTTTGCAGCCCAATGTCTCCTTGAACATGCTGGATATGTGCGTGCATGCCTGGCTGCCTGAGGTTGGGGCTGGATTGCAACATAAGGACACTGTTGGGAGTGATTTTCACTCTATGTGTATGTGTGTGTGTGTGTGCACGTGCATGTGTGCACGACTTGGAAGAAATAGATAGATAGGCTTTAGGGAAAATAACCATTATTACTATCAACATTTTCCTGTAAAGAAAATTATAAGATGATGAGCTGTCCTGCCACCTTGCAAATAGCCATCAACCTAGTGTACGTGATGTTATAAAAAAAATACCTAAAAACAAATGGATCATAGTCATTTGAGTTAAAAATCCATGTGTATTCTAGAATGTGAGAAAACACCTTTTATTCTTATGTGTCATTTTTTAGTAGGTGAAGGATAAAACATATTTATAGAAGCATTGAGATAAAATGACTCTTTTAACTTGTTTCACATAATGTGTGTCAATAACAATTCCAAGCAGAATCCAATACAATGCGAGTGGTTTTTAGATGTCAGTGTTTTATTTTCCAAAAGAATGAATCTGAATCAAACAAATTATTTTCATGCCATCTTTTAAAGATTTTTCATCTGAAAATGAAAGGATTACTATAGCCTCACCCTTAAGTGTGTATTTAAAAAGAAATAACAGAAACTGAGAAAACTTTAAGGAAAAACAGACTCTCTCTAATCAGGAGTCTCTTTCTTTCACAGTGAGAAAAATGATCATAAGTAAGAAAATAGTGCCTCGCCCACATAATTAATGTAAAATTTCTAAGGCTGTCTGTGTTTTGTTTTTTTTTGTTTTTGTTTTTTTTTTTTTTGGAGAGATTTTGCTATAGGGCGCATGTGCTCGCCAGACAGACAGAGAGAGACAGAGAGATAGAAATCATCCCCTAGGGGGGAGGCCACGCCACAATTCCTTCTCTTCCATTCTCCTCTCGGTGTCTTGGGCACGCATACACATGCGCCCAGCGTGAGTTTTAAGCCACCGGGTCTGGGACTCGAACCACAGTCGACTACGTGGGAGGCCAGCGACATAGCCATTATGTTAACTGCTGGTCCCTCTAAGGCTGTCTCTTAATTGATTGGAAAGTCCATGAAGCATTTGCTCCAATGGCTAAAGTTCGTTAAGGATGAGACAGTGAATCACATTTATTAAGATTATCTATTGATAAGATAGTGACTTCAAACATATTTTTTAAAAAGGCAACTAAGGGGCCAGTTAATGATGTAATGGTTACATCACTGGACTCCTACATAGTCAACCATGGTTTGAGCCCCAGACCCAGCAGCTTAAAACTCATGCCAGGTATGAGCATGTGCATGTCCAAGATCATGAGAGGAGAATAGAGGAGAAAGGATTGTAGTGTGGCCATCCCCCCGGGTAGTGCTTTCTCTCTTTCTGTCTCCCTGGAGAGCACATATACTCTATAGCAAAAATCTCTTTTAAAAAAAAAAAAAAAAGACAATTAAATGAGAAGCAAAGGATAAAAAAAGCTGAAATCAAATAGAGTCACTTAATGGGACCAGCAGATGGTGTTCTGGTTATGCTGCTGAACTCCCACATAGCTGACCACGGTTTGAGTCCTAGATCTGGACTAGGTCTAGGACAAGGACATACCCGGTGCATGTGTATGCGTGCCCAAGATCCCAAGAAGAGAATGGAAGAGAAAGGATCGAGGCATGGCCATCCTCCTAGGGGGTGATTTCTCGCTTTTTGTCTGTCTCCCTCTTTCTCCTCAGTGAGCGCATGCACCCTATAGCAAAAAATTCTCAAAACAAAACAGAGTCATTTAGAAATATATAGAAACAGAAAAATTAAAGATGAAACATTTATGTTTTTTATGTTTTTGGAAATAACTGTGGAATTTCATTAAAAATTTTTCTTCTTAAAGACAAAATAATAATCAATATGCATTTCTAAGTCCTGAGTTTTTGTAAAACTTGAAATAAACATACAAACATGAATATATATGAAATTAAAATAAACACTTGTGTATTTGAGTGATGCTTAAATAGAGGTCTCATGATTCTGTTACCTGCTCCCATCTAATAGCAAATTACATGGAAATATTATTATTAGCGAGGCATAATTCTTTTTCCTTCCCTTTTACAGTTAAAGTCTTTTCAACAGTGTCATTTAAAAAGATTTTCACAAGTAGTGAAAGTTGGCTCCATTTTCCATGTGTGTAAAGAACCAATGTAAGTCTAAATCTCTTCATGATGCAAACACATGACCAAATACCTTCTTTTACCTATTTGATTGTCTTTCCCCATGGAGACTCAATTTGTGATCCTTGCCCATGGTTTTATGTACGGTAAATTACAAACCAAAAATGGAGACTTATAATGGATTAAATATTGCCCCCTGAAAAAATTCTTGTTCATGCATAATCTAGAATGTAACCTTATTTAGAAATAGTATCTTTGCAAATATAATTAAGCTAGAGATTGAGATGACCTCATACTGCATGAGAGTATGTTTATGAAGGACAGAAAAGGATACACAGAGGAGCACAAGAGATAAGATTGTATTAATCAGGGTTCTCCAGAGAAGCAGAAACAATTCCTATATATGTCATATATATATATATATAATATTATATACTTATATGAAGGATTGGACCTTATTGTTCTAGTGGAGCATTCAACACACTGGATAATGTTCACTGTATTGTTTGGGGCAATCTTTTTCTTTTTTTCTTCTTTTCTTTTTAGAGAGAGATTTTTTGCTATACGGCACATGTGCTTGCCAGAGAGACAGAGAGAAAGAAAGTGAGAAACTAACAAAACCCCTTTGGTGGTAGCTGGGCGGGGGGGTGGAATGGCCACAGCATAATCCCTTCTCCTCTATTCTCTTCTTAGGATTTTGAGTATGCATGCAGAAGGGCCCAGTGTGAGTTTCAGGTCACCAAGTCTGGGACTTGAACCACAGTCTACCATGTGGGAGTCCAGCACCTTAACCACTAGGGCACCTGCTGGCCCCTAGGTCAATCATCTTTACTCAGTCCACTGATTTAAAAACTAATTCATTCTGTAAATATTCTCCCAAACACACCCAGAAACTATATTTTGCCAACTATGTGGCCATGTCTTAACTCAATCAAATTGACACATTAAATAAACCATCACAAGGCCATGTGAAGATGGAGTTAGAGATTGATGTTATGATACCACAAGTCAAAGAACTGGGGACACAGAAATGGAAAAAGGTAGGCATGTATTCCTAGAGTCTTCAAAGGAAACATCACCTAACAATATCTTAATTTTGAACTGATTGTGTCCAGAACTGTGAGAGAACAGGTTTCTGGTTTTAAGCTATCCAGCTATTGTAACTTGTGACAGCAGACCTGGGAAACTCATACGAGTACTTTGTCTTAAACTCTCTAAACTACACACATTATTCATGAGTACAAAGATTAAAGTTATTGAAGATATAAGCCTTCTTTTTTTGTAAAATCAGTCCACTTTAATGTTTTGTACAATTTAATAATCTTTTGATGACTACAGACATGTAAGACCGGCTATATTCAGAAACATCAGTCATGATGGTTTTCCAGACCGGTGTATCATCTTCAAAAATTATAAGACATTACTTGTATGCAACTGCTATCAAACCAGTAAGACAGCATTTATGCATCCATCATTTTCAGGATTGTTGGTAACTTGGACATATTTCCCCCAAATAACCTTGCCCCCTTGTGTCACAAGGCCCAACTCACTCACGCTCACCACAGTGACAGAACCTTTGGTGATAACATCCAAAGTTGTATATAGTGGGGCTGAGAAATTCTTCTTTACACCAAGTATTGCCAGGCAAAAGGTGGCTTTCAGTTCAGGATGTGTTACGTGGGCCTTCTTGAAACGTGAGCCCATTGGCCTAATGAATCTTTCATACGTAGGTGGTTTTCCAGTAAAGCCATCTCCAGCAAAGCAGACTTTTATAACCATCCTCTTCCATGCCTTCTTCTTTTTCTTTCCCTTTCGAATAACTTTTAATACTTCTGTTTCTCCCTGGGCTTGAACTTTGTGTAGAGGGACTTTCCATTTTCCCACTTTCTCTTTCTGTTTTTGTTTAATCATATTGGAAAGTACTTTGGCTTGGGACTGTCCTTCTCTGTCCAACAGATAGGCAGGTACTGCTCCTTGTGGAGTCTTTCATCATTCTTCTGTTTGATGTTCCTCTTTTCATGCATCTTGATAGTCTTTTTCATGGTGCTGTTTATGATAGAGCTTAGCCTTCAGACCAATCATCTCTTTTGCATTCTTTGAGCTTTCATTAGCCTCCCAACTTTCATTCTTTCTCTTTTGCTTATGGTAATCCAAATGGTATCTATAGTGTTTACGAAGTAATTCAATATATTCATTTTGTGGCATAGTAACGACTGCAGAGTCCCCAGCAGCAGCCTCTTGGATGCAAAGAAGTTGTCAACTTTCAGGTCTCAGAGACCAACAAGTGGATCCAACACAGTCAGGGATGGAAAAAAGTTATTAGCCTTTTTTTATAATGATGAAAATGAAGGCAAGAATTCTAGGATGTGGCCGTTTTGTCTCTAGATTGAGCCAAGTTTTTGTTTGTTTCTGTTTTTGTTTTTACTAATACCTAATTTTAAATGTTGGTAATACGGGGCCAAGTTAAGATGGCATAATGGTTACATCTCTGGATTCTCATATGGTCAACCATGGTTCAAATCCTTTACCAGAACCTCATGCTGTGCATGTGTGCATGCTTGTGTGCCCAAAATCCCCAGAGGAGAATGGAGAAGGGATTGCAGTGTGGCCATCCCCAAGGGGGGTGATTTCTTGCTTTCTGTCTCTGTCTCTCTCTCTCTGGCAAGCACACGCACCCTATAGCAAAAAAACTCTCTAAAAAATAAACTTGGTAATACAATACCAAAGAACTGGCTGCAGCTCATCTTCAGTATGATTATTAATTATATATTTTAAGGAAATTCGAATACTTATTTAGAAATAGATCCATACCAGGCCAGCAGGTGATGTGGTGATTGAGGCGCTGGGCACTCCCATATGGCTGACCACAGTTCGAGTCCTGGACCTGGTAGTTTGCTTTCTCACTTTCCTTCTTTCTGTGTGTCTTTCTCTGATCAAATAAAAATAAATAAAGAAATACATAAAAGTAAATAAATAATTTTTTAAAAAGGATAAATAGATCCATAACTAGGCAAAAGAAAAAATTATTTATTAATGGAATTCCATCATTCCTTCAAACCTCAAAAACTTCAAAAGAGATACTATCCTAGCATAAGTTTTAAAGTGAATCTTCTAAATGAATATAGTTATAACTTCATTTAAATCATTGGTGGTAGTTTTTGTTTTGTTTTGCTATAGGTCTTGTGTGCTAATCAGAGACAGAGAAAGAGAAGGTGAGAAATTACACCCATGTGCTCACATGATTTTCAAGCCGGCTAGGTCCAGGACTTGAACCTCAAAATTGGCTATGTAGGATTGAATACCTTAATCTCCAGGAAACCCGCTGGCCTGGTGATAGCTTTTTTAAAAGGTGTAGTTACTTACATGGAGAAAAAACCGTGTGATTTTTACTTCAAGTCAAACAGTTGGTGATACCAGTTACTTACTGTGAGATTCTTTTTTATCTTAATGCCAAAGGACACTTGTACATGTGTGCACAGGTGAGGGTGAGCGAGCGAGAGAGAGAGAGAGGCAAAGAGAAAGAGAAAGAGAGAAAAACAACCCCCTCCCCCAAAGGGCCTAGTCACGCTGCAACCCTTTTATTCCAGTTCTCCATCCCATTAGGATTCTGGGCATGCACAAGCACCTCCAATGTGCTTTTCAAGCAGCTGAAGGCCGAACACACACACACACACACACACACACACACATACACACACAATATAATTACAACTGTAAAGGTATGTACAAGGTTCATATGTAAGTTCTACAGAAAAGGAAATCATTAATCTTGTCTGGTGTGTCTTGGTTATACCAGTGACTTACTGTGAGACTTACATAGCCTACTTCATGTTTATTTCACCATGATCTAAATTTAATGTGATGGGGGTGGGGGGAAGTAACTAGTAATTACACAATCATTGAAATCACCAAAAAGTGAAGAAAAGGATAAACTAGTCACAGCTTAACACTGAATAGATTTTTAATTTTGTGACTGAGCTCATGAGATGCTTTTCATCCAAACTAATAAAAGTCTAGATTATATTGACAACGCTCCTCTCTCCACCACACGCAATTATTTAGCACTTAGGTGTTACTGTTTTAGGTTTTTTGCCATGGGTTGCATGTGCTCGTCACAAAGAGAGACAGAGACAGAGAGGGAAAGTGAGAAATCACCCCCCAGAAGGGACAGCTATGCTGCAATCCCTTCTCCACCATTCTCCTTTTGGGATTTTGGTCATCCTCGCACACATGCCTAGAGTAATTTTCAAGGTGCCAGGTCCAAGACTAGAACTGTGATCTGCCACGTGAGAGCCCAGTCCTCTAGCCGCTATGCTACCTGCTAGCCCAGCACTTAGTTTTTAGAGCAAGACTCCATCCTTGCGATCACCACAGTAAAAGGAGGACACTGAATCCCAGCAAAGCTGAGGGGCTTGTCCAAGTTTATGCAACTATAGTAGTTAGTTGTATGTAAGCAAAATTTGACTTAGTACATTAGTTCACAGTCCAAGAGTGGTCTGTGTGCCACAGTAACAGGAGAGAAAAATACAGGTTCAATCAGAAAGCTGCAGGCCGGGCACAGCTGCGCAGGGCTGGAGCACAGTGGGAGGGACTGGGAGATTCGCCCTCAGGCTAACCTGGACCCTGTGGGCACACCAGTGATTCTGAAGAGAGGGGTGGGTAGTAGGAGGGTTCACAGAGTGTGGGCCCCTGTCAAGGGTGCTTGTCTGTCTCCCTCAGGAAAGAAATATAAACAAAATTTATATAAAGATAAATAGATAGATGAAAGATACATATGTCTTTGTAACAAAAATCATAATTCTATAACGGACTTTCATGTTTTATAATTTGACAGGTGGCAAGCGTTACTTTTTCCATCCAACATTTAATTCACTCTTCTGCTGACATCCATTTGAGAAGTGTTAAACCCTACTCTTCCTGGGCAAATTGTTTCATCATGGTTGCCTTTTGTTTGTTTGTTTGTTTGTTTGTTTTAAACATTCAATAGCTATACATCATTTGACTTGTAAAAAGAATTTGCCCAACATGAAATACACCTCAGACCAGTCCAGTAGAGAATATTATACACGTTATCATCAACAAGCTATAAACCATTTTTGTGTCCCACAAATATCTTTACTCTATTTTTTCTCTCTAATGTTCCATCATAGTTGCCTCTGAAATTAGGTTAAAAGACAAAAGAACTTACTTATTCATGTGAGTGGAAGAATTTTTGTATTTGTCCCATACTCCAGCTTAAAATAATACTGGTTTTATCTTAAATATGTCAGAGTGACCAGTTGAGAAGACCCTGGTGCAGTCAATCATCTGCTTGTTTTGTCTATGGAGTGATCCCCAACAAACGTTTGGGAAATGTTAGTACCGAATCAATCTAACCCATGTCTATTTCTGTGTGGGAGCTGTGTTGTACTCCAATGTACCAGATGAAGAATTCCTAAATTCTTCAACTAGTGAATAGTTCTTTAAAATTCATTTAGAGTTTCTAACTAAAGAATTGTCTCCCTCTTTCTCAACAGATTTTAGGCATGAGAATCAATTGATTCTCCTCATCATAGACTGAATCTGGATGTGCAGTTTTTAATCTTAAAAACTCAGAAAACAAAACAGCAGCCAAAGCCTAGATTTACTATTGTTATGGCTGTTGGGATTAGTATGAAACCTACAGTAAGTCTTCAAATAACAAGAGTCCTACGTGTATTTTCTATTAATCTTGAGTAGATTAAAAGCTAGAAATAGTAAAATTTTTTTAAAAAATTCAGAATTTATTAGTAGTTTAACATAAGAGCTTAAGGGTCAGATTGTTTATGTTTATCCAGACTCTGGCAATTGTCCGGGTAGTGACCAGCAGCCAAGGATGTCCTCCACTGAACCACACTCTTGATGTATTGTACAGGCCCCTCCCCTTGAATCTGGGTCGGCCCCATCATTAACCTTTCTTTCAGTTTTTGCTATAAGGTGCATGCACTCTCCAGAAAGAGAGAGAGAGAGAGAAATCGATAGAGAGAGAAAAAGTGAGCTATCAGTCCCCAGGAAGGATGGCCACACCACAATCAATTTTCCTTTATTTTCCTCTCAGGATTTTGGGCATGCATGCACACTCTGGGTGTCTTTTTTAAGCTGCTGGGTCCAGGATTCAAACCACTCAGTCAGCCATGTGGGATCCAGTCACCTTAACCACCAAACCACTGCCTGGCCCATGATTTATTTTGACTAACAGAATGAAGCAGAAATTATTTCATGTGACTTCCAAGGCCAAGCCATTAGAAGACAGCTTCCATCTGGGTTTTGTGGAAGGCTCACTCCACAAGAAGCCAGCTACTAAGTAAGAAGTTCAACCACTTTTGACTTTCAGGCGAAGAATGCCATGTGTAGGGGTTGTGTAGAGTATGCCTGGCCAGATCCTCTCTATCCTAGTCACCCCTGCTGAGGCCTGGCTGGTAAATGATCTCAGCCTAGTCAAGCAAGCCTTGTGGTGACTCCAGCCCAGATGCTTCTGAGGTCTCAAGTGAGAACCTCCCAGCTGAGCCCAGTGAACAGAACCAGGAGAAATAATAACATATGTCACTAACTTGGAGTGTTCCATAGCAATAGACAATTAGAACACAAACTTGGTGATTTGGAAAGTTTCTTCATTTCTCTGTGACTCAGTCTTCTCATCTGTAGAGTTTCTACCTCATAAGGTGGTTATTAGGATTAAATGAGTTAAGCTGGCAAGTGCTCACAACAGTGCCTAGTATGTGGTAAACATTTGGTCAATGTTAGTTACTATTCCTGATTATCAAGAAATTGAATGATAGAACAAAAATATTCTTAATAGGATGCTTAGGAAAGTTCTCACATGGAAAAGTAACCCTTGAGCTTAGACCTAAAAAATAAGGATTTAGCCATGTAGGGAGCCAGACAGAAGCATTCAAATAAGAAGTGCAGCAAGGACAAAGGTCCTGAGGTGGACACTAATGTGGTGTCTTCGTGGAGCATAGACATGGCCAGTGTGGTTGGAGGGTTGTGAGTAGAGTCATATGAGCCAGGGTCAGAAATAGGATTTTATATAAAACACAATGGAGGGAACCAGCAGTTAGCGTAATGGCTATGTCGCTGGACTCCCACATAGTCGACCGCGGTTCGCGTCTCGGACCCGGTGGCTTAAATCTCACACCGGGCGCGTACAGAAGCATTCAAATAAGAAGTGCAGCAAGGACAAAGGTCCTGAGGTGGACACTAATGTGGTGTCTTCGTGGAGCATAGACATGGCCAGTGTGGTTGGAGGGTTGTGAGTAGAGTCATATGAGCCAGGGTCAGAAATAGGATTTTATATAAAACACAATGGGAAGCTTTGAGAAATTTTAGGCAGAGGAATGGAAAAAAAATATATATATACATATATATACATATGTATATATATGTATATATGTATATATATATATCCTTTAGGGGATTATTTGAGCAAAATAATTTGGTGACTGAAACCAGAGTTTAGCAGATAGAGAGAAGTAGATCCGGGGATGTGTTGACTACATTCATGAGTGGCCTTTGGCCTGCCCATCAGGCTTCCAACATAAAGGCAGGATTTTTATTTATTAATTTGCTAAAGGGTACATGTGCTAACTGGAGAGACAGAAAGAAGGAGTGAGTGTGGGAGAGAAAGCACCTCTCATGGGGAACGGTCACACCACAATCATCTCTTCATTCTCTTTTTTAGACTCAAACCATGCAATGAGCCACCTGGGATCCAGATACCTTACCCACCACCCCACCAGCTGGCCAAGAAGAGACTTTTTATTTTAACAAAGTCCTTCTGGCACTTATTTAAACCACATTAGGCAAGGTACTAAGCATTATACTCCTGGACAGCTCAATTCTATGTCACTTCATGTAATTATTACAGATTCTTGTTATTAAATAGGCAGTAACAGATTATAAACCTTTCTCACATTTAGTTTTTATGATTACTTGAATAAGAAAATCCATTCAAAGTAATATGGTTTAGTGAAAGGAATATTACAAGGCAAATCAGGACACAGGCTCCAGTGGCAATAATGTCACTGATAGCTCACAAGAACAGGGTTCTTTTTTGGAGAGAAGGTTTGTTTTTTGTTTTTTGATTTTTTTTTTAATTTGTTTTTGTTTTTGTTTCCTATAGGGCATGTGCACTCGCCAGAAAGACTGAGAGAGACAGAGAGACAGAAAGCGAGAATTCACCCCCGAGGGGGGATGGCCACACCACAATCCCTTCTCCTCCATTCTCCTTTCGAGATCTTGGGCACACATGTACATACGCCCAGCGTGAGTTTAAGTCACTGGGTCTGGGACTTGAACTGTGGTCAACTCCATGTGAGCCCAGTGACATAGTCATTATGCTATCTGCGGGAACAGGATTCTTGACAATTAGTTTTTAACCTCATCTAATTCTGACAATCTATTACTGTGCATCTCTATGTAAAAGTATTATATAGCCTAGACCATCAGGTTGCATGGAGGTTCAGGTGGCTGGACCCCACATGGGTGACTGCATGGTTCAAGTCCAAACTGCAGCTTGAAAAACACTCCAGGTGCATGTGCGTATATTCCCAAAACTGTGAGAGGAGACTAGAGGGGAAGGGATGTGGCATGGCCATCCCCCCTTTGGGTGCTCTCTCTCTTTCTTTCTCTCTCCATGCCCTATAGCAAACAAACAAAAAACTTAAAATTAATAAATAAATTAAAATGCTATCTTGCTTGGAAATATGTCATATTCCTGAGGTCAGATACACACTCTCAGTACTCTCCTGTTGGTCCTGAAGATTTAAGTCCCATGCCTCTTGGTTCCTCAAGGCTAAAAGCACCTGCCACAATGAAATACTCCCCAAGGCGATAATCACCAGAGGAGTCTTTGATTCTAATGCCCTTCCTCTCCTTACCTGATGGAGGGAGGCTGACAGCAAGTGGTCCTGTACATTTCTTGAGCCCGTCAATAAACCATATTTAACATACTAGTGCTTTATGGGGGTCTTTCATATGACTTGCAAGTTTTATTTGTTCTGAAAAAAAAAAAAAAAAACTAGAGAGGTTTTGCTTTCAAGCTTTTTACAAAGCTACAGAATAGTCATCATTCCAGTGAGTCTTTCTAAAATGTGATTGTTGTAAGAGAAAGTCTCCGGCATGCATTTCTATAAAGATTTTTCATTTTCTATAGCAGCTTTTTTATGAATGGTGACAATAGGAAGGAGAGTGAACACATGAAACAAGAGACTGGAGGCAAAGAACTACTCGTGGTATAAGACTCAGTAGTTGTTCAGTCTTTCACCCGTTTTCTAACATTGAGATGATCTAATAAAATTGTTCTAGAACGTGCGTGTGTGTGCGTGCCCAAGATCCCGAGAGGAGAATGGAGGAGAAGGGATTGCTGCGTGACCATCCCCCCCTGGGGGGTGATTTCTCGCTTTCTGTCTCTCTGTCTCTCTCTGTCTGTCTGGCGAGCGCACGTACCCTATAGCAAAAATCTCTCCAAAAAAAAAAGAGAGAGAGAGAGGAAAAAAAAATTGTTCTAGAACTAGAAAATTTAGGAGGATATTGAACTGACTTTGTACTTTACCTCTCAAGTTCAGCCTGGGTTTCCTTCAGCCCACTTCCTCCTGAGAGTAATCTTGACCACTTCCAAAGCTACATGAAGTAGCATGTAGACCTAAAGAACCATAGTCTTTCTTTAGATTGTACTGCTATTTGCCAGCTTTATATCTCAGTGTTGTGGAGGCTGGCTGGTAGCATGGTGGTTAAGGATGCTAAACTCCCACGTAGTTGATCACAGTTCAAGTCCCAAATCTGGCAGCTTGCTTCCACTTTCCCTCTTCCTCGCTCTCTCTCTCACTCTGTCCCTTTCTGGTCAAATTTTTAAAATAAATAAATAAATAATAAAAGTTAAAGAAAATAATTATTAAAAAAAAAAAAAACTCAGTGTTGTGGCATCTGATCTGCAATCCAGGGTATAGTAAATACCAAGAGGCCTTCAGAGTACTCTACACCTTGGCCTGCGTCAGGTAAAGGTAATAGCAGCACCAGCATCACTGCTATTGCCCTCCCTAGATAACCACCAACCTCACTAGTGCAATATTCACTCTGGCCAGCATCACTATAATTTGTAACAAGTAAAGGGAGACAATGCTAACTTTATAAACTAAAGTTAAAATAATTTTTAAGTTTACTTATTTATTCCATGATTGAGGGAAGCACACAGAGAAAGAGACAGACAGAGATTCAGAACCCCCAACAGAGCCGTGACGCCATGATCCACCCCCAGCTTCGGCCAGCCTGGATCATGGGCAGACATACCCAGCAGACTTGGACTTCTCCAGATGTGAACTAGTAACCTTCCCATGTGGTTTGCCTCACAGTATTATGTATTATCTGCTGTGCCACATGCCAAAATTAAGTTAACAGTTAGTAAAACTGGAAGTTGGCCCTGTAGTGCAGTGGTTAAGTGCTGTGCGTAGGAACTAGACCCCATATGGCTGACTGCAATTCGAATCCTGGCCCAGGGACTCAAAATGTACATGTGTGCTCATGCCCCAAATTCTTACAGTATAAAGGAAAAATAATTGTGGTATGACCATGCCCCTTTGAAGGATGCTTTCTCTCTCCCCCCCTCTCTCTCTCTGACAGACAAATGTACATTCTGACCATAAAAAAATCATTTTTAACAAATGTGAGATTTCAATGGACTTAGGAGAGAAGATGGACAGCAATCAATCAGCAGCAAACAAAGAGTAGAGTGGATTAAGTAGAATCAAGAGACATCAAAGTGGTGATCATCAAGTAAAAAGTATAAGTCACCTGGTGTCACTAATTAGAAGTGAAGGAGAAAAGAGAATTGACAAATTTGCCAACCTGCCAGCAGCCTGTGTGTCTCATGGCCAAGTGATGGAGAGTGGAAGAAAAGGATTATATTTTGCGTTTAAAAACATATTTCTCCCCTGGGAAAGATAATGTGATGGCATATGAAGTCAGTTCAAAAGAAGCCTGTGATGTTTTCCTTCTCATAAAAAAGAAAGCAAATTATTCCACTCAAGTGCAACTGAATCAAGTCTGAACTTCCTGAACACGTATCAGCTGATAAACCAGGATTTAAGTTCAAGGATACATTCCATGTCTAATCTTCATTTTACAACTTTGGGAGATAAATTTTCCTTAGAATTGAAATCTTTCAAAGACAGCCTTTCTTGCAAAACAAATTGTTGGAAGCATGCAGCAAATTGGCCAGATGCCTCTAGGGCATAAACTGTTATTAAAAATGAGGTAAGGGCCAGCCATGGTGGCACACCCTGCTAGAATGCTCGGCTCCTCAGGCTGGGACCACATAGGAGACTCATGTTTGATTCCTGGTCCAACTTAAAGGCCAGGCAGCCCCAGTGGCATGTGTCATGTTTCCAGCCACTCAGGGAGCTGAGTCAGGAGGATCAGGAGCTGAAGGCTGGCCTAGGCAGCCAAGTGAGATCCTATGTGAGCCAGCCGGTGGTGTGGGCTTAAGGCAGCTGGATCCCACGCGGCCAGCATCACAGTTTGAATCCCAGATCTGGCTGTTTGAAAAACGTGCTAGGCACATGTGCTTACATAACCAACATCTCTAAAGGAGATGGAAAAGGGACTGTGACAAGGCCATCCCTCGGAGAAAGAGGGTGATTTCTTACTTTCTTTCCATCTCTCTGTCTCTGTCTCTCTCCAGCAAGCACACATGTGCTATAGCAAACAAACAAACAAAAAGCCTGACTTGCACCTGTAGTACCAGCTGGGAGTCTGAGGCAGGAGAACCACCACAATGAGACCTCATCTTAAAAGAAATTTTATAAAAAGCTTTCAAGAGCTGTCTCATTCTTTCAAACCATTAGTTCTTTTTATTTAGTGCTTTGAAACAGTCATGTTCCAACTGAGTTTGATTGTTTTGTTTTGTTATTGAAAGGGTTAATACAGCTTCTCAAAAGTGCTTCTCCTCTCACAGAATACAGTTTAT
This sequence comes from Tupaia belangeri chinensis, assembly GCF_000334495.1. Classification (NCBI taxonomy): domain Eukaryota; kingdom Metazoa; phylum Chordata; class Mammalia; order Scandentia; family Tupaiidae; genus Tupaia; species Tupaia belangeri. Next base: position 7,092,733 of record NW_006159583.1, read on the forward strand.
ATTTTGGGAGAATTTGGCACAGCTTAAATTACAGCCTAACTGACTTGCTCAGTAGAATCCAACAATAAGTCATTTCCCTGCCCATTTGTCCCTACATGTTTATTAGCAGAGACACACAGTTTCCAGAGGGAAAAAAAAAAAAAACCAGCGTTATTCACATTAATCAGCTTCCTTCAAGACCTCACATCAACATACCTAAATGACAGTTTTCTTCACATTGTGCTCCCAAACTGGTAGCCATCCGTTACACAATTTTAGAAACACCCCAAAGTTCTTTATCTACCTAAGTAGCCCTTCCAAGCCTAAATGAATCACTGCAAGATAAATGGACACAGGACTTATTTATCGCTTGTATTTCTCTGAAGAGAAATAACTGCTGGGCATGAAAACCAGCTTGAGGCATGAGGTTAGTTTTGTTCCCTTCCAGAATTGCTATTTTTATGTTTCTGACATTGAGAAAATACAAGGACAGCAGAAATCTATTCAATGATATTACTGTAATTCATTGCTATTCTCCCCCCCAAACAGCCTGAACAGCCAGTGTATCAACTACAGTGCTGCAGAGGACCAGACCTCCACCCGCCAAAAACTGGAGTCTAACAAGAGAAGTCTTTGCAGCTTAATATCCTGGTATGTGGAGAGACCATAGTTCAAAATGTTAATTGTTCCCCTATTCCAGAGCCCAAGTAAATAAATTATTTGTGGTTATTTGGGAAATTTCTCAGTAGCTACGCACACACACACACACACACACACACACACACACACATACACACACACACACACAGAGTCCAGAAAAGACTGACCAATGCCCATTTTAACATAGTTCTTGAGTCTAAAAATAACTTTTATGTCTTACCAAGTCTGAGAAAAGGGAGGACAAATCAAAGAAAACTAGCATGGGAATCACCGGGCACGTTCTGAACAGCTTCATGAGTGTCCTTAATGCTGTCTCGGATCTCAGGTTAAATGGTTATACTTTCTGTGTTGTGGTCCCGGGTCATTTGTGCATGAAGACAAAGGCAACTTCAACTTGATAGTTCTGTCATCCCTGCAGTGAGAAGAGTCCTTTTCCTGGTTTATAACATCAATCACTCTTGCCATAAATCTTGGTAGTGGATATGGTCATTTAAATCTCCACCTGCACAAACAACAGAAAATAAGAGCTCATAAATCTCGGCGCTGGTGATTAACAAATTTTGGATCCTCGGTGAAGATATTACGGGGGAAGGGTTCACGAATTCATTAATAAAGACTGATTTGCTGACAATCTGTTTAGTTTACAGCATCGGGGGAAAGCAAACAAGACCCTGCTAACAAAATAAAATGTTGGAGGTTAGTGAATTCCCAGCTGAGCCCAGGGTTAGAGATAGGATATCTTAATGTGGGAGAGGGGTGCAGATGGAGCCAAACACTCAGAAGTCACTCATCTTCAATGCCTAACTATTATATAAGGAAAGAAAACTTGGAGACGAGCCAGTAAGAGAGACTCATGTATTCAGTCTTCCTGGTTTCACTACTTCAATTTTATCAGATCCGTAGGTTGGTGTTCCCTGTTCTACGTATTCCCCAGAAGATTTTCTGTTCTCCAGGAAACATGGTCCTAGCTGGGGTAAAAGGATGGAAAAGAACTTTCCCTCCAGGGGCCATCCTGCTTTGTGTTTTGCCATGTCTGTGTCCCAAGAGAAATCCTAGCAGCACCAAGGGTAGAAGGGAAGAGAAAGTTCACAGCACTGGGCAGAGGATGCATCACAAGAAGTCCCAGGCTTAGTAGCTAAGACTCTTAGAGGATAGTAAACGCACTTCTAGAAAGCAATTCAAAGGCATGTTTTCATTTCATTAAGAAAAGATCATTAACGAACAAAATACCTCCCCCACGCTCATAGTACCAGATCTTGTTTCCTACCTACCCTCACTGCACTGTGTGTGGCTGTGAGTGGCCCAGCGTGTCTGTGTGCACTTCCTCCATATCTCTGAAGTGCCCAAGTGCTGTGGTATTTTTTTTTCCTGCTTACATCTGCCATACCATTAAAAAAAAAAATCTATGAAGCACTCGTTTTCTTAATTCCCACTTCCAGGTGAAGCAGGAAGGTATCTTAGTAAAGTCTTGGAGTCTCATGGGGTGTTTGCAGGGGGCACTTGATATCTGCCTGGATTGTAATTGGTGTTCTCTTAGGAGGAGGAAGCTCATACAGTGCTTGTGAGACTTGTGGATGGAAGGCCCAGAGAGAGCAAAAAGACCTGATCCCTTCTCTGAAGTTCTCAGTAACAACCGGCAGTCAACTCTCGAGAGGGGAAGAGGGCCTTAAGCGATAGGGGAAAGAGGGCCTTAAGAGATAGGCTGGCTATGGCGCTTGCTCTTCTTCAGCCCGGGCCAGAGTGGAAGAAGGTGACTGGTGTGAGCATTGCATTTGAGTTGATTTACATTAAAAGTTGGAAATGAGGATCTATGCGTGAGAATTTCCCTCTGGTTGTGAAAGGGGTCTAAGAGCTTTGCTGGGCCTCTCAGGCCCCTCCCCTGGGCTGCAAGGATCCGCCTCTCTATTCCCCAGATAAATTCCTAGTGTCCACCAAATTCCTCAGCACTCTCTCACACTCCTCTGAGCCACGACTCCGGGGCTGGGGAAGTAGAGTGCCTGTTTACTTCCCCGCAGAAGTCCTGGCGGTTCCTCCTCACAAGTCTGCGGAGGGGAAAGAGGTGTGAGAACCAACCAGCCAGACCCCAGTTCCCAACTCCCAACACGAGGCGGCTGCTCCTTACCCGGGAGACCCATTAGGTTTAGGGTCTCTCTCTCTTCCTCTCTCTCTTTTTTTCTCTCTCTCACCCTCTTTTCCAAACATGTCCACTGGCTCCCTTAGTGATGTGGAGGACCTTCAAGAAGTGGAGATGTTGGAATGTGATGGGCTGAAAATGGACTCCAACAAGGAGTTTGCGACTTCCAACGAGAGCACCGAGGATAGCTCCAACTGCGAGAATGGGTCTCCCCAGAAGGGCCGCGGAGGCCTGGGCAAGAGGAGGAAGTCGTCCACCAAGAAGAGTCCCTTGAGTGGAATCAGCCAGGAGGGGAAACAGGTCCAGCGCAACGCGGCCAATGCGCGCGAGCGAGCCCGCATGCGGGTGCTGAGCAAGGCCTTCTCCAGGCTCAAGACCACCCTGCCTTGGGTGCCCCCGGACACCAAGCTCTCCAAGCTGGACACACTCAGGCTGGCGTCCAGCTACATTGCCCACTTGAGGCAGATTCTGGCTAATGACAAGTACGAGAACGGCTACATTCATCCGGTCAACCTGGTGAGTTGTCCCGCGCAGCTGTGGGCGCGCGAGGCTGGGATTTTGGGGGGTGGGAGAAATGGGCAGAAGCGGAGGCGACTTACACACCTCGGTCTCCCCGGGCCTAGCGCCTGTAGGGACCGAACGCAGAGGGTCCCCACACGGCCCTTGCTCTTTGCCCTACTTGCCACCAAAGCGCCGAGTGATTTATGTGACGGTTTGACGTGGCAACCCAATTAGGGTTTTGCAATTGTATTAAACTGGCTAGGAGGAGGGCTTCCCCGCGCCCGCGCCAGGGCCACCACCGCTGCCTTGGAGAGGCTGATTCAGGACCCGAACGCTGACCAGATGCCACCCTCCCACAGCCCAGGCTGCACTTTTTGAATCCCTGTTTTTCTTCTTTTAGCTGAGAATGAAACCTGGTTTTCTCCTCGAATTCTCATAAATAAAAACACCCAACTGTTCCTCTCCAAGCGTATTTAGAGCTTTAGATATGGACAAATTCATGGTCCCCATAATTATGCCTATAAACCCCCCAACTGCTTAAATAGTCTATGCTTCTCCCATAGGTGGACTCGCATTTTTAAAGCTCAGATGTGCTAGCTAATGTCAGCGTGACCCGAATATGAGTGTAATAACTTTTAAAATAGTTTACTCTCCTCCAGGATTTAAGAGTGGTGCCTTTTATCTTAAAAAGTATGTCTGCAGAGCCCAATGTTTCTCAGATCCAAACACAATGCTCCTTGAGTCTACTCTATTTAAGTGTGTTTTGTTGTTTAAGCAATAGATCTTTTTAAAAGAAATATGTCTTAATTCCTTCTTCATTTAATTTCATTTTAAAACTTCTAGGCTTCAAAGAAAACCAACACCAGCAGCTCACTAAGACCTGTTTATTTATGATAAGAACAAGAGGTTTTCGTTCTAAAAGTCAAGTCTTATCAGCCAGTGCTAGTGAGAGAGGATCGGATTGTCTCCTTCCCGACTTGGACTCAGAATTGGGGGAGGGGATGCAAAACCACACTTTGCTGTAAAAAAATCGTTTTCTTCCATTAAAAGTTTAGTTTTAATGAGTAAATAGCTTTTTTTAAATCTAGAACTAAAATGAAAGTAGTGCCCAGAGGGTTTACAATTGCAGCTGCCTTGATCTTTAAATAAGAAACTTACATGAGCTTTATTATAAAAGAGTCTGGAGAAAGAAAAAGAAACCTATGATTTCTCAGCCCAGAGGGAAGACAACCTTAAATAAAATGACCGTGTATTTTCTATTAGACTCTTTTCCCTTAAGAGCCAATGATTCGTCTAGAATCTGTGAACAAAGCTTGGATTTTGATGAAGAAAAGAAAAGTTGGCTCTGGGGAAATAGGTGGGAGAAAAGGTGGGAGAAAAGGCGAGAGAGCCCTGAAACCGGACCACAGCGTCAGGAGAGGAGCCTGGAGGGCTCTGGGCCGCAGAGCCTTGCCCAATAGGCACCAGATCCTACTCGGGGCCCTCTGCTCAGGCTCACTAGAGCATCTGCCTCTGGGCGGTGCCCCTCCACAGCCACTGCTGGTTTTCCCAGGTCTTCCTCTCTTGGGTTGCACTTTACACCCGGGTTGAGCTCATTTCCCTCAAATTCCAAAAGCCCACCACCACCTAGAGTTGTAACTTGGCGCCAAAGCAGCGTTTGGCTTTATCCAGCCGCAGTACAAAACGCAGTAGGACAGAGTGAGCTGCAGAGACAACCGGTCTCCCTAACTCCCTGCCCGCCGCCACCGCACTCTCTCCTTCACTCTCAGCCTCGGAGTCCACCCCACTCCCTCCTCCACCGCCACTCACCTCTTCCATCCTCTTCTCTCTTGCAGACGTGGCCCTTTATGGTGGCAGGAAAACCCGAGAGTGACCTGAAAGAAGTGGTGACCGCGAGCCGCCTGTGTGGAACCACCGCGTCCTGACCTTGGAGGTGCGAGTCTGGGAAGGGCGCGCTCCCGGGGGGAGCGGGCCCCGGGAAGGCGACCCCTGCCCTCCCTGCTCTCTGTCTTCGCTTTCCCCGGCAACGCTCCTCTCCCCAGCCTACCCCGCCAGAACACTACAGCGACGAGGAGATTCCTTTCCAAACCCGAGGAGGTCAACTGTACTTACAGAGATTCCCATCTATTTAACTTTATTAACTTCTACCGTGAATGACTCTGCGAGCCTTGCTGGTCCAAGTGCAATATGTAATATAAATAGATAAATACCTATCGATGTGTATCTTTTGTACAGTATGTTGTAAAATGTAGATCATAGAATAGCTGACTTTGACAGTCACATTTATAAAGTAATTCACTTAAAGATATATATTTTTTTCAAACAAGTTTTGCTACTTTCGAAAATAAATCTTTCTTTATATTGCTAAAAGCCCTGACATTAGTGTGATTATTTTTTTTTTTATGGGGATGGAAAAGTGGGAAACGATGGGGACGTTTGGTACTACAAGTGGTTCTTTTCAACCTCAACCTAAACTTCTCCTAGCGATAGAAAAGAATTACATACGATTTCCACTATGTGTGCAAGTCACTCTTTGTACTGAAACGTTAAAAAGAAACTCTGAAGCTACTGAATTGTAAGACCATTAGAAATAATGTCGCTGGAAACAAAAACTAGCTAGAATTAAAGTATTCACAATGTCACATTTCAGCCAGAAAGATACACCAGGAAAAGAATCCGATTTTCATGGTATTCCACACTATAATTGCCGACACGACCAGCAACCTAAACGCTTTCCAGGCGTGGACGCGATCCCGAACAGCCATAGTTGCCATCTAGAAAAGAAATTGTGGGAGCCACGAAATATAGAAATGTCATGACCCCTGGGATGTGTTTCACGATTTTCAAAGTGCTGTCTCTTACGTTATATATTTCTTAGGAATAACTGATCAGTTCTAATAATAAACGTGCATGCTTGCGTTTTGGTTGCAGCTACCCAGGGCATAGAGCTCCCGCCACGACTTCCGGCGGACTGGGCTTTAATTTAAACATCTTCCAGGCTACGGAACAGCTCATAGGGGAAGATTAAGTTGAGATAAACAGAGAGGCGCGGCGGAGAGGCCTGGGACCCGGCTCTCTCGCTGCCCCAGCGAAGCCCACGGCTGCCGATGCGCCAGATGCCACGGGGCTGTTTAATGTTCGGGGTTATGACCGCAGTGTTTACAAGACGTCTTCGGTTATTTATACTGTTATTCCTCGCAGAGGGCCTTGAGACTTCCGCCTGATTTGCTTTTTCTTTTCGATTTTTTTTTTCCTCCCTTTTTCTCGGTTCAGTTTGGTACCTGGAGGAAGAGCTTCCCCGCCTCTCTTCTCTGGCACGTACGTCTAACCAACCCCAAAGGCCGCTAACCTGCGGAGCCTTCCGCCGGGTCCTCCAGAAAGGGTCCCGCAATGCCTGTCCGGAATGGGGAGCCTCTGGGTCCCACGAGTTGTCTGCCAGTGATTCTACGTTACCGAGTGCAATTCTCCGTTCTTCCAGGGCAGAGAGCTTCGGCTACTCCCCATCCACGTGCTCCCCTTTGCACGTTGGAGAACTACTGGAGGTGGCAGGCTACCCTTCCAGCCGCCCACTCCAACTTGACTTTCATGACTGCTTTTTAAATTCTGGCCAGCGCTCCCCTCCCCGAACTGGCATGTTCCCTCACTTTTTTCAGAGGGACAGAGCTCGCCCTCGCTGATCTGATCCGGAGTTCAAGTCGGAGATGCAGATGTCTTCCAGAACTATTCAGATGTTTGCCTTTCACATTCAGGGAAAAGTTCCTAGCTCCCACTTGAGCTTTTACTGGAAAAGACTCGAAATTCTGAACTCCACTGAGGTGGCTTGGTGAAGAAGTAACTTCTGCTTGTTCATTCTCTGGCCACCACAAACTACACGAGGATTATTTTTAACTCCCCATGACTCCTACCTATCATTTGAAACCGTTGGTTTAGGCAGGAGGCTAAGAAAACAGAGAAGGTGAACTTCAGTCCGTGTTGCAGATCCAGCTAGCTGTTTTCTAAAAGGTCTGGGATGCTCAGCTTTCTCATCTCTGCAGATAGGGAGAAAGATCGGATAATGATCATAATAATCATGCTTCTACTTTCCCTTTTTCACCTCACAAAGCCTCCTCGGTGGGGCTGGAATGTGACGAGCTGTGCGAATACCTTTACAAAGGAAAGACAGGTTGCTTTTACTAAGTGGGGAGTAGCTGTCTGTGTCCAGACCCAAACCGAAAGTATCTC
>NW_006159583.1:7100258-7104994 GCF_000334495.1 Tupaia belangeri chinensis
CAGGAAGCTCAAAAGGGTGTGTGTTTACAGAGCACATGTGATCTTTTTATTGCATGGTTGAGAACGGTTCTTCCATGCAATATTGAATTCTTGTGCACGCTCTCACCTTCTGAGCCTCCTACAATGTTCCCCGAATTTAACCAAAACTTTTTACCAACATGATTCTTTCCTAGAATCCAGAAAAAATTAGGAATAAACAAACAAACAAACAAATAAAACAGTGTCCGACACCTGCAAATCGAAGAATGACACTGGCACCTGGCAATAGGGACACCCATTCCCATCAGCGACCTCAGTCATGAGGCAACTCAGGTCTACAAAGCTGTCAGCTGAATGGAGTGAACAGAATAGTAGAAAAAATAAGATGGTAGCTGCTACTGCCCCAGGAATGTGACAACGTGACTGCCCTCCACACTCTTCCAGCACACACTCACATTCTAAATCTCTCTCCTTCTCCACCCGCCCTTTCTTACCAGATCACCAGCACTCACCCACTGCTACTTCTCTGCACCTTTTCTTCTCCTTCATCTTCCGCTCAGCTCAGGTACTCTTCAGTCCCAGTTTGAAAGGGGAAAGGAGAAGCTGCAGGGAAGCAGTAGGCTACTTCTAAGCCGGGATAGCTGCGGGTGAGGGGTGGGGAGTGCCCTGTCTGTGAGCTCTAGGTTATGAAAACTACCTTTGTAGGTGCTTTTAGAAAGACCCAGAAGAATGACCAAACTGCTTGTAGATGCCCAGAAGGAGAATGAAGTGTTTCAAATAGCAAGTCTGTGAATTCTCAGAAAGAGCAGATATTCCAAGTGCACTGTGGCCAGGGAAGTTCTCTCTCTCTCTCTCTCTCTCTCTCTCTCTCTCTCTCGTTGTTAATTCAGTCATCAGGTGATGAATTAATATTGATGATGCTTGTGTGACTTTTTATGAGCAACTCTGTGTGCTTCTAGCAGGCTTTCCCATCACTAAACCAGAGGCTTCTTTGTAAAGGAGAAGCAGTACTTGCATAGATTTAGTTAGTGGCAAACACTGCCCAAGGAGACTTTTGAGCCAGTGGTTCAATACCTTATCAAAATCACTACCCTCCTGATTCAAGAGGACTGGAATGGGGCCAAGAATTGGCATCCCCAACAAGTTTCCAAGTGATCAAATGCACCTGGTCCAGGGACACTTTGAGAATCACTGTTTTGGGATCTTTCTAATTAAGGAAACAGTGAATGAAAAGAAAATATTGCAGAAGGGATTACTTTCCTTTGGAAGTTGCATGTTCTGGGCTCTAGTTTAGTTTTCTATTCTCTGCAGGTTGGCATGCAGTGGCTTCTTAATAAGTAAATGGCAGTCTAGACATCAAACCGCTTGTCCTAGAAAAATAAAAGATTCCTTTACCCTGGTGTGTGCACCCATGTTGTACTCTTAAAGACAGATATCAATCATCAGGTGATGACGGGAGGGCCAGCAGGTGCCTTGGTAGTGAAGGCATTGGACTCCCACATAGCTGACTGTGGGTCCTGGTTTGAGTACCAGAGTACCAGACCTGATGGCTTGCATTCTTACTTTCCCTCTTTCTCTGGTCAAATTGAATACAATAATAAAATCAGATAGATTCTTAAAAAAATAAATCTGGGTGGATTGGGGCTGCTGTTGGCTCTGATCTGACCCATAAGGGAAAGATCAGTCTAGGAGGAGCCCCAGCCTCGCCCTCTGCAAGAGGGTTTCGCTGTTTATCTCCAAGCCAGAAAAAAAAATGGCCTCATCACTCCAGTGGTAGTAGTGGGGTTTACTCTGGTTCAGTGCCCTGAGTGTTGGAACGCGGCCTGGGGGTCGGGTGCAGACTCCAGATGTGGTGCACCAGGGGAGTTAGCGGACTGGGAGACTGGTGGAAGAGGCCCTCTGCAGCCTCTCTGCAGGAAGAAGAGTTTAGAAATAGGCGGGAAAAGTAGGGAGGAGCCTCGTAGTTTCAACCCCAAACCTACAGGGCCTCCGTCCTTCCCTTTCCGGATGCTGTGTCAGGGGCAGCGGGTGCGTGTCCAGCTGCGACTCGCTCGCCTCAGAGACTCCTTCCCGGGCAGGTTCTGCCCTCCCAATCCCGAACACAGGCAGAGGCAGGACACAGTGGCCGGCGCATATCCTCAATTTTTCATCCTTCCCTCTGAATGCTGGCTCTGCCGATGGACACTCGCTGGGTGCCAGGGTGCAGATGGATACTCGCTGGGTGCCAGGGTGCCAGCGGCCTTCCTGAGAGTGGCTTTGGTTTCCACCAGGCTCCTTAGCTAGACCTACCTTTAGTCTTAAGATTTGAGCAGGCTTGGCTGGTCTACTCTCCACTCGGTCCAACGAGGGGTTAAATACACCATGAACTAGTTTAAGAAACCTTCCTAGGGCAAGGAAAGAAGAAATGGGGAAAAGCAGAGGGGGAAACCCTTCAGAAGGTGGCTCTGTTATGAGACTAGACTTCTCAGAGAGACTTCACCTGGTCTTTTGAACCCAGTACTCTTGTAAGGCCAGACATCTCAATGTATGTTGAGCAGTCATTAGCTTTTTTGAGCCTATGGAGAAGGAACTAGGTAAGATAAAGGGCAGTTGTGGAGGAAGCGGAGGTGGAGAAGGGGAGAATTTACATTAGGGCTGTTGCTAGAGTTAAATTGAACTTGAGGGACCAACAATGGCCTAATAGTTAGGTCTCTGGACTCCCACATAGTAGACCACAGTTCAAGTCCCAGACCCTGTGACTTTTAAAATTCACATTGGGCATGCGTGTGTGTGTGTGTGTGTGTGTGTGTGTGTGTGTTTGCACCCAAGATCCCAAGAGGATAATGGAGGAGAAGGGATTGCAGCATGGTCATCACCCCTGGAGGGTGATTTCTCTTTCTGTCTCTTTCTGTCTCTCCCACAAGCACACATGCCCTATACCAAAAATCTCTCTTTAAAAAAATTTTGACCTTGAACCTCTTATGTTGAAGTCTCAGGACACACTTGACACAAGAATAAAAGCAAGCAGGCATGATGGGACAAGGTGGAATTGAGTGTGCATGGGGAGGTTTCTTCTGTCTTCTAATGACACTTGAATGTTTCCTTGTCCAATAGTAGGTTAGATTTTAATTTACCAGGGTACTTTAAAAAATGGGTGGAATTACAGTATGTGTTTGTTTTGGTGAAAAACAAAGTTTGAAATCTATGTATCGTTTTTTCATAGTACGCATTTTCCATGAATTTTTTGAGACCCCCCCCCCTTATGCCAGAATCACTAGCTTAAAAGGATGCTTTACTATTGAAATAATTTGAGAAATTTTGTAAGAATAAAATATTCACATGGCCTTATTTTAACATTCACCCCGTTGGTGATGAGCAAGCAATTTATTGCCCTTTACAGTTGTTGACTAGATCCTGGAATAATGGGAGGACTTTTAACTGATACCTTGGGCAACATACTAGAACTTTTAGGACTTTGGTTTTTCCATCTGTCAAATGGGTATAATAGTGACTGCTTTGATAAGATAATATGTATATGGACAATGCTTGGTACATAATAGAGACTAGTTAACATTGGCCTCCTCGCCTGCAAGAATGATGTAAAGCACAGTGATTAACTTCTCAGAGATACCTGTGTCTGCTGGATAAGGTCATGTCACACTTCTGGTGCCACAGATTGATTCAAATATGCTGTCTAGCTTTAATTTTAGAATTTCATAATATGCCCCCATGCTTGGACATTTAGCAAACACTTATCTTGTTTTCAAAATAAGTTTATAATTTAAAAACCCCCATCAATTCTGTTGAAGGAGCATTAACCTGAAACATTAGTCCACATCACATTGCACGAGAATTTTTTTCTTTCTTTCTTCTTTCTTTCTTTCTTTCTTTCTTTCTTTCTTTCTTTCTTTCTTTCTGTCTTCCTTTCTTTCTTTTTTGTTACTATTGACCACGTGAACTCACCAAACAGAGAGAAAGTGAGAAAGTATCCCCAACAGGGATGACCATGCCACAATCCCTTCTCTATTTTCCTCTCAGGATTTGGATTTGGGGCACACGCACCTAGAGTATTCTTCAAGCCACTGGGTCTAAGACATGAACCATGCAGTCAGCCATGTGGGATCCAGCCACCTTAAACCATGCCACTGGCTGGCCCACAGGTGAATTATTTTTTAGTGGTAACTCCCAGGCTTAGATTCGCAATACACATTCAAAATAATGTGTGTCTCCCTCCACATTCTGACCATTGCTGAGGAGCAATACCTCTAAATGTTTCCGCTTGCTTCTTGGGTCCATTCACTAATGACTCTTATCTAGAATTACTTTCTTCTTGTGAAGTTTATATGAATACTACTGTTTTTTGTCCTCAAATCTCTTATTTCTAGTCATCCATTTCCCACTCAAAATCTTCTTCTTGCACTATATTTTTCTTAACAGGTATACTTTCACTCCTTAAAAGAAAAACATTATTTAAAAAATAATTATTTATTTAATTTTATTTATCATTATTATTATTATTTTAATTTGTTACAGGACACACTTGGTCACCAGAGAAAGACAGTAAAAGAAAGAGAAAGAAAATGAGAAAACAAACAACCAGGTTTAGGATTTAAACCACAGTCAGTCATGTGGGAGTCCAGTGCCTTAACCACCATGCCACCTGCTGGCCCCAGAAAAACTCTTAATAAGCTCTCAACATTTCTGATGCCAATTCTCCAGTTATCTATGAACATCTTGGAATCCCAAGTGTGATTAATAGTATTTTTTTAAAATTATAA
>NW_006159583.1:7105005-7121899 GCF_000334495.1 Tupaia belangeri chinensis
TGAATAGTCCCTAAAAGTAGTATCAGGTTAAGAGCTCTATGTCATAAAACTGCCCCAGCTCAGATGCCAAACTTATGACTCACTGGCTATAAACGAATTGGAGATTCCCATAACCTCCTTTACTTTTTTTGAAATATTTATTATTTTTTATTTTATTTATTCATTCATTTATTTTATTTTGACCAGAGAGAAAGAGAAAGAAAGTGAGAAAGCAAGTTACCTCATCTGGGACTCAAACCATGGTCAGCCATGTGGGAGTGTCCAGCACCTCAACCACCACACCACCCACTGGCTCTCCTTTTAAGATTTGATCATTTGTCATAAGAGCTCATGAAACTCAGGAAAACATTCACTTACATTTATCAATTTATTATAAAAAATATTACAAAGGATACCAATGAACAGCCAGATGAAGAGTAACACAGTAAGGTCAGGAAGGGTCTCTGTGGAGTTGGGGTATGCAACTGTCTGGCATCTTCTCCAATTCTGACCTCTCTGAACCTTGTTATGTGGGGTTTTGTGGATATTCCATCATGTAGTCATGATTGGTTAAATCATTGACCATTAGTAGTTGAAACCAATCTCTAGCCTCTCTCCCCATTTTGTAGATGAAGTAAGCATGGGACCAGCAGGTGGCATGGTCCTGGACACTCCCATATGGCCAACCACAGTTTGAGTCCTGGTCCTGGTGGCTTGATTTCCCACTTTACCTCTCTCTGTCTCTGTCTCTGGTTAAATTAAAATAAATGAATGAATAAAGAAAATTAAATAAATAATTCTTTTAAAAAATTTCTTTCCTCTAAGTACATGGCTGTTTCCTCTGGTAACCAGTACCCATCCAGAAAATATCCAGGGACTCCCAGCCACCAGTCATTAGAATTAGGAAAAAAAAAAAAAAACTTCTAATCACTCTTGAGAGTCCAAGGGTCTTAGAAGTTCTTTTGTGTGGAACCAGGACAAAGATCAAACTTATATTTTTGATATATATTTGTGATATATGTTATATCACAAAGTTACCTTCCCAAACAAGAAATAAAAGAAATCTAAGACATCTCTAAACCCAAGAAAATCTTTTAAACCAACAGAGGTCATTTGGTTACAAGGAACAGAAATCTATTCAAACTGGCTCAAATAAAAAGGAAAATGAGGTCTTGTAAAGATAATCCAAAGAATCTGGCTGATATCTTTTAGCAGAAAATAAACAGTAACCAGGATTTAGGGGAAAAATCCACTGAAACGCTGAAACGTCAGGAGTGAAACTGTCCACTTTGAGGCTCTCTGGGCCCTTATCTCTGCTTTCCCTGCCATCTTCTGCATTTTCTCCTCTGCAGCCTGATTTTCTGTGCCGGCTCACTTCTCCTGCTTCTAAATTTTTATTTCAAATGGGCTTGGTTTGTTAAGTTCCTGACTATGGCCCTAATTCTAAAAGAGCTTTCAGTTGCAGGCTCTGCTCTCCAAAATTTCTACCTACACATATCTTGATGTGGAATTTTCAAGGCAGAGACCCTGACTGTCTTGTTCTAGAAGGTTCTGATTAGATTCTTCAGGTCAGTTGTATACCTCTTGTTTCATCAGCTGTGGTTGACTGGGGACGGTTGGACAAACTGGCTATTCGCTAGGCAGATTTCTTCTTTAAGTTTTTTTTTTGTTTATTTTTTCTCTTCTATGAAGCAGAGAGTCAGAAAGAGAAACAGACAGCACCCCCAACAGAGTCTTGATACCACAGTCCATCCCCAGTCTTCAGTCAGCCCCAAATCATGGACAAATACATGCCCAGCATACTCATGGAGGTCTCTGGTCTTGAACAGGGAATCTTCTTATGTGGAATTTTTCTCATGGAGTGTAACGTTTTTATAGCAGCATCACTATCTGGCCACTGGGACAGATATTTTGAGATGGGGGCTCTGGATGAGATGAGATTCCAAATCCGCTTTCTACAAATGTAATATAGTACAATTGGGGCTGGGGTGTCTGCAGATAGACCACTAGGCTTTATTCTGTCACACAATGGGGTCAACATGTCTGGGGAAATGACCATGTTCTCAGGTCTTATTGTGTCTGTCATGGGTGGAGGAATAGTGATAACAACCATAAGCATTCATATGGGGCCAGCAGGTGGCTTGGTCGTTCAGGCACTGGCCTCCCATATGGCCAACCACAGCTCGAGTCCCAATCCTGATGGCTTGCTTCCTCACTTTCCCTCTCTGTCTCCCTCTCTGGTGAGCTCATGCACCCTATAACAAATAAATAATAGTAATAATACATAAATTTAAATACTTCTTTTTAAAAAAGAAAGCAGTCTTATAACCAAGATAATCTACTTTATGAAATAAAAATAATTGTATTAAAAACATCATTTCTACTTTTTAGATAGAAAAATGCTTTTATTGGGCATATTTAAGAAATCTTCATCTGGGGCCAATAGTGGCATGGTGGTTAAGATGCTGGACTCTCACATAGCCGACTGTAGTTCGAGTCTCAAGCCTGACAGCTTGCTTTCTCACTTTCCCTCTCTCTGTCTCTGTCTCTCTCTGGTGAATTAAAAAAATAATAATGAATAAAAACTGAGTAAACAATTCTTTAAAAAAACATTTGCATCGAGTCTGTTTTCTTAATTTTCCTTATCCATTTGTACTTCACAAAGCATATGCATTTATATTCATTATCATATTTCATATTTTGACCAGGAGATATTATCATCCTAACTGCTCATATAGGGTGACTATAACTCAGAAAGGAGAAACAAATCCCCGAAAGCCACAAACAAATAAATGGCAGAAAGCTGAGTATAAATGATCACATTTCATTGAAAGTGAAATGGGATTTTTGCCTCAAACACAGAATGACCCTCGGAGGCCCGTTGTTGGCCTGCTGTTTAAGGCAACTAGATCCCACATGGACGACCATGCTGTGTGAGTCCCAGACTCAGAGGCTTGAGAAACATCCTAGGCACATGTGTGTGCTTGCCCAAGGTCCCAAAAGGAGAGAGAAATGAAGGAGAAGGCACCGTGGCATGATCATTCCCCATGTAGGTGCTTTCTCTCTCTCTCTCTCTGATGAACACACATGCCCTCTGACAAAAATTTAAAAAAAGAAAAAATGAAAAGATCTTCAGAATAATAGAAATTAAGAAAGTCTTAACACTAAAAAGGAAAGAAACATTTCCAATAAAAGCATGTCACAATACTTCTGGTTTTAAATTAGAATTTGTCAGGTTTTTTTTAGACTTTTGCCATAGAGCACACACATTCACTGGAGAGAGACAGAGAGAGAAAGAAAGTGAAAACGTATCCCCCTGGGGGGATGGTCATGCCACAATCCCTTCTCCCTTATTTTCCTCTTGGTATTTTGGGCATGTGCCCAGTGTGTTTTCAAGCTATCTGGTCCAGGGTTCAAACCATACAGTTGGCCATGTGAGATCCAGTGCCCCAACCACCGTGCCATCTGCTGACCCAGAATTTGTATTTTGTACTTATTTAAAGATCTCTTTAAAATTTATATACAGAGACCAGCAGATGGTGTAATGGTTATGTCCCTGGACTCCCACATAGTCAACCGTGGTTTGAGTCCCAGACCTGGCAGCTTAAAACTCACACAGGGTGTGTACATGTGTATGCCCAAAATCCCAAGAGGAGAATGGAGGATAACCGATTGTGGCATGGCCTTACCCCTGGGGATGATTTCTTGCTTTTTGTCTCTCTCCAGTGAGCACACGCACCCTATAGCAAAAAAACTTCCTCTAAAAAAAAGAAAAACTTATTTATAAATGTACTTCTATCCTATTGCCATTAAGGATACAAAAAAGGAAATTATAAATTAAACGGATTAACTAAAATATTCCAGAAGCATATTATATTCGGAGTCTAATTCATTCTGCATCATTATTCTTTCCCATCACTCAAATCTAGTGATGTTCCATAATTTAGTTATCAGTTTTTGTCATAAAATAAGCCACCCCAAAACCTAATGGCTTATAACAACACACTTTTATTATCATTTAGGATTCTATGAGTCAGTTGGAAGGTTCTGCCTCTGCTGTTCTTGCTGGGCTCCTATGCCCATGGCTGGCTGGTGATTTGACTGGGATGTGGGGAAGACTGACCCTCATGTTTCTCATCTTCTAGTAGGCTAGCTTGTACTTGTTCTCATGGCAACTGGAGAGGAAACAGAAGCACACAAGACACCTTGGGCCTAGGTTCAGAACAAGTAGGTGTTACTTCTTTTGTTTTCTGTTGACTAAAGCCAGTTTCAAGGGCATCTCAGATTCAAAAGATGACCAAATAGATTTTTAACCTCTTGATGGGAGAATCTGCCGTCGCATTGTATAGAGCACAGAGACAGAGAAGAGTGGGAATTGGGGACCATATTTTGATTAAATAACTCTTTTCTGATAGGAAACCAGAGAATAATGTTAAAGGCTTTAATTTTTTGTGTAGAGAGATTTTTGCTACAGAATGTATGTGCTCACCAGAAAGATAGAAAGCAAGAAATCACCCCCACCCCCAGGGGGAGATGGCCATGCCACAATCCCTTCTCCTCCATTCTCCTCGTGGGATTTGGGGCATGCATGCACACACACACACAATGTGAATTTTAAGCCACCAGGTCCGAGACTCAAACCGCGGTCGACTACGTGGGAGTCCAGGGATGTAACCATTACACTATCTGCTAGTCCCATGTTAAAGACATTTTTTACGGTAATTGAATCCACCATAGGTATTACCAATAACATAGATCATTGAAACCAAGAGACCAATGTTAAGATGCATCCAAATTTTATAAATGTGAAAATATGGGGAAAGAAGTATCCTAGAAAAATGAAATACAAAAACTGATTTTATCCCATGCATCATCACTGAGTGTTCTATGGACTGGGAATAGATGAATAAGATGGCACATTCCAGAACTCTGGCTTAGGGCTTCCTCTCCAGTAGTTGTGGGATTTCTTCTCCGCAAAGACCTGGAAAGATAGGGTAGTCTTATGTTCTGATAAAGGACCAGCTGCGCAAGCTTCCAGAATGGCCAGCCTCCAAGACATGCTGACTAGCCCTGCTACACTTTAGCTATGAGGCTGTAGACACCTCAGCAGCCATTTGCAAAGCTAGCTCAACAGAGAGCACTCCCACCTGCCTCTACTCCAGGCTAACCAAACTGCCACCCATGGGCAAATATTTAGAGAAGTGGTTTCAAAAGGTCCCTCCCTGCATCTAAAGGAGTTGTTCTGGAGGACATTTTCCTAAGGCTAAAATTGGATTTCAGACCATTTGGAAATGAGGTATATATGGTGGGCCATCATTCTGTGACATCAGTATAAGCAGCCATTTTAAAAATAAGTATTCTGGGTTCTAAGCAAAAGCTGTTCAAGATTATGGGTGCATTAGCAGAAATTTATCTCCACTACTAGAAAACTGACACTATCATTGTAGTCAGTGCTCTGTGATAGCTAAGCTTAACTTTTTCAAAAAAATTTATTATTTACACTTAATCACTATCCGTCTTTACAATGTACAACATGACTTTTCCCAGCACAAATACAGTGGAAGTTTTTTATTCCCCACTTGCCAAACCTTCTGCATCATGCTTGTTCTTCTTCCACTCATATAAATCAATTTACAAATTGTACTGAATTCCACTCTCCTTCTCAACTCAAGTACTTTATATCGGGTACATTCAAATTTATTGGAATAAGAAGGTTGGATAAAAGGTGTAAGTGCTAGTGTTCTACAACACAATGGAGTAACTATAGTTAACAATAATTTATTATGTATTTCAGAATACCTAAAAGGGAAGATTTTGAATGCTCCCAACACAAAGCAATGATAAATGTTTGAGATGATGGATATGCTAATGACCAAAATGTTGTATTTGTGTACTAAAAATATTACAATGAATGCCACAAACATGCATAATTATTATGTGTAAATTAAAATGTGAAAATGATTAAAATGAGGTTTTGAAAAAGCATTTTTTTAATTACTTATTTTATTTATTCATTTATTTATTTCTTAATTTGACCAGAGAGAGACAGAGCGTGAGAGGAAGAAAGAGAGGAAGTGAGAAAGCAAGCCACCAGATTCAGGACTTGAACCCTGGTCAGCCATGTGGGAGTGTCCAGCGCCTTAACCACCACGCCACCTGCTGGTTCCAAAAAAGTAATGTTTTAAAGATATATTGTTTCCATGAGCAAAGACAGAGAGCTGGCACCCCTGACAGGATCCTGATGCTGAACTCCACCTCCAGTTTCAGCAAACATTAGATGACGGGCTGTGCCTGCTCCGTGTACTCAGGGAGGCCTCCAGAGGGAACCAGGAACCTTCGCAGGCAGGCTAGCCTTTAGGGGTGTCTTATTTTACTGCTGTACTGCTACCTGGCCTCCCAAAATGTGATATTTCCAAAGCTCATAGACAGACCTGAACTTTGGAGGCTGCCGCCAAGCTGCTCTGACCCAAGCTAATGATAATCATTTGAAAGTTTCTACAGTCATGGTTCTAGAGAAAAATCCTGAATTTTCTGGAAAAGACCCTGCTGTTTACCCTGATAAATGTCCTACTCAGACTCAACTGGTTGTTGCAAACTCTCAAATAGTTAGTATTATAACTTGTTTTGGAGGACGCTCTGTGGGCCCTAATTATCAGAATCAAGAAGAGTATGAGATTTCTTCTCCAACACACACTCTCTCATTAGAATGATTTCCTTTTTCATGTTACATAGTATTAGAGACAGGTCAAATACAAATGATCTGTTCACATCTCTATCTATTGGGTCATTGGGGAAGTTATGATGCATTTGTGCAAAGAAAAACAGAAAAATACATCATGACTTGCCTGACCACCAAATAGTTATCATTATGCCCCTAGGCCAGGGACCTGTCTCCGCTAATGACTAGATAAGTAAAACAAGGCTAAGAAAGAGGATAACCTAAGGACATAGCACTTTCTCAGCATTACTAAACCGTGGGGAAGTTTGGTGTTTTTGTCATACCTTATTTGTCCCATTCAATTTAGCTCACCATTGTATGGTTCTTAGATGACCAGGTTCTGACTTTGCACTGTTTGACCTTAGGCTATGATAATCCATCTTGGATCTCTGTTCATAGCTCTGAGAAACAGAATTCTGTGCCAGAGAGCATGACGAGTTTTAAGATCCTAATACATATTGATACATTGCTTCTCATTTTACACCCCACCAGCAATTGCCTAGTTCATTACTTGGATTGAATGTTTAATGTAACTGTTTTTCACTCTTGCCACATGGGGAAGTTTAACCGTTATACAGATAAAGAGAATGCTGTGCTGGAATAAATGAGTTCCTCTCTTCTCCACTAAGCCGTGCCATTACTAATTTACAATGGAAAAGAGAAATTGAGCCTAGTTGCTGGGGCACAAGCAGTAAGGAGCTGTTGGGCCTTACTGGAGCCACATGAGAAGGCCTGGGGCTTGGATCCTGGTAGACCTGAACATGCCCAGTGTACCCGTGAGTATGCCAGTAATCCTGGCTGGTTTGTAAGGCTAGGGGCAGAGGTGTCTCATGGCATTGCGAGACTTTGTCAGGATGCCTGTCTCTCTCTCTCTCTCTCTCTTTCTCTCTCTCAATAAATAAATAAATAAATAAATAAACTTCTTTGAATAATGTGCTTTGGCAAGGACTGAAGGAGAATATGAAAAAATAAAAGCTGTGCAACTGACAGGGGAGGAAGTAAACTAGTTTTCAATTGTTTGCTTTTCCATTCTATCTCTAAGAACCTTTAAAAAGAAGTGAATCCATGAGCCAGGCAGTGGCATTGCAGTAATGCCCATGGAAGGGTTCCAGGGTTGTGTCTGGAGGCCTCTCTGTGCACACCAGGCAGGCTTTGATCTGGGTTGGCTGAGACTGGGTGTGGATCACAGTGCGGGGACTCTATTGGGATATCTTTCTCTTTCTATCTCTTTTCCTCTTTCATGAAAGAAATAAATACACTTTCCAAAAATGTCTACCTTCTATGCCTCACAGAAAAGGCTTATATCTCAAACCAGAAAACCCCAAAACAGATTTTTGCCAAAGTAAAATAGGTTCTGTAACGTAAATTTGATCACAAAAATAATTACCATTATTTTAAAGCATTTGGAAAAAAAAAAGGTTTACCTACAGAAACATAGAGGATAAACAAAACAAAATTAGATCAAAACAAAAGATGTATTGTACTTTTTGTTACTTAACATTATAGAATATACTTTTAGTCATTTCACAGAACAGTTTTTTAAAACATGATTTATAGGGGCCAGCAGGTGGTGTAGTGATTAAGGCACTGGACTTTCATATGGTCAACCTTGGTTGGAGTCCTGGACCCAGTGGCTTAAACTCATGCCGGGCGCATGTGCGTGCGTGCCTAAGATCCCGAGAGGAGAATGGAGGAGAAGGGATTGCAGCATGACCATCCTCCCTGGGGGGTGATTTCTCGCTTTCAGTCTCTATGTCTCTCTCTGTCTGGCGAGCACACGCGCCCTATAGCAAAAATCTCCCTAAATACAGTATGGTTTATAAAGATGAGTAATATTGGGAAACAGCAGTTAGCGTAATAGCTATGTCGCTGGACTCGCACGTAGTCGATTGTGGTTTGCGTCCCGGACCCGGTAGCTTAAAACTCATGCCGGGTGCGTGTGCGTGCATGCCCAAGATCCCGAGAGGAGAATGGAGGAGAAGGGATTGCAGCATGACCATCCTCCCTGGGGGGTGATTTCTCGCTTTCAGTCTCTATGTCTCTCTCTGTCTGGCGAGCACACGCGCCCTATAGCAAAAACCTCTCCAAAAAAAAGATAAGTAATATTCTATTTTGTACAGAAATCATAATGCTAGTGGATATTTTAATTATTTCACATTTTTCCTCTGATAAATAATATTGTATCAAACATTCTTACAGATCCTTACATTTTTTGATGATCTCTCAGATTGTTTTCCTTAGATTGCTAGAAGTGATTCTTTATAAATATTGCAAACTTACTGTACAGAAATGTTGTACCCATTCAAACTCTCACCAGCAGTCTGTAAAGACTCTTGTGAACACTAAATACTATTCTTTCAAATTTTTGTCAGAAACACTCCATTGTTATTTTTCCAGGTTGCTTTCAAAGCAGGTCTTGGTAACTTTACTAGTAATAGTACAGCTTTTACCAAGAAAGACAAGGTACACACACAGAGAAAAAGAGGGATACAAAGGGGAAAGAGAGAAAAAGAGAAAGTTTCTCCTCCCATAATTGTTCAAGGACTGCTCTAGGTTGTTCTAGGACTGCTCTAAAAGGTAAGTTGCTTCTCTTTATTGCATTTGGGTTGAGAAAGTACAGACTAAGGCTGTTCATTTGGAATTAGGCACCAGCATCCCTTATTGGTCTTGTCACACTTGCCACTTGATTGCTGTTATGAAACACCGAGGGGCACATATAATAGGTGGCCAGTTATGCCTCTTCATTTGCATTAACTCAGAAGTATTGTGAAAAATAACTGAAACTCTGTTTACAGTTGGAGTTAAGAGATGTACATACCTAAGAACCTGTGGGTCCCCAAACTAATTTGGATTAGAGAGAGGACTGTGATAACCTTGAGAAAAACTTTACCTTAAGTATAAAGAAATGCAGCAGAGCTGACCAAACTGCAGAGCAGCGTATTGCTATTGAAGAGAACGTTTGTTGCACGGAGTATTGAGAATCTGGATCTGACCATCTCTGACCTAGCCACTGGGAGCTGAAAGAACAGTGTCTCAGGAGAGCAAACTGTGCTGTGAGAACCCCTTTTCAAGAGTGACTTACTATCCTTGGGAACCAGCAGTTAGCATAATGACTATGTCGCTGGCCTCCCAAGTAGTCGACTGCAGTTTGCATCCTGGACCAGGTGGCTTAAAACTCACACCGGGCGCGTGTGCGTGCATGCCCAAGATCCCGAGAGGAGAATGGAGGAGAAGGGATTGCAGCGTGGCCATCCCCTCTGGGGGGTGATTTCTCTCTTTCTGTCTCTATGTCTCTTTCTGTCTGTCTGGCGAGTGCACACGCCCTATAGCGAAAACTTCACAAAAAAAAAAAAAAAAGAGTGACTTACTATCCTTCAGCTTAGCAGCTAAGGGAGCCAGATCCCACATGGCTGACCTTAGTTCAAATCCTGGCCCCAGCAGCATGAAAACATGCAGGCATATGTACATGCATGCCTAGAAACCTGACAGCATAGAAAAATGGAAGAAAAATTATTGCAGCATGACCGTGTCCTCTAGGAAAAGAGAGGCACTTGCTTTCTACCTCTCTCTGTATGATGACTACAGGAAACCTCTGGAAAACAAACACACACACAAACAACTGTTAACACACATTAACAGATGACATTATTATCTATGAGGAAATTCCAAACATTCGTCAAAGAAATGAATAAATAAAATCTCCAGCAAGAACATATACCCTATAGCAAACTAAAGAGAGTTAAAAAAAAAAGGGGGGACCAGCAGTTGACGTAATGGCTATGTTGCTGGACTCACATGTAGTCAACTGTGGTTTGAGTCCAGGACCCGGTGGCTTAAACTCATGTTGGGCAGGTGTGCATGTGTTCCAAGATCCCTAGAGAAGAATGGAGGAGAAGGGACTGCAGTGTGGCCATCCCCCCTGGGGGGTGATTTCTCGCTTTCTATCTCTCTGCCTCTCTCTGTCTTTCTGGTGAGTGCACGTGCCCTATAGCAAAAACCTCTCCAAAAGAAAAAAAAGAAAGCAAAAAACATCCTCAAAACCCAAGAACTAAAAAAAAAAAGAGTTGAACAAAGTCACAAGATAGGAGATAAACATATAAAAAATTATATTTCAATTTATTAGCAATAAACATATGGACACTAAAATGAAAAATATAATGCCATTTACAATTGCTCAAAAATAATTAGGAACAATCTAACAAAACATAACAAGATTAGTATGTTAAAAATTACAAAATGCTTGGTGCCAGCAGGTGGCGTAGTGGTTAAGGCACTGGACTCAACCACTACGTGGTCAACCACAGTTCAAGTCCCGGATCCAGGAGCTTGAAATTCGCACTGGCACATGTGCGTATGTGCCCAAAATCCCAAAAGGAGAATAGAGGAGAAGGGATTGCGGTGTGGCCATCCTCCTGAGAGGGATGATTTCTGGATTTCTGTCTCTCTGTTTCTCCAGTGAATGCATGCACTCTATAACAAAGAGCCATAAAAAAGAAGAAAAGAAAAGAAGAGAAAGGGAAAGAAAAAAAAGGAAAGAAAAAAAGAAAAGAAAAGAGAAACGCACAAAATGTTGATGAAAAAATCAACGTGTCAAGGAGAGATACACCATGTTTATGTAATAAAGATGTCAATTATCAAAATAATATATAGGCTTAATATAATACCTATCAAAATTCTAGCAATTTTTTTGTACATGTGGACAAGATAATTCTGAAATTTATATGGAAAAGCAAAGTAATTAGAATAACTAAAACAATTTTAAAACTGAAGAATAAAGTGAGAGGGAGCAGTCGACTTGATTTTAAAACTTACTATACAGGTTCAGAAATAAAAGCAGTGCACTATTAGCAGAGGGATACACGGATGTATCGGTGGAACAGAACAGAGTCAGAAATAAACTCACATAAATACAAATAACTATTGTTGTTTTTATGAAAGTGCAGAAGCAAATCAATAGAGAAAAGGTACGACTATCAACAAATGGTGCTGGAGTGACCGGACATTTGTGACAGGAGGAAAAAATGGGATCGCAACCTAAGTCTTATACTTCGTACAAAAATCAGCTCAACTGGATCATGGACTTGGTCGTAAAATGTAAAACCTTAAAACTTTGAGGAAAAACAAAAACAAAAACAAGAAAACCCCTTGAGATCTAGCCCTAGGAAAAGAGCTCTTAGACTTGACACTTGCTATAGGCTGAATGTTTTTGTCTTCCCAAATTCCTATGTTAAATCCTCACCCTGGCCCAGCCTTAATGATTCAGTGGTTTACTGAACTACGGTGCTAGAAGCCTTGTGACGGACAGGTTTGGGTCCTTGGCTGGTAGACCTGAAACACACCAAGCACAGCCTGTGGTCAAGAACTTGATGAACTGGAGGGCTAGCGGAAGAGCACGAGGACGTGACAAAACTCTGTCAAGGTTGCTTCTTTCTTTTTCTTTCTCTCTTTTTTTTCTTTCTTTCCTTTCCTCTCTGTCTCTGTCTTTTTCATGCATGCTCATGCACTCTTTATCATCAGTAAGATGAATCAATGTTTTATTTTTCTTTTTATTTTTTTTTTCTGGAGAGATTTTAGCTATAGGGCATGTGCGCTCACAGAGAGAGACATAGAGACAGAAAGCGAGAAATAACCCCCCAGGGGGGATGGTCATGCCGCAATCCCTTCTCCTCCATTCTCCTCTCAGGATCTTGGGCACACACTCACACGCGCGGCCGGCGTGAGTTTTAAGTCACCGTCCGGGACGCGACGCGAACCCCGGTGGACCACGTGGGAGTCCAGCGACATAACCCAATGTTTTATTTTTTTAAAGAACACCCTAATCCCCACCGTGACAATAGGGGCTTTGGGGAAATAATTAGATCATGAGGGCAGCATTCTCATGACTGGAATTAGTGCCTTTGTAAAAGAAACTGTAGAGAGTGATCTTTCTCCTTCCATTATTGACAAGCTCAGAAATAAGACAGTTGTTTATAAGTCAAGAAATGGACTCTCACCAGATGCCAGATCTGCTCATGTTTTTCTGTTTGGTTTTGTTGTAGAGCATGTGCACTCACAGGGAGGAGGAGAGAAAGAGAGAGAGAAAGTGATAAATCACACTTGTAAAGATGGAAAGTGGCCACTTCACAATCCCTTCTCCTTCTCTTCTCAGGATTCTGGGCATGTGTGCACAAGTACCCAGTATGTTTGAACTGCATTGTCTTCCCTGTGGGATCCAGCTACACCAAGCACCATGCCAGTGTTTTTTTTTAATCTTTGACTTCCCAGTTTCCAAAACTGTGGAAAATTTCTGGGTTTTATTGGGAGGAGAAGGAATATTTATCTAGAGAGATTTTTACTTTAGGGCATGTGTGCTCACAAGAGAGACAGAACGTGAGAAATCACCCTCCCCCCCAGGGGGGATGGCCACACCACAGTCCCTTCTCCTCCATTTCCCTCTTGGGATTTTGGGCATGCACACACATGTGCCCAGTGAGAGTTTTAAGCCACCAGGTTCAGGACTCAAACCACGGTCAATTATGTGGGAGTCCAGCGACATAGCCATTATGCCATCTGCTGGTCCCAGGAAACTTCTGTTGTTTAGGGCTCAGGCTATAGTATTTTTGACATAACAACCCAACTGGACTAAGATCAAAAGAAAAAAAGA
Organism: Tupaia belangeri chinensis; assembly: GCF_000334495.1. Taxonomy (NCBI): domain Eukaryota; kingdom Metazoa; phylum Chordata; class Mammalia; order Scandentia; family Tupaiidae; genus Tupaia; species Tupaia belangeri. The sequence goes on from NW_006159583.1 coordinate 7,118,346, forward strand.
AAAGAAAAGAGAAACGCACAAAATGTTGATGAAAAAATCAACGTGTCAAGGAGAGATACACCATGTTTATGTAATAAAGATGTCAATTATCAAAATAATATATAGGCTTAATATAATACCTATCAAAATTCTAGCAATTTTTTTGTACATGTGGACAAGATAATTCTGAAATTTATATGGAAAAGCAAAGTAATTAGAATAACTAAAACAATTTTAAAACTGAAGAATAAAGTGAGAGGGAGCAGTCGACTTGATTTTAAAACTTACTATACAGGTTCAGAAATAAAAGCAGTGCACTATTAGCAGAGGGATACACGGATGTATCGGTGGAACAGAACAGAGTCAGAAATAAACTCACATAAATACAAATAACTATTGTTGTTTTTATGAAAGTGCAGAAGCAAATCAATAGAGAAAAGGTACGACTATCAACAAATGGTGCTGGAGTGACCGGACATTTGTGACAGGAGGAAAAAATGGGATCGCAACCTAAGTCTTATACTTCGTACAAAAATCAGCTCAACTGGATCATGGACTTGGTCGTAAAATGTAAAACCTTAAAACTTTGAGGAAAAACAAAAACAAAAACAAGAAAACCCCTTGAGATCTAGCCCTAGGAAAAGAGCTCTTAGACTTGACACTTGCTATAGGCTGAATGTTTTTGTCTTCCCAAATTCCTATGTTAAATCCTCACCCTGGCCCAGCCTTAATGATTCAGTGGTTTACTGAACTACGGTGCTAGAAGCCTTGTGACGGACAGGTTTGGGTCCTTGGCTGGTAGACCTGAAACACACCAAGCACAGCCTGTGGTCAAGAACTTGATGAACTGGAGGGCTAGCGGAAGAGCACGAGGACGTGACAAAACTCTGTCAAGGTTGCTTCTTTCTTTTTCTTTCTCTCTTTTTTTTCTTTCTTTCCTTTCCTCTCTGTCTCTGTCTTTTTCATGCATGCTCATGCACTCTTTATCATCAGTAAGATGAATCAATGTTTTATTTTTCTTTTTATTTTTTTTTTCTGGAGAGATTTTAGCTATAGGGCATGTGCGCTCACAGAGAGAGACATAGAGACAGAAAGCGAGAAATAACCCCCCAGGGGGGATGGTCATGCCGCAATCCCTTCTCCTCCATTCTCCTCTCAGGATCTTGGGCACACACTCACACGCGCGGCCGGCGTGAGTTTTAAGTCACCGTCCGGGACGCGACGCGAACCCCGGTGGACCACGTGGGAGTCCAGCGACATAACCCAATGTTTTATTTTTTTAAAGAACACCCTAATCCCCACCGTGACAATAGGGGCTTTGGGGAAATAATTAGATCATGAGGGCAGCATTCTCATGACTGGAATTAGTGCCTTTGTAAAAGAAACTGTAGAGAGTGATCTTTCTCCTTCCATTATTGACAAGCTCAGAAATAAGACAGTTGTCTATAAGTCAAGAAATGGACTCTCACCAGATGCCAGACCTGCTCATGTTTTTCTGTTTGTTTGTTTTTGTTGTAGAGCATGTGCACTCACAGGGAGGAGGAGAGAAAGAGAGAGAGAAAGTGATAAATCACACTTGTAAAGATGGAAAGTGGCCACTTCACAATCCCTTCTCCTTCTCTTCTCAGGATTCTGGGCATGTGTGCACAAGTACCCAGTATGTTTGAACTGCATTGTCTTCCCTGTGGGATCCAGCTACACCAAGCACCATGCCAGTGTTTTTTTTTAATCTTTGACTTCCCAGTTTCCAAAACTGTGGAAAATTTCTGGGTTTTATTGGGAGGAGAAGGAATATTTATCTAGAGAGATTTTTACTTTAGGGCATGTGTGCTCACAAGAGAGACAGAACGTGAGAAATCACCCTCCCCCCCAGGGGGGATGGCCACACCACAGTCCCTTCTCCTCCATTTCCCTCTTGGGATTTTGGGCATGCACACACATGTGCCCAGTGAGAGTTTTAAGCCACCAGGTTCAGGACTCAAACCACGGTCAATTATGTGGGAGTCCAGCGACATAGCCATTATGCCATCTGCTGGTCCCAGGAAACTTCTGTTGTTTAGGGCTCAGGCTATAGTATTTTTGACATAACAACCCAACTGGACTAAGATCATACCAAAAGCATGATCCACAAGAGGAAAAATTAATAAATTGGGCTCAACTGAAACTAAAACAATTTGCTTTTTAATGGCCCTGTGAAAAGGATGAAAAGACAAGCTACAGAATGGAAGAAAATGCATACTATATATCCTACAAAAGACTACTATCTGCAATTATAACATTAACAGTAAAGAAGCAAAAAAATTCAATTAGAATATAGACAAGACATGAAGAGATACATAGTCAAAGAAGATACACAAATGACAAGCATGAGAAGAGCTGTTCATCATTATTAGTCATTTGGGAAATGCAAATTAAAAGTACCATGATCCATCAGTACACAACTCTCAGACTGTCTAAAGATGGCTGGTGACTACACAGAGAAACTGCACTTACACGTTGTCGGGAGCAGGTGGATACAAAAAGTACGGCAGCTCTGGAAAACAGAGTAGGCTGTAGTTTCTTTCTTTCTTTCTTTCTTTTTTTTTGAGAGATTTTCGCTATAGGGCACGTGCACTCGCCAGCCAGACAGAGAGAGACATAGAGAGAAATCACCCCCCAGGGGGGATGGTCATGCCGCAGTCCCTTCTCCTCCATTCTCCTCTCAGGATCTTGGGCACGCACACACACACACCCGGCGTGAGTTTTAAGCCACCGGGTCCAGGGTGTGAACCGCAGTCGACTACGTGGGAGTCCAGCAACATAGCCATTACACTAACTGCTGGTTCCCTAGTTTCTTTCTTTGGAAACTAAATATCCAATCACCGTTCACTGCCAGGCATTTATCTCAGAAAAAGGAAAATCTCTGTTCACACAAAAATCTATGCATAAATGCTTAAAGCAGGACTATTTATATTCGTTTCAAACTGAAAATAACTCAAATTTTTCAACAGATGAATGATTAAACAAACTCTGGCACATCCATACCAGGGAATACTACTTGGCAGTAAAAAATGAACTGTTAATACATATAACAATTTGAAAGACTCTATTGAGATTTGTGCTCTGTTTGAAAAAACCAATTCCAAAAGGTTATGTAATGTTTGATTGCATTTACATTACACTCGGGTAGCAAAGGGGTGGAGTATTGGCTGGAGTGGTTTGTGTTGATTCCCAAGGGGAAACTGGATTGCTACTGTGCATGAAAGTACTGAAGAATCTACAAAAGATAACCAGGGCACCTCTAGATACAGGGATTCTCCTTATTTCTAGTAGTTACATTCTTTAAAGTAGATGCACTGAGTTATTGATATGGAAACATTGTTTTTAGAGGGTATATGCATATATTTCATATATATGCAAACATATCTCACAGAGGCCAGCAGGTGGCACAGTTGTTGAGGTGTCGAACTCCCACATGGCCAACCACGGTTCAAGTCCTGAACCTCGTGGTTTGCTTTCTCATGTTCTCTTTCTCTTTCTCGCATCAAATTAAAAAATAATAATAATTTAAAAATTAAATAAATAATTATTTTTAA
>NW_006159583.1:7122035-7125101 GCF_000334495.1 Tupaia belangeri chinensis
CCAACCTTCCACCCACCCCACCACGGCTCCCACCCCTGGCCCCAGCGAGGATGGCCTTGCCACAATCCTTTCTCCATTATCATCTCAGAGAATGGTGTTTTTCATGGAGCATTCCAGTGTTTTTCAGGTCCTGGGTCTGGGACTCAGAACCATGAAGTCAGCTGTGTGGGATCCAGCACCTTCACTATGATGCCACCTGCCGGTTGCAAGATTTTTGTTTTGTTTTTGTTTTAAGTGAGGAGGAGGTTCAGAATGACTTGCTTGTGGCCGCCTGTTAAGCAAGGGGCAGGACTGGGATACAGACCTCACCTACTGGCTCCAGGGTTGGAGCTTCTTACACTACCCTGCACTGCCGCCTCCTGGCTCTATCCTCCGGCCACCTCAGTATGAGAACTGGAACCACAAGGCAGAGCATCCCTAGCTTTGTATCCTCAGGTGGAAACTAGCCCAGTGGGAACCCAATTTTTTTTTCTGCTCTGTGCTTGTCTTGGAATGATTATGAAAGCCGATAGTGAACACTTGGTATGTATAATCGTATAAGCCAATTCCTCACAATACAGCTCTTGGTATGTGTCTCCTACCGGTTCTGCTCCTGTGGTTGAACCTTGGTTGACAATCAAGGTGAGATAGAATTAAGGCTGCAGAAATTAAGTTTACTAATCAGCTGTAGCTGGACTTAGGGCAGTTGTCCTGGCTTGTCCAGGTAGGTCCAATGTAATCACACAGGCCCTTCGATGTGGAAGAGGGAGGCAGAAGAGTCTGTCAGAGCCCTGTGGTGTGAGAAAGACTCCCCCCCCCAGCCATTACGGACTCTGAGAAAAGAGGCCAAAGGCAACATGCTGGTTGCCTTGGGGAGCTGGAAAAGACAAAGGAACATATTTTTTCCCAGAGCTGGAGAAAGAATGAAGCCCTGTCGACACCCTGATTTTAGCCTCGTGAAGCCAGGTTAAAACTTCTGACCTTCAGAACTATAAAAGGATAAACAGGTTTGGTTTTAAGCCAGTTTGTAGTAATTTCTTACAGTGAAAAAAAGAAATTGATACCAAGATTAGGAATAAAGGAATGCTGCATTAAATTTTATTAAAATACAAAACAAATTTAAAAATCTAGTGTGTGTATGTGTATATATATATATATTATATACACATATATATGCGTGTATATGTGTGTGTAAATATATATATATATATATATATATATTTACCCCTATGTCTGACCCTCTGAGGGGGTGCATCGCTGTGTGAAGACACTGTTGGGTGTTCCTGCTTTCTGTCTGCCTGTCTTTTTCTCTCTGTCTCTCCCCCTCATGGAAGAAAGAAAGAAAATTAAAATACATATCATTTATATTTATTTAAATAATATATACACTTAGTTTATAAAAATGTTTAAGTGTTTATATAACCTTCAAATAGAACTACCATACGATCTAGCAATTCCTCTCCTAGATATCTACCCAAAGGACAGGAGAGTGCTCAGTCAGCAAAGTGCTCGCACCACTATTTTCATTGTAGCATTATTCACGATTGCTAAGATATGCAACCAACCCAAATATCCACAAACGAATGAATGGATTGAAAAATTATGGCACATATACTCCATGGAATACTATTCAGCCATAAAAAAAACAACAAGGCCCTGGAATTTGATAGAAAGTGGATGAATATGGAAGATTTGTTGCTAAATGAAGAAAATCAGGCTATGAGAGAGAGACATTGTATGTCTCCACTTAACATATACCGACTGCACTCTATAGTAGAGACTGAAAGACAGGAGAACATAAAAGCATTAAAAATCATAATGGACACTAGAGACAAAGTGGAAAGAGAGTGTGGGAGGGGAAGAGTGTAGGAAAGGAAATTTGGGGGAGAAATGAAGAAGTAAGACACTTGTGGGACACAGATTAGGTTTTTTTATCTATTGACGAGGATGTGTATAATAGTCTCAACTGGGCTGGACTGAGGTGTATATTATGCTGGGTAAAGTCTCCTCACAATCTAAATGATGTATAGTGATTTCATGTATAAATAATAATTTTTAAAATTAATTTAAAAAAAAGAAGAAAACAAAAAACACTAACATTTTCTCCATCTGATCCCTGGTTTCTGTTGTCGCACTCAACCTGGATACCTAGAATGGTCAAGGTCTCCTTCTTACATCAACTAGTTCAGGACAGGTATGTAAATTCTTCGTTTACAGGGGGCTGAAAGGTGGTGCAATGGTAAACATGCAGCCCTCGTGAATACATCGCTGGTAGGTAGCCGAAGATCCCTCTGAGTACTCTGATACACCTGAGTGGACTCATGATCCAGGCTGGCAAAGGCTGAGGATGAATTGTGATGTCAAAACCTCTTCCGGGGTGCTGTCTCTCTTGTCTCTCTCATTCATGGAATAAATAAATAAACTTTTAAAAACTGTCTTCCTTGGGATCTCTCATTAGCGTAATGACTGTGTCACAGGACTCCCATGGAGTTTGAGTCCCGGACCCGGCGGCTTAAACTCACGCCGGGTGTGTGTGCATGTGTGCCCAAGATCCCGAGAGGAGAATGGAGGAGAAGGGATTGTGGCATGACCATCCCCCCTGGGGGATGATTTCTCGCTTTTTGTCTTTCCATCTGTCTCTGTCCCCGGGGGATGATTTCTCACTTTTTGTCTTTCCATCTGTCTCTGTCTTTTCTGGCTTCTGGTGAGCACACACGCCCTATAGCAAAAACCTCTCAAAAAAAAAAAAAAAGAAAAGAAAAGAAAAGTCTTCCTTTACAATGTTGATAGAATATATAAAGAAAAGAAAAGTCTTCCTTTACAATGTTTATGGAATATTTCTGTTCCTTCCTCCTCATTTTCTTTCCCACTGCTCTATTATAGGCACATATTGCCTCATCTCTTAACCGCTATGAACCTTCTAAGCAGTGTCTTTGCTTAGGTCCTACCCTGGACCCCAATTCAACTTGTTCTACACTGACACCAAATCTCAAAGCACGATAGCTTCCCATGCTTCTTTGGCTGGCCTTCAAGGCCTCTCATGGTCTGACTATCTTTTTCCCCCAGTTCTATTCCTGCCTTTCCCTA
>NW_006159583.1:7125417-7135139 GCF_000334495.1 Tupaia belangeri chinensis
TTCCCTACCAATATGTTATTTAGACATACAAATATCTCGCTGTCTTGTCTCACTCGGCTTGGGATATTTCCGTGACTGTGGCTGTATTTCCATTTTATAAAATTTGCTCTTTGCCTCAATGTTCAATTCAAGCATCACCTACTTTGAGAATCCTTTCCCACTCATCTCAGCTGAAGGGTGGAAGCTGCAGTGTGAGGGAGGTAGATTCTAGCACAGTTCAGGTCATCCTCATTAAATCAAGCAATAGCCAGAAAAGCCCTAACATTTGCAGCCTTCCACCAATATTGATTTGGCCATCCAGTGACATTTGTACATCGAAGTCAACGATAGATTGACAAAGGGGACATGATTCGTATAAAGAAGCACAATCTCTGTTATGTATTCAGAACTTTCAGATGATCTGAGTCGAGGCTGGCCACATAGGAAGTTTAGCTAGAAGTAGCAAGCAGGAAATACCCTTCCGTAGTACAGGCAGGCAGTCAGATGGAAACCATCGATAGAAATCTTGGAATTAATTTTCCCTCTGGAGTTCAATGCAAAGTTTCTCACAAGCCACATTTAGAAAGTTGTAAAGCCACCAGGAGGAGATTTGGGGTGGGGATGTCCACTGGGAAGGTGGTATGTCCTGACACCAGATGCTGCTGCCTCTCACATCTGCTGTGAGACCCTGTACCCTGCTCTGCATAAGCCTGCTGGAAGGGGCACAGTGGGTGAGTTAGAGAGAGCCCCCTTCCTCCCGCAGCATCCCTCTAGCGCCCTCTACTGATGAAGTTTAACATGCGCCCAGTTGCAAAGGAGAGAAGCCACTCAAGTGCGGCTGCAGAAAGTGGCTCTGGAGCTGAACAACCCATCAAGGATGGCTTTGGAGCTGAGGCGACCTATTGAACACTGGAGTGCTGCCAAACCGTGTCCTTCCTGTGTTCTTATTTTTCTATTCATCAGACAGAATGGATTTGTAGATCAATTTCTCAGGTTCCAGTCCCAGGGTTTCACTAGATATCACCAGCACTATCCCTCAAAAATTCTAAGGGGACAAGAGGCATTTATGAGACTTGCTCTAAGACAGGTGCTTACAGACATTATGTCCCTGCTGCAGGCTCACATAGAGTGTGCGTCTCTTTGTATGCTGTACGTAAGTATTTGCTATCATTCTTATGTGTGTCTTACATAGGAGGAAACTGATTCTCAAGGACGCACAGCTAGTAAGTGATGAATCTAAAAATTAGAACCATTTGACTAGAAAACTGGTGCTTTATTAACTCAGGCTTGATTTCTCAACAAGAGACTGTGTGTGTGTGTGTGTGCGTGTGTGTGTAAAGTGCTAAGAAGTGCCAGTTTAGGCCGAATATGTGGTGCTTCAATAAAGGTTCTACCTTGAGAAGCCCTGCTGGCGTTCAATAACACTTTCTGAATGACGTGTCTTTCCTGTCTTTTGCCTAGTGTCTGTAATAGGCGCTAAGTTTTTCTTTCTGAAATTGGATAGCTCCATGCTGAGCATGCTTAGAGCCTCAATGGATATGCTCTGGAGGACTGGGTGATCCTATTGGCTTGACATTAGGGGACACTCAGTCAGAGCTAGGCAATGTGTGCGTACTGTACATGCCTTTTCCTCTGCTATCCCTGGAGAAGTATTTTTATTCCATCTTCCAGATGAGAAAACTGAAGTTTAGAGAGATCAAATAACTTGATCAAAAGCAACCCTATTGAAATAGGTCTAACTCCAAAGTTCTTCTTCCTATTTATTTATTTTAGTCATTTTTTAAGTTAGATTTCTGCCATAGGGTGCCTGAATTCACCTGAGAGAAACAGACAGATAGTGAGAGGGAAAGTGAGAAATCTCCTCCCAGGGGAGCTGGCCATGTTGTAATCCTTCTCTTCTATTCTTCTCCTGGATTCGGGGTATACATTCATATGTGCCCAGAGTGATTTTCAAGCCATTGGGCTGGGGACTCAAACCTCAGTTGGCTATGTGGGAGCCCAGTGCCTTAACTGCCATGCCACCTTCATTCTTGACCATGGCTTAAGGCGAGGGCCCATCTGGTTGCTTTTTGCTTCCCTCTGTTGTATAGTTTTCTTTGCTTCAAATAGCCTACATTTCTAGGTGACTGCACCACGGTGGATGAGCCTGCTGCCTGTAATTTTGAGGTTTTACTCGAACATTTCTTACCCAGACCAATGTCATGAAAACTTTCCCATATGTTTTCTTCTACTGTAGTAGTTTGGTAGTCATAGCATACCCAAACTGTGAAAAAAAGGTAGGAACAAAAACTTAAATTTCAACAATTTTTATATCCCATGTAGTTTTATTTAATTCAACTTTATAAAATAATATTGTGTAAATCTTGACCTATTTTTAGATAAAACAAAATATATTCCAAAGGGCCGTCTATAGACTTCTCAATCCATGACAACCAGTTATAAAATTTGCTCGGATCTGAGGCAGCTCCATGGCTAAGTCTAATGTCTGTTCTGGGAGATCCTGATGTAGCCTAAAGAGGATTTCATGTTCTCATAAATTTCACTGAGCGACAGTGACAATGATAAAAATTGGCAATTACTTGGGACAAGCAGTTAGTGTAATGGCTATGTCGCTGGACTCCCATGTAGCCAACCGTGGTTCCCGTCCCAGACCCAGTGGCTTAAACTCATGCCGGGCGCGTGTGCATGCATGCCCAAGATCCCAAGAGGAGAATGGAGGAGAAGGGATTGCTGCGTGGCCATCCCCCCAGGGGAGTGATTTCTCTCTTTCTATCTCTCTGTCTATCTGGCGAGTGCACGTGCCCTATAGCAAAAACCTCTCAAAAAAAAAAAAAAGGAAAAAGTTGGCAATTAATAAGAATTCACCTTGCATAACTTTCCTAATTCTCACACTTCTATGTATAAACCCTTCCTTGCTGTTCACATATCACACCACATGGTGGCAGCCTTGTCTCTCACATCCTCTCAAAGCAGGAATTTTCATTATCAATCAGTATTAGGTTTGAGAAGAAAGGAAAGCAAAAACCTCAGAAACTAACTGATGCAAAACCATGCTACTTAAAAAACTGATTGGATTATCTCTAAAGTCTCTTCTGGGTTCATTCATGATTCCAAAGCTGACTTGACACTGACCGCGAACCTAAAATTGAGCATAGGAGTGAAAAGAGAGTGTCAGGCCAAAGACTCCGAGCAAGCTCAGCAAGCATGATTTAGAGAGTGGGGAGAGAGTAAGGGAGGGCATGAGGGGAGCATTTTCCACATGAAAGATGTGGAAATAATGAGGCTGGCAAATCTCTCTGAAAGTTGGAAGGTCTCCAGGGCAAAAAGAATTAAGAAAAGTTGTGACAGAAACTAAGAAAACACCAAGGAAGTGTTAAATTTCCATACTCCAGAAAATGTGTTAAAATCAGTCCTTATATGTAAAACTTCCATCTCGGAGGAAAATTAGAAGGAATCAATTCCTGGTGGAAGTTAATTCTTTTTTTTTTCTTAGAGAGATTTTTGGTATAAGTTACGTGCTCTCACCAGAGAGACAGAGAGAGACTAAGAGACAGAAAGTGAGAAATCACCCCCCCTGGCAGGGGGAAATGGGCCACGCCACAGTCCCTTATCCTCCATTCTCCTCTTGGGATCTTGGGCACACACGCACACATGCCTGGTATGAATTTCAAGCTGCCAGGTCCAAGGCATGAATTGCAGTTGGCCATGTGGGAGTCCAGTGCAGTAACCATTATACCACCAGCTAGCCTTGGAAGTTGATTCTTAATAGCTGCATGAAAGAGAAATACAAAACCGCCCTACCAATCGAGGTGCAGTTCATAGGGAAATACCAATACCTGATTGATAATACTGTAACTCCTCTAAGAAAAAAATTAATAGAAAAGCAGCGGTTTGCATGATATCTGTAAAGAGAAGCTAGAGAAGAATTTTGTCTTCTAACATTGTTCAAGAGAGAAGAAACTTTTCACTTTCTATATATATTCGGTCCATTTGAAGATTATGTACTTTTTTTTTTTGAGAGGTTTTCTCTATAGGGTGCATGCACTCGCCAGACAGACAGAGAGAGACAGAGAGACAGAAAGCGAGAAATCACCCCCCAGGGGGGATGGCCACGCCACAATCCCTTCTCCTCCATTCTCCTCTCGGGATCTTGGGCACACACGCACACACGCCCAGAGTGAGTTTTAAGCCACCAGGTCCAGGACGTGAACTGCGGTCAACTACGTGGGAGTCCAGCGACATAGCCATTACGCTAACTGCTGGTCCCAAGGTTATGTACTTTTAAATAAGTTCAATAATGTTTGCCACTGAAAGTATCCACGTATTTTTCCTCAGACAAATTTCCTGATCACAGATTATTTTGTTAGGGAAAAAATCATAATTTCAATATTTATTGAAAAAAAATATAACAAAGTATTTCAGTGCACAATCTTTGGAATCAAATGAAGCCATTTAAATTGTTGTCCTGCCACTTGAGTGAGTTATCCCACCTAACCTTTTCCTCATTTTTATACAGACACTAACATACCATATAGGGTTGCTTGTGAGGACTAATGGAAGCAGTGGATATAAAGTGTTGACCAGAATTTCTGGCAAAAAAAAAAAAAATGGACACTGAACAAATAGAAGATACAGCTACTAATACTCCATTGCTTCAACGAAGTTTTATTGATTTTGATAGATCTTTCCACTGATTTCACTGAGTTTTCCAACAATACCATCATGTGCAAATAGAAATGGTTGTACTTTGCCATTACTACTATTATTTCTTTTTCTTATGTCACTATATTGGCTAGAACTTCTAGAAAGATCAAAGAAAATAATAATGATAAGAGGCATCTTGGGCTTAGCTTTAATGCATATGCTGCTAACACAGGCTTGAGAAATAATACAAACTTGGGAGATAGCACAAATAAATAATCTGACATCTTACCTGTCCCATCCCACCAAAGGTAAATTTCATATATATGTATATATACATATATAAAAGTGAGAAATCACCCCCCAGAGGGGATGGCCACACCGCAATCCCTTCTCCTCCATTCTCCTCTTGGGATCTTGGGCATGCACGCACATGCACCCGGCGTGCGTTTAAGCCACCAGGTCTGGGACTCGAATCGTGGTTGACTACCTGGGAGTCCAGCAACATAGCCATTACACTAACTTCTGGTTCCAAAATTTCGTATTTATAGTACCCCTATTATTTAAAAATTTTGCTATAGAGCACATAAATTCACTGAAGAGAGACAGAGAGAGGGCGGTAAAGTGAGAAATCCCCTCCCCTAGGGGGATGACCATGCCACCATCCCTTCACCTCCATTCTTCTCTCAGGATTCTGGGCGCCTGCCATGTTCTCCAGGCCACCAGGTCTGGGACATGAACTGCACAGTTGGACACGTGGAATCTAGCTGCCTTAACCACCTTGCTATTGGCTAGCCCAATACCTCTAATTTAAAAGGAGTATTTTTATTGGTGTTGTTTTAATATTTTTTTACTTTGCTTTTTGCCTTGCTTCAAAGGAACATTCTTATATGTATTTGGGTTTCCTTGCCTCTGGGCTGATGTCATACTCTAATCTTTTCAAGTTATTCATGACATTTGATACTAAATTGCTAAGGTTAATCGATATGATTCCTTCTATGTCATAGTTAATCCATGTTTACTACCACGTATTATTGCTTTGTATAAACAGATCACAATTTACTCAAAGAGACTTTTGTATTGTTTTTATTCTTTTGTAATTTTAAACAATGCGCCTGTGAATATTTTTGCATATTATATATTAGTTTATTAACAAGTTATTTTTATGATTATTAACAAGATGAGATTGAGAATTTTCCCTGTTTTTTAATCCATATATCCATTTATATTATCCTATTTCTTCTTCTGGGTAATGCATCTTAATTTCATTTATGAATTTTCCTACTGGGTTTTTTTTTTGCCATTTTCTTATCAATTTATCAAAGCTGTTCATAAAAGCTGGACACTGCACCAACAGGCATTTTAAAAAAGGAATTATTTATTCATTTAATTCCATTTGTCACCATTTTTAAAAATTTGACCAGGGAGAGAAAAAGAAAGCAAGAAAGCAAGCCACCAAGTCCGGGACTCGAACCACACTTGGCCATGTGAGAGTCCAGCACCCCAACCACCACGCCACCTGCCAGTCCCTCTTTGGCATTTTGGTAAGTTACAATATATTTTTCCAGTTTGTGGTTTATCTTTTTCCTTGCTTTATTTTTTTTAATGGACTGAGGATATTAATTTTAATGTAAGATTTAACTTTTATGATTAGTGTTTTTTTGTAACTCATTTAAAGAATACTTATCAATCCTCAGATCATATTCTTTCCTATTTTCTTTTAAAAGCTTAAAAATTTTGTCCTTGATTCTCATCCTTTTAATTAGGCTGGGATCAATTTTTCTCTATGGTGTAAGGTAAGCATGGCATTTTCTTTTTTCTATAGAGAACTTATCTACCTAGCGTTGTTCACTGAATAATCTACCCTTTCCCACTAGAATTGCAGTACAGCCTGTGATGTCTGTGAAGTTTCCACTTCACATGTGAGTGAGTCTAATTTTTGCTCCTGATTCTATTCTACTGGCTAATGTATCTAATCCCACACTAACAGTGTACCCTTTAACCATTCAGTGTGTGATGAATTCTGCTCAGAGAGAGGGCAAGCCTCACCCTCTCCTCCCAATCTTGTTCTTCAGGAGTGTTTGTCAAGTTCTCTAAAAATTGTATTGGACTAGACTGGAATGCTGTTACTTCTATGGACCAATTTGAAAAGAAACCATTTCCTTTGGCTATTGAGTTTTTCTAGCTATTGAAATGGTATCTCTCTGAATTTCTGTAAATATTCTTTGATATTTAATATTTAATAATTCAATAACCTCATTTTTCCTTAAAATTATATTTTATTGTATATGTAGATGACTCCCCAATGGAATGATAGTTTGACTTACAAATTTTCAATTTCAGAATGGTGTGAAAGTGATATATATCGAATAGAAATTGTCCTGCGATTTTTGAATTTTGACCTTTTCCTGAACTAGTTATATGCAGTATAATACTCTCTTGTGATGCTGGGCAGCCACAGTGAACTGCAGCTTCCAGCCAGCCCCGTAAACAGGAAGGTAAGCCACAGATACTCTGTAGTGTCCTGAGTTGCCAGGACTGTGGCCTAATAAAACTGGAGGCTAATCAAAGTGTTCTGAACATGGTTAAGGTAGAGTAAGCAAACCTATAATGCATACTCGATTAGGTGTATTAAATGTATTTTCCACTTAATATTTTCAACTTACAATGAGTTTATTGTGATATAACCTCACTGTAAGCTGAAGAGCATCTATTCCTACATACTTCATTTATTTTGTGTATTCTATCAATATTACATATTTTAAAGAATTACTTATTTAAATTTATTATTATTATTGTTATTATTATTATTATTATTTTAATTTGACCAGAGCATGGCAGAAAGAGACAAAGAGAGAGAGGGAAAGTGAGAAAGCAAGCCGTCAGGTCCAAGACTCAAACAGCAGTCAGCTATGTGGGAGACCAACTCCTTAACCACCATGCCACCTGCCAGCCCCCAATATTACATATTTTTATGTTCCAATTTAATAACTATTTGTTGTTAGTTGAAGTTGATTTTGTTAACTGACCCTCAAGTGTTCTTTTAAATTTTTTAATTGTCGTATGGTGCAATTAAAAAGGAGAGAGGGATCAACAGTTGGTGTAATGGCTATGTCACTTGACTCCCATGTAGTCTACTGCGGTTTTAGCCCTGGACCCGGTGGCTTAAACTCACACCGGGCACATGTGCGTGCATGCCCAAGATCCCAAGAGGAGAATGGAGGAGAAGGGATTGTGGCATGACCATCCCCCTTTGGGGGTGATTTCTCACTTTCTGTCTCTCTCTCTCTCTCTCTCTCTGTCTTTCTGATGAGCGCACACACCCTATAGCAAAAATCTCTCAAGAAGAGAGAGAGAGAGAGGTAGACAGAGAGAGAAAGCACCTCCATAAGGAGCGGTCATTATGCAACTCTTTGTGCTCTATTTCCCCGTCTAGTCAGGGTCCTGATCATGCACATGCATGCCACCAACACCAGGATATGAACCACGACCATCCTCATGGGTCTAGCTCCCTGTGCACAGTACTTAACAGCTACCCTACGAGGCTGGCCCTGACCTTCCATTTTTTTATTGTCACTGTTTTCTAGCATCACTGCCTGTATTGTCACTGCCACGCCCAGCACAGGGTGGAAAGCTAACATCTAGCAGATTCTCTTCTAACTGGTTTTATCTTTCTGAATAGTTTCTAGCAAATATAGAAATTTATGGGAGATTTGTCAGATAAAATAAGTCCGAAATCATCTTTCTATTGCTGCACTGTTTTTGTGTGGTAGGCAGGGCCACTGTGGAATGGAATTTGCCTGCAGCTCTGTTCTAGCGTATAGTCCTATTTTTCAGGTATGAGTTGAGAGACAGTAGAAAAACTGGCTTTTTGATCTCAGACTCTTGAATTGCAGTTTGGGGGTTGCTATGATCTGACTCGCCCCCAAATTTATACATTGAAACCTAATTACTAACCAGTATTAGGAGGTGTCTTTGAGAGGTAAATAAGGCATGAGGTTGGAGCCCTCATGGGTGGATTAGAGTCCTTATGAAAGAGGCTCCAGAGCGCTCCTTGCCCTTTCCGCCATGTGACGATGCAGTGAAAAAGCACCGTCTGTGTACCAGGAAGTGGCTCCTCACCAGGCACTAAATCCCCTCATTCTCAGGCTTCTCAGCTACCAGGAATTTCTTTGGCTCACAACCAGTTTGTAGTATTGTGTTACTACAGTCCAAATGGACTGAGACAGTGAAACATCCTTGAAGCACATGGCAGTCTCTTGATTCTCTCATTTGTTTCTTGTGATCTTTGTAGGCTCACTTCTGCCCATTTTTCTGAGATTTGAGTTTGGAAACCCATGTCTTTCAGGGTCTCAAATATCTGATGTCCTCTATTAAATATCTTCTTTATTATTTTATTTTAACTTTATTTATTTATTTATTTAAATTTGACCAGAGAGGGACTGGGGGTTGGGGGGGCGCGGGGTGAGAAAGCAAACTGCCAGGTCTGGGACTTGAATCACGTTTGGCCATACAGGAGTCCAGCACCCTTAACCACCACGCCACCTGTCGGCTCCACAAATGTCTTCTTTCTAAGTGCTTAGAATGATTTGTATTTCTTGAGTGTTAGCTAATATGTAAAAATTTTAAAAATCTTTATACGTATATATAATATACACACACACACACACACACACACATGATTCAACTACTTCACTAGACTCCTTTTTATTCTCATACCAGCGCATGTGAGTGCATGCCCAAAATCCTGAGAGGAGAACAGAAGAGAAAGGATTGTGGCAGGGCCATCCCCTCTGGGGAAGTGATTTCTCACTTTGTCTCTCTGTTCATCTCTCTCTCAGGCAAGTGCACACACCCTATAGCAGAATCCTCTCTACCAAAAACAAACAAACAAACAAAAACCTCATGCTAGGTGCGTGTGTGTGTGTGTGTGTGTGTGTGTGTGTGCCCAAGATCCTGAGAGAAGAATGGAAGAGAAGAGAATGGAGAAGGGATTGTGGCAAGGCAATCCCTCCCAGGTGGTGATTTCTTGCTTTCTATCTCTCTGTCTCTGTCTGTCTTTCTGGTGAGTGCATGCGCCCTATAGCAAAAACCTCTCCAAA
>NW_006159583.1:7137574-7139054 GCF_000334495.1 Tupaia belangeri chinensis
TTTATTTATTTATTTATTTAAATTTGACCAGAGAGGGACTGGGGGTTGGGGGGGCGCGGGGTGAGAAAGCAAACTGCCAGGTCTGGGACTTGAATCACGTTTGGCCATACAGGAGTCCAGCACCCTTAACCACCACGCCACCTGTCGGCTCCACAAATGTCTTCTTTCTAAGTGCTTAGAATGATTTGTATTTCTTGAGTGTTAGCTAATATGTAAAAATTTTAAAAATCTTTATACGTATATATAATATACACACACACACACACACACACACATGATTCAACTACTTCACTAGACTCCTTTTTATTCTCATACCAGCGCATGTGAGTGCATGCCCAAAATCCTGAGAGGAGAACAGAAGAGAAAGGATTGTGGCAGGGCCATCCCCTCTGGGGAAGTGATTTCTCACTTTGTCTCTCTGTTCATCTCTCTCTCAGGCAAGTGCACACACCCTATAGCAGAATCCTCTCTACCAAAAACAAACAAACAAACAAAAACCTCATGCTAGGTGCGTGTGTGTGTGTGTGTGTGTGTGTGTGTGTGTGCCCAAGATCCTGAGAGAAGAATGGAAGAGAAGAGAATGGAGAAGGGATTGTGGCAAGGCAATCCCTCCCAGGTGGTGATTTCTTGCTTTCTCTCTCTGTTTCTCCAGCGAGCACTTGCATCCTAAAGCAAAAATCTCTTAAAAAAAAAAAAAAAGTTAACCATTCTAATTGCTGTATAGCAGTATCTCATTGTGGTTTTATTGCATTTCCCTAATAACTAGTGTTGATTATTTATTTATGCACTTATTTGCTATCTGTATATTTTCTTTGGTGAAGTTCTTTTTAAAAACCTTTTTCCCTTTGTTTTATTAAATTGTTCTCTTATAATAGTCAAGCCCAATTAGGAAAACAAAACAAAACAAAAACAAAATCCAACTCTATGCAGCTTACAAGAGATAGAGCTAAAATATGAAGATATAGATTGAAAGCAAAAGTAGGAAATAATATGGAATGCAAATAGTAACTAAAAGTTAACATCAACAAGACAGTTCTTAAGAAAAGAGTAGTTACCATAGATAATGAAGGATACGTAGAGATATTTAAAGATTGGGTCACCAAGAAGATTTAGTAATTTTAAATTTGTATGTACCTACCAATGTAGCCTCAAAATACATAAAGCAAATGAAAAAATTACAAGGAGAAACATACAAACTGATATTAATGAGGAATGATTACTAACCTCTCTTAGTGCGTGGTTAAACAGGCAATTAAAACAGATTCCCTGAGCATAATGCAGTTAAATTAGAAACCAATAACATAAATACAGCATAAAAACACTGACACATGGAAATTAAGAAATTTCCTTTGGAATAATTTATGTGTCAATGACAAAAATCATATTAGAAATTAGAAAATATTTTAAACTGAGTGACACTAAATATACTATTGATAAACTTTTGTGAGTCACCTGAAGTAGTCATTTTTTTTAAGAGACC
>NW_006159583.1:7139242-7146816 GCF_000334495.1 Tupaia belangeri chinensis
GTTGACTATGTGGGAGTCCAACAATGTAAACATTATGCTATCTGCTGGTCCCCTGAAGTACTATTAAAAGGAAATTAAAAGTCTCATATATCCCCCCAAAAAGGAAGACTGAAATAAATAATCATTGATGAGAAATTAAAATAGGCAAAGTAAACTCACATATTTTTTTGAGAGATTATTGTTATAGGGCACGTGTGCTCACCAGAAACATAGAGAGAGACAGAAAGCAAGAAATCACCCTCCTCGGGGGGGCGGGGGGTGTATGGCCATGCCACAATCCCTTTTCCCCCATTCTCCTCTTGAGATCTTGGGCACACACGCACACGCACCCAGCATGAGTTTAAGTCACTAGGTCCAGAACTTGAACCATGGTCGACCACATAGGAGTCCAGCAACATAGCCATTACACCAACTAACTGCTGGTCCCATAAATCCACATACTTTAAAGAGAAAAGAAAATAAACTACTAGAGGATAAATTTAAAATTTACATGAAAACAAAACAAAATTTAAAAATCATAAATAAAGAAAATTAAGAGTCAAAAGTTGGTTCTCTGATATGACTGATGAAAATTATACATATCTGTTTAATTGAGATTAATTAAGAAGAAAAGGCCTCATTAATTACTATCAGAAATAAAAATGAAACATTATTACAGATACTATAGTCATTAAAAACAATAAGATGATATAAACATTTCTATATGCTAATAAATTTGAAAACATACTAAATACAGATTCCTAGGAAAATTTTTTTCATAATTAAGAAATCAATAGTTAAAAGTTTCCCAAAAAGAAAATTCCAGGTTCAGGTATCTTTTATGGATAGTTCTACCAAACATTTAAGGAAGAAAAACAATCTTAATCTTTCATAAAATATTCTAAATGATAGAAAAATAAGAAGTAAACCCAGATTTATTTTATAAAATTAGGATGACTTGTTATCAAAACATGACAAAGAGAGTGTGAGACATGAAAATTACTAACCATTTTAATCACTGTGCAAAAGTCTCAAACAAAACAGTGGAGAAGTGATAATCTCTTCAATGAATGCTGCTGAATAGTTTGGTGGCCACATATAAAAAACAAAAGCAAAACTCAAACAGAACATTTCAGTTAATACATACCTTGTACCATATGTAAAATTAGAACTAAAACTATGACACTGTGTTTAAGAGATCACAAGGGAGGGCATCCAATGGCTTGGTGGTTAAGGTTCTAGACTTCCACATGACAGATGGCGGTTTGAGTCCCAGACCCAGTGGCTTGAAGATCATGCCAGGCATGTGCATGCATGCAAAAAACCCAAGAGAATGGAGGAGAAGGGATTTAAGCATGGTCATTCCCCCCACCCCCCCCCACACACACACCCAAGGAGGATAATTTCTCATTTTCCCTCTCTCTGTCAAGTGCAAGAGAATGGAGGAGAAGGGATTTAAGCATGGTCATTTCTCCCCCACACACACACACACACACACCCGAGGAGGATAATTTCTCATTTTCCCTCTCTCTGTCAAGTGCAAATGCCCTATGGCTTAAAAAAGGGCGGGTATCCTTATCACCTTGGATAATGTAAAATGTCTTTTTCTTTTATTGTATTTATTCATTCCTTGAGTGAGAGACAGAAACAGAGATACAGCACCCTTGAAAGGGTCGTGACACCAAGATTCAGCCACCATGTCAGTCAGCCCTGGGTCACAGACAACCATGTGCCTAGCATGCTCAGGTTGGTCTCTGGATGCTAACTGGTGGTCTTCCCATGTGGGTCTGCCACACAAAACATCCCATTTTACTCCTGCTAGGCAGACATTTCTTAAATATAACACAGAACTATAACCAGTTATGTTGAACTTCCTCAAAATAAAAAATGTTTACTCTTTAAGAGACATCATGAAGAAAATGAAAAAATACACCTTAGATTTGGATGAAGTATCTGCTTGCTCAGGTGCCCAGGATGTATTTCAAGTCTCTGGAGCCAGGATTTGAATCACAGTCTCCACATGAGATTCAGATTCCTTAACACTAGACCATGAGGCTAGCCCGAGTTGTTTTAAATTGCATTTTTATTTTTAACTTTATTTATATATTTAGAGAGGTTTTTTTTGTTTTGTTTTGTTTTTTTTGCTATAGGCGTGTGTGCTCATCAGATGCACAGAGAGAGACAGAGAGACAGAAAGCGAGAAATAACCCCCTAGGAAGATGGCCATGCTGAAATTCCTTCTCCTCCATTCTCCTCACGGGATTTTGGCACGCATCCACATGCACTCAGTGTGAGTTTCCAGTCCCCAGGTCTGGGACTCAAATGCAATCAGTCATGTGAGAGTCCAGTAACATAATCATTACAGCATCTGCTGGTCCATTAATTTTTTATTTTTAGATGGTATGCTATCTGTTCTTTTATACATTCAATAAGTATTAGATTTTCTCTCTCTTTTTTTTCTTTTTTTGCTTTGTTTTATTTTAGCTTTTTGCCATAGGGCATCTGTGCTCACAGGAGAGAGAGAGAGAGAAGGAAAGTGAAAAATCACTCCCTGAGGTTTGGCCACACCACAGTCCCTTCTCCTCCATTTTCTTCTTAAGATTTTGGATGTGCATACACACGTGCCTGTCATGTCTTTCAAGCTACCAGTCCAGAACTCGAACTGCAGAGTTGGCCATGTGGGATTCAATGCCTTAACTACCATTCCGTCTGCTGGCCCTATTTATCACTTTTTTGTTCTTCAATTCTTCTAGTATCTTACATTTTCTATCTGCCTAAAGTACTTTTTTAGAAATGTATTTGTATTTTAAAATAAATAAATATATTATCATACACACACGCACACACACATATATATATATATATAGAGAGAGAGAGAAATGGCAAGCCGATTGACTTAATATCATTTTTTGATCATTTAATCTTTCCTGAGTTGAAATGCCACTTTTGTCATTTACTGAGTCCCTTTAAATACATGGATCTGTGTTTTCTTTTTTTTTTCCACTCTTAGTTTTCTCCATCCCTGTCCCAATATTACACTTGATTAATTATTATTGCTTTTCAATGTCTTCTTCTTTACGACAGTGTTAATATTCTTTTGAAAAAATTTTCACATTAGGCACTTGCATTTTCTTTTCCAGATGAAGTTCAGGATTTGATTGATTTGATTAAAAATTGTCATTGGCTATTGATTGGGATAACATTAAATTAATAGATACATTTGAGGAGAACTGACATCATTATATTGAGTCTTTCAGTGCAAGAAGTTTTATTTTTTGTATAGATGTTTTATTTTTAAGAATTATTTTATTTAGTTTTATTTATTTATTTATTTATTTATTTCAATTTGACTAGAGAGAGACAGAATCAGAGAGAGAGAGAGAAAGTGAGAAAACAAGCCACCAGGTCCAGGACTCAAACTGAGGTCGGCCTTTGGGAGTCCAACACCCTTAACCACCACACTACCTGTGGCCCCAGTGCAAGTAGTTTTACAGTTGCTTTTCTTTTGTAGCCATCTTTTTTTCTGTGGTTCTTCTCTATGTCGTTTGTTATCTTTAAGTGAGTATCATCCTTTTTCTTTCAATAAAGGATATGTCAGCCTTAATTTGTAACCTCCACAGCCAGAAAAGGAAATTGCTTTTTTCTCCCCAGCTGTACCTCAATATATTCTAGGGTAGAACACTCTTGCTTTGCTTGGTCATATACATTCTTCCCAACCAATGTCATTGGCCAGGAAGGTGAGGGTAATAAGTCCAATTAGGATAATAAACCACAAGTAATTTAAACAGAGATCCTAATACAAATCATTTTTAATTGTAGCAGGAGACTGAAATATTGAGAATTAGTAGTAAGAAATAAATTAAATGCTAAATCATGTATTAATAGGATATTAAGAATATAGAATACTAGGCGAAGGCCCGATCCTTAGGGCTGAGATGGAGCACATCTGAGGAAGAAACTCCCTCTGCCTCCTCCACCACGCCTCTGCGCCATGGTTGAGCTCCATACCTTATTAAAGAGGACATGGCCATAGCTCACCTAATGACAAAGAATCTATATTGCCTCACAGATGGAATTCATTTTAGATCTGCCCTCTTGA
The DNA here is from genome assembly GCF_000334495.1 of Tupaia belangeri chinensis. Taxonomy (NCBI): domain Eukaryota; kingdom Metazoa; phylum Chordata; class Mammalia; order Scandentia; family Tupaiidae; genus Tupaia; species Tupaia belangeri. Next base: position 7,143,321 of record NW_006159583.1, read on the forward strand.
AAGCCTTTCACAGGGAAGTGTCCCACTGGAGGCACTTTCAGGGAGTAGACGTTGAGGGGCGTTGGTGCAGGAATTGGGCAATGGAGAAGCTGCATGTAATGTAGGAGTTTGGTGCTAGAGAAGCTGCTTATAATATAGCAGCCACAGGTCAGTCAGGAACCTGCCTGCCTTTTCAACTTCTATGCATCTTTCTACAACAAAACAATGGTACTTTCTACGTGAAGTTCACTCCTTTCCCAAAATGAGGACAAGTAGAGTCTTAGGAGTCCTGTATCCATCACTGGTAACAAAGTAATCCCCCAATTCAGCAACAGTTTCACTGACTATTCTGTTATCTAATGACTAATTACAAAGTTTCCTTCTATGGAGAGTCACATTATGGTCACAAAAATATAAGTTGAATTTCTAACCCCTGGGACCTGTGGTTAGAGCCTTATTTGAAAATAGACTCTTTGCAGATGTAATTATTGAATAATAAATCTTGAGATGAGATCATCCTGGATGTGGAGTGGGTCCCCAATCCAATGTCTGATGTCCATACAAGAGAAGGGAGAGGGGGCCATGTTCACAGACAAAATCAGAAGAAGACAATGAAGAGATGGAGGCAGAAATCGGGGTCATGTGTTAACTGAGGAATGCCAAATATTCCAGGCACCCATTAGAAACTAGGAGAAAAGTATGGACTACATTCCCCATCAAGTTTCCAAGAGGAATCAACCCTGTTAACACTTTGATTTTGAAGTTTTTACTTCCAGAACGTTGAAAGAATACATTTTTGTTGTTTTCTGCTACCAAGTTTGTGATACTTGTTACATCAGTCCTAGGAAACTAATACAACTGCCAACAACTTGAATATAAAACAAAACGGGAAGGAGTACAAAGAAGAAATTGTTATTAAATACAAAGAAACACACCAACATAAAACAAGCCAATAAAAATATGCAAGGATACTACATCCCTTGTTTCTATAATGTTCATAATTTATACCTTTGGCTTCCTTTGGCTTCTTTTTCTCTCTACCTGGAGGAAGAATTTATCTTCCCTGTTCTCAGTCAGAAGCTTAACTGGTTAGGATTCTTTATGTGATGGAATGACACAACCTTTTATTTCTGAAGGGCCTAAGTTCTCAAACACCCTACCTTTTATTTTCATTCATCCTTTTTATTTTTAAATTATGATTCCTGGTATACAAATAATTCTTATTTATCTCTGCAGGGTACAATGGGGTTTTTCAAAGCATGCATATAGTACATAATAATCAAATCAAAGATATAAACATATTCATCTGCTGCATCATTGAACATTATATAATGTTGCATATATTCAGTAATAGTTCTACTAGGTTTGTTTTTGTTTGTTTGTTTTTGTTTTGTTTTCACGTATGTATTGAGTTGTCAGCAACATGTTTCTTGGCTGTGGTAGATAGTTCCTTAGCTTATTCCACTTGTTTATATGCACTACTGTGTCTGTTGACCAAACCCCTTCACCTACTCCCCTTTGGAACTTCTGGTATCCACTACTATTCTCTCTGATTCTTTGCCACAGAGTGAAGACTATTTGGCATATGTTAAAATGGAGATGGCAGTATTTGTCTTTAATGGCTTGGCTTAATTTGCTTGGGTTATATCTTCTGCTTAGATTATATCTTCTAGATTAGTCCAGTTTCGGTCAAATGACAGGATTTATTATTTATTTATTTATTTAGATATTTTTTGCTATAAGGTGTGTGTATTCATTGGAGAGACAGAGACACAGAAAGCAAGAAATCAACCCCCCCCGCCCCCCAGAAGAGATGGCCATGCCTCAATCCCTTCTCCTTCATTCTCATGTCAGGATTTTGGGCATGTACACACACGTTCCAGCATGAGTTTTGTTTTGTTTTGTTTTGTTTTTAGAGGTTTTTTGCTATAGGGTGTGTGAACTCACCAGAAAGACAGAGAGAGACAGAGAGATAGAAAGCAAGAAATCACCCCTCAGGGGGGGATGGTCACACCGCAAAACCTTCTCCTCCATTCTTCTCTCAGGATCTTGGGCATGCATGCACATGCACCCAGCGTGAGTTTTAGCTACCAGGTCAAGGACTCGAACCGTGGTTGACTACATGGGAGTTCAGTGACATAGCCATTATGCTAACTGCTGGTCCTTCCAGCATGAGTTTTTAAGCTGCCAGATCCAGGACTCAAACCACGGTCAACTACGTGAGTGTCCGACAACTTAACCGTTTTCCCATCTGCTGGTGTCCAAACAAGAGGATTTTGTTGTTCACTATGGCTGAGTAGTATTCATTCCACTGTGTATATGTGCCACATTTTCTTAATCCATTCATCATTTTTTGGGCACTTAGCTTTTGTGTTCATGTCTTAGCTATTGTGATTATGCTGCCACAAACACAGATATGTGAGACCAGCAGATGGCATAATGGTTATGTTGCTGGACTCTCAGTCAACCACAGTTCAAGTCCTGAACCTGGTAGCTTGAAATACTCCGGGCATGTATGAGTGCATACCCAAAGTCCTGAGAGGAGAATGGGTAAGAAGGGATTATGGTGCAGCCAATACCCCTGGACGGTGATTTCTCACTTTCTTTCTCTTTCTTTCTCTGGCTAGCATACATGCCCTATATCCAAAGTATCTCTTTAAAAAAAAAAATAAAGAAAAATGGAAAGAAGAAAAAAGAATGACAAACATAGATATGCAAATATCTCTCTAAGTAATTTCCTGTTCTTGCTTTTCCAGTAATCCTTTTTTTTAAGAATTATTTTATTTAACTCCATTTATTTATTTTATTTGGATTTGACCAGAGAGGAACAGAGGAAGAGAGAGAGAGAGAGAGAGAGAGAGAGGAGAGAGAGGGAAAGTGAGAAAGCAAGTTGCTGGACCCAGGACTTGAACTGCGGTTGGCCATGTGGGAGTCCAGTGCCCTTAGCCACCATGCCACCAGCCAGCTCTGCTTTTTCCCTAATCTTAATATTGGACACAGAAACACTAATAGGTTAATACATGACACTCCCCAGAGAATCTTATGGGTTCCAGATTGTCCTCTCTTGTCTCCATTGTACAGGAACAAACCAATTTCTTCTTGAAAATCAGGATCAATCACTCTAGCAAGTAGATAATAACCTTTTTTTTTTTTTTTTTTTTTTTTTTTTGCCTTTGGCTTCATTGGTATAAGGAATTCAAAAATCCAAATTCAGGTGGTAGTTTAATCCAATTTAGTAAACCATTGCTGATTCTCTTAGTGAAACTCTCCCTTTGGGGACTAAGTTCTCTAAACCAACAGCAGCCAAAGTTCCCAAATAGAAATGAAAAATTCTGAGAGTAGTTTACTAGATGATACTATGACAAGACCTAGTCTGTCACCCCCTGCTTTAAATGTATGTTGTCTAAGGAACCAGCAGTTAGCGTAATGGCTATGTTGCTGGACTCCCACGTAGTCAACCGCGGTTCACGTCCTGGACCCGGTGGCTTGAAACTCACGCCGGGCGCGTGTGCGTGCG
>NW_006159583.1:7147446-7154947 GCF_000334495.1 Tupaia belangeri chinensis
TTTTTTTTAGAGGTTTTTGCTATAGGGCATGTGCTCTCACCAGAAGGACAGAGAGGGACAGAGAGACAGAAAGTGAGAAATCACCCCCTATGGCAGATGGCCATACCTTCTCCTCCACTCTCTTCTTGGGATCTTGGGCACGCACACACACACATGTTCGGTGTGAGTTTAAGCCACCGGGTCCAGGACTCAGACTGCAGTGGATTACATGGGAGTCCAGTGACAGCCGTTATGCCCACTGCTGGTCCCTCACCTAGCCTTCATGGCTATCGCCATGGTCATTTTGTTCATGGGTTCACTGGACAAGCACTGGGGTGGTTGGGCGGAGAGGCTGTCTGACATTCACTGGGTGTGCCATTTTGTTCCCCTGATTATAAAGAGTTTTCTCTGCAGTGGATGCCTGTAACGTGTATTCAGATAGTTAGAGTTCAGGCAGTATCTTCAGTTTTCGCCCCTCAAAGAAGTCCATTTGTATGCCTCTTCCACAGACTTCCTTACCGCCTGTTTTTGAAGGCCCTTCCTTCCAAATCCTTGATGATTTAGAAAAACCATTAGCAACTGCCCATTCTGGTCATTTCTCACTTCACACATGTTAGACAAACAAGTAGACTTTTCCGATTATATCCATTTAGAGTAGTTTTCTTCACCACTGTCCTTCAAAGACCTGAGTCACCTGTGCTGCAGAAGGTGAATCCTGGAGAGGCCTTCCATGCTGCAGCAGCCTACCAGGGAGCATGCTGTAACCAGAAGGCAAAATCTTTTCCTATTTCAACACCTCTCAGTGTTCTCTACTGACAAAACTCAACATTGGGATAACTAGAAAAAGAATATTTAAAGAGTCTGGACACACCTTTGCATAGCAGGCATACAGAATGAATTTGGAGGGGTCATCAGGTGATGTGGTGGTTAAGGTGCTGGACTCCCACATAGCCAACCATGGTTCAAGTCCTGGATCTCATGGCTTTAAACTCATGCCAGGCACATGTGTGTGCATGCCCAAAATTTCAGGAGGAGAATGGAGAAGAAGGGATTGCAGTATGGTCATCATCCTGGGGAGTGATTTCCCACTTTCCTTCTTACTGTGTCTCTCTGTCTCTCTGGTGATCACACATGCCCTATGGGAAAAGTCTTTTTAAAAAAATGAATTTGGAAATGAGAGGTGATGAATCAATTACAGCAAAGGCACTATACAACCGGCCTGCCTATCAATCATTGGGTTATTCCTGTTCCCATATTGACTCTCATTAGATTGAAAGTAGGCAAAGAGAAGCAGTCATCCCCCAAATATGGGTGAAGAGTACTCTTCCCAAAAGGGAGGAGTTTTGTGTAACAAAATCAATGTTGGCTGCTCAGTACATGCATACATGTATGTACTCACGTGTGCATACACATGAGCACTATTTTCTCAGTACCTATAGTTCCTCTTAATATAAAGTGCAAGCAACTATGAATACACTCAATCCTACTCACCCCAGTGGGAAAAAAAAGCAAATTCATCCCCAGCCACTAAATCCAACCCCATATTCAGAATCTTTGAGCCTTATCAATCTTGATCAGGTCCAGTGGTGCTAAATGATGAATAATAAATTGGAGAATGCACAAAAACACAATAAAGGAGAGGAAGATGGGTTAACAAAAACTAATGAAAAGAGGCAGAAAGGAAATGGACATATAACGGTATCATAGTAGACAAAAGTAATAAGAGTAAGAAGGACTCCAGTTTGGGCCAGTCCATAGTATGGTGGTTAAGGCAGCTGGATCCCACATGGCTGATTGTGTGGTTAGAGTCCTGGACCTGAGGCTTGAAAAACATGCTGGGTGGGACCAGCAGTTAGATTAATGGCTATGTTGTTGGACTCCCATGTAGTCAACCACAGTTTGAGTCCTGGACCTGGTGGCTTAAACTCATGCAGGGTGCATGTGTGTGCGTGCCCAAGATCCCGAGAGGAGAATGGAGGAGAAAGAGATTGCAGCATCGCCATCTACCCTGGGGGATGATTTCTTACTTTCTGTCTCTCTTTTTCTCTCTGTCTTTCTGATGAGCACCCACGCCCTATAGTAAAAACCTCTAAAAAAAAAAAAAAAAAAAGAAAAGAAAAAAGAAAAAAGAAAAAGAAAGAAAGAAAAAAGAAAAGAAGAGAAAAACATGCTGGACATGAATGCATGCATGCCCAAAATCTCAAAAGGAAGGAGAAATCGAGGAAAAGGGGTGTGGCGTGACCGTGCCCTATGAGGGGTGCTTACTTACTTTCTCTTTCTCTTTCGCTCTCTCTGTCTCTCTGGAAAGTGCATGTGTCCTCTAGCAAAATTAAGTACATTTATTTAATTAATTATTAATTAAATTTTAATTAGGGTCATAGCAACAGACTCTACCCCTTAAAAATAAATAAGTAAGGACTTCACTTCTCCAGGAAAGAATCAAGATCTTTAGTCGACCGATCAAACTGTCAAGATATCCCTTATCTCAAAGACCCTTCCTTGCAAGTATGGTGAGGACTCTCTTGCAACTGTCCTGGCAACCTAACTCACCTTTTCACCAGGCATGAAGATTGGGATGATGCCTTTGAGAAAGCATAATAGTACTTTTTACCAGACTGAGGACTTCCTGGCAACACCTTAAAACTTCACTTGGCTGGGCCAGCAGGTAGTGTAGTGGTTAAGGTGTTGAACTCCCATATAGGCTGATCAAGTTTGAGTCTTCTTGCAACTGTCCTGGCAACCTAACTCACCTTTTCACCAGGCATGAAGATTGGGATGATGCCTTTGAGAAAGCATAATAGTACTTTTTACCAGACTGAGGACTTCCTGGCAACACCTTAAAACTTCACTTGGCTGGGCCAGCAGGTAGTGTAGTGGTTAAGGTGTTGAACTCCCATATAGGCTGATCAAGTTTGAGTCTTGGACCAGCAGCTTGAAACTCACACTGGGCACGTAGGCACAGGTTCCCAAAATTCCAAGAGGAGAATGGGAGAGAAGAGATTGCATGGGTGTGGCCCTCTCCCCCTAAGGGGTAATTTCTCACTTTCTCTCTCTCTGTCTCTTCGGCAAGTGTACACACCCTATAGCAAAAAATCTCTCTTTAAAAAACAAAACAAAAAACTATTTGGCTGCCAATCCATGTCATTTTTATTTTTTTATAAATCCATTAGCTTGTTATCAGAAACCTCACTGAGACATGAGTCGTGAATATGGACCTCGCTGTTCCCATTTCTATCTTTTGAAAACTAGCCTGGTGGCTCTGACAATCTCTCCATATCTTAGTCCAGTGGTTTTGTCGTTGATTCTGACTGGTAGTAAGGAGGTGAAATCAGGCTGGGATGATAAAAGCCAGGTCATAGCAGCGGACTCTACCCCTTAAGTTGTACACCACTTAAATACATAATGGGAGGGATGACCTTTTCAATTAGTAAGGGGGCATTGTGGAGGCTACTTGCGAAGTCCTGAGACATGAGGCACGAGATTCCACTGCCCTCCTGGGTCTCCACATTTCTAGTTAGAGCCAGTGGGACTAAATGATGAATAATAAATTGGAGAATGCACAAATACACAACAAAGGAGAGGGAGATGGGATAACAAAAACTAATGAGAGGGACCAGCAGTTAGTGTAATGGCTATGTCGCTGGGCTCCCATGTAGTCGACCATGGTTTGAGTCCTGGACCCTGTGGCTTAAACTCATGCTGGGCGCGTGTGCATATGTGCCCAAGATCCCAAGAGGAGAATGAAGGAGAAGGGTGTGGCCATTCCCCCAGGGAGTGATTTCTCGCTTTCCGTCTCTCTGTCTGTCTCTGTCTGTCTGGTGAGTGCACGTGCCCTACAGCAAAAAACCTCTCAAAAAAAACCCAAAACAAAACAAACAAACAAACAAAAAAACTAATGAGAAAAGGCAGAAAGGAAAAGGACATATAACGGTTGTGAACACATACCATATCATGGTGGACAAAAGTAATAAGGGTAAGAAGGACGCCATTTTGGGCCAGTCCACGGTGTGGTGGTCGAGGTGGCTGGATCCCACATGGCTGATTGCGTGGCTAGCGAAAAAGCTACTTCAATTGGCAGAGTAGATATTATCTGATTCTTCCCACTACAGGATCAGCATAGAACTACACCTCTGGCAGAAAGGACTCCTCTTAACAATGCTGTATACTTTTTACCCCAATATTTTCTGTCTTTTTCCAAAAGGCCATGCTCGACTTTTTGTGTCTCTTGTAGCATTAAGAGAGGTAAAAAGTACCAATACATTCCAATAGGCTAACTTTGTTTGTTTGTTTGTTTTGCCAAGTTTCCTAAAGCTAGAGACTTACTTGGCATCATCATCACCATCATCACAGTTCGGATCGGCAGATGGCATGGTGGTTAAGGTGCTGGACTCCCACAAGGTTGACCCAGACTGTACGACTTGAAACTCATGCTGGGTGTGTGTGTGTGCGCCCCAAATTCTAAGAGAATGGAAAAGTCATGGCTATCCGCCAGGGGGTGATTTTTTGCTTTCTGTCTCTCTGTCTCTCTCTGTCATATCTGCAAGAGTACACACCCTATAACAAAAATCTCTTCAACAATAATAATAGTAATAATTATAATTTATGAATGTCTCCCAAACTGTGGTGAAGGGTCAATGTGTTTGTTTTTAGTTACCAACCCACCCCAGACAAATGCTTTTATTAATACAAAATTGGATCCTTAGATGTGACTGTGATGTCAAATTATCAAACGTTTCAAAATGCTCTTTAGACCGACTTTGGTTTGCACATCACATTTTCAGTAGCCTAAGAAGGTAGGCTATTTTTCCCAGGCTGAGATGGATGGCCCCTCACTGTCCCCACATACCTTAATGAAGCCATTTCTACATTTTAGGACCAGATAATTGCAATTTCTAAGTATCAGGTTTCGTATTAATCACAAGGCTTGGTTCAGAATATATTCTAACCTTACAATAAACTGGCTCTTCGCGGGCATCTGAATAAAAGGGCACATTATAAGACCGATGAAGCCCACGGACTTTATCTCATTGTCTCACTTCTCTCATTGTGAAATGAACTCATTGGTCAGAGACATGGTGTGAGGGTAAGAAAATAGTGTATGAACATTCAAAGTCTGTTATTAATGGAGAATAGCCCTTGCAGCAATACCAAATTCAATTCCATAATGAGGAGCTACTATAGTGAGACAAACTGAGTGCCCTATAACAAAAGTGAGTCCAAAGTAATTCATATGCTTGATTCCAGGTATTTTGTTTGTCTTCCTCTTGAAAAGGTATCCCATAAATACTTCAGAATTGGTCATCATTACTGTAAATGTCACTTTTTAGCAGTGGCAATAGTCATTGAAGTGGAGCATTTCCCTTAACCAGTTCATGGTAAACCAGACCGTGTGTCTTTAGAGTTTAAAATGCTACCTTCCACTTGGAAGAAAATCCAAACTCCTTCTATGGTTTAGAAGACAGTTTACAAGGCCTTCATTTCTCTCTGGTTTCATTTCATGCCACTCCTCCGCTGTGGGTTCCCCATGCTTTTGGCCAGGCCAATACCCAGCACAGCAAGCTCTCAGCATACCCTACTGCCTCTGCCTGGAACACGCTAAGCACATCCTCCTATCCCCAACTTTGATCCTCCAAAAAGAAGATAATGCTAGAAGTATTCTTCCTAGTACCACATAGACACAACTTCCTAATCCAGCTTCTTGTTTATTTTATTCATTATATCTTACGCAAGTTCCAATTATTTATTATTGCTTGGAAAATAAATTAATACAGAAATTGAAACCAATTCCATTGTTCTATGGAGTTTTTTTTTTAATGCTCAGATATTTTTCTGAACACTCAAAGCTGGCAGCAAAAGATCAAGAGACATCCTTGGCCACAGCAAATAGCATAATGGGTACGTTGCTGGAGTTCCACGTAGTAGACTGCAGTTCAAGTCCTGGACCCGACAGCTTAAAACTCAAGCAGGGTGCGTGTGCGCCCGTCCAAAATCCTGAGAGGAGAATGGAAGAGAAGGGAAGAGAAGGGTTTAAGGCATGACCATCCTCTCGCTTTGTGTTTTCTGTATCTGGCTATCCCGGGAGACACATGCCCTATATCAAAAATCTCTTAAAAAATAGGCGTCAGTGGAGATTTCATAAATTATTAAGTACTCAAATGGTTGCATACTCCCCAATCCTCCAGAATGCGGAGTTGTAAAGTGGCATTTTCACTTATCATCTCCGAGTCACATCAACCTGGGGTCAGGCACCTAGGAGTATGCCTGGAGCATGTCCTTTAGCAGTTAAGTCAGGCTGCCTGCTGGCCTCTTCCAGGACGTAAAGCTTCCCACCGCAGCCCAAGTGACCGCTGGGAGCTGAGATCCTAGGGCGCGGAGGGGTTCAGCGCAGCGTGCTGCGAAGCCCTACGCGAGTCTTGCTCTCGCTGGCAGCGTTTCTCAGGCCACCCTGAGGCCGAGTGCCCCCTCCGGGTCCCAGTTTGGGGTTCAAACATGGGAATGTGCGCCCCTCTGGGTCCCCTAGGTCATTCCAGGGTTACTTCGGTGCAGAGCTGCAAAAGGGTCTCAGTTCCCGGACACCCACTTTCCACGTGAGCCCCTCCTACTCGGGTCGGCCTGGTCGCCGCGTTTCCTGCCCAGCGCCGGATCCTAGCCCGCAGTCCCCACTGCCGTCCCCCTTCTTTCCTGGATCTGGCTGCCAGGAGTCAAAGCTCCAGTAGTGCCTCCAGCCCCCAGGGAAAGTCCTGACCGCAAACCCAAGTTGAAGAAATATCGAAGGGCTGGTGACAGAAGTGTCATAAGCTTCCTGCGTTATCTATTCATCTACCTGCCCAATTAGCCTTCTGCACGTAGTTTACTCATCCACCCTTCCATCTGTCTATCCTCCTCTATTGCTCTTTTTAAGAATGGGGTTTGAACTGCCCAGCGGGAGAATTATCGCGACACCGTAAAGGAAGGCGTTTATTTTGGCCGAAAAAGCCAAGTAGGACTTTTTCAGACAGAAAATAAGTCTAGTTTAGTCTTTAAGTACTAGCGTTACCCACTGTATCATACGGGGTACCGCTGTATATACTGAAAAGGTAATGATAAAGTTCTAAGGTTCTGACAAATGAAAGTCCATTTATAGTACATTGTGCGCCAGAAATGACACACACACGTTTAGCTATCAAGTAAAGCCAAATAAAGGACGCAGTTTTTTCAGGACCTTATCAATTGGCTCTCAACCAAAAAAAGTCTAGCCTAGTGCCCTTAAGCCCCTCCTGCACACCCCAGCCTTGCCAAGCCGGCAGGCTTGAGGGGCCGCACTTAAGGACCAAGAAAGAAGAACGGGGAGCGGGGTTAGGGGAAGGGGAAAGAGACGAGAGCAACGAGAACCGGAAGTGACTGGCTAGCGAGGAACTCAGGAGCGCCCTGTCCGGCGGCACTCTAGCCTCCGCGCGTTGTCTCTATGCTCTCCCGCGTCTAGTCTATTTATTGTCGCGGAGAAGCAGCGGCCGCCCTGCCCCCGGAACAACAAAGCACGAAA
>NW_006159583.1:7155020-7156776 GCF_000334495.1 Tupaia belangeri chinensis
GCCTCATCATCATCCTTGTCCTCCAGCTTATCCTTCGCGTCCGACGCAACCGGCAGCAGCGCTGCCGCCGCGTCCTCTGCCACCGCCCCCTCTTCCCACGGTAACCCCATAGGCGACCCTGGGCTGGGGGAACGCGGGTTGACGGAGCGGCCTGAGCGCCGGGTGCGGGCGTCTGGGCGCCGGGCAGGCGTGCGCGATGCCGGGGCCGTGCCCTGGAGGGGTGTGCGGGGGCGGGGGACTGGAAGAGATGAGCTGGGGCGGGGGAAGCTGATCCGGTGACCCAGGGAGGGACCGGGTGGTATTTGGGGATCTCGTTAGGGATAACGGGTGGGGGGGTGGGGTGGGGCGTTCCTGCCTGGGAACATTATGGAGCCAGGTGTAGGATAAGGAAAGAGGGACTTATTTTTCGTGTAAGCAGCCACCAGGAAAGACTGGAGAGGGAGATTCTCCTTCTGTCTCTGAAGCCCTCACCCTTGGGGAAGAGGGACTGTGCGAAGATGCTGGGGGTCTGTTGCTTTCCAGAAAACTTGGAGCAGCTTCTCCTCAGCGGCAATAAGGTTCTCAAATAGCGGCTTCGTTGGTTCTTGGTTCTGGCAATGCCAACAGCCCCAGCCCCGGGTAATTTATTTTTGACCAAAATTAGGCTTGATGAAGAAGGATCTGGAACTGAAAGATCCAAAATTAATCGTGGGTAGACCTAAAGGAAGATGAGAGTCAGGATAAGTGCTTAACAATAGCCAACTAACGCCCTAAAAGTAAATCTAATAGGAAATGACTGTTTTTAAAAGCCTCTCTGACTGCTGAGATGTGCATCTGCAGCCTGTCAGTGTGCTCGTTGCAATAAGGCTCAAACTGCGGCCAGTCCACATCTGTGAGCTCTCTTACTGCATCTGTCACCTGCAGTTCCAAAGCGACACTAGCAGTGACCAGTGTGAGCCTGTACATTTAGGATTCAGAACAGTGTCTTAAAATTGTGGCTCAGGAGAGGGAACGGAAGTGACTGGGATTTGTGTGTGTGTGTGTGTGTGTGTGTGTGTGGTATATATATTAAGCAATGACAGATTCCCTGAAGAAGTTGAAAAAGAGATATATAAGGACATTCTACATCCATTCTGGTATAATTAGCAGGCTCTTTCAAAGTTTGAGAAAATGGCAGTTTATTCATATCAAGACTTTTAAGCACTACCTGGTCCAAAAAATTAAGTTTTCTGTGCCCAATAAAATGCTCATCAGTTTATCCTATTTAGTTTTTCTTACATCACAAACTACTTAATGATTTTGTACTTTCCAAAATTATTTTAGGTCAGGAAATGAGGTTTTCCTGTGGCACATGAAAAAGGCCACATATACATATTGCTGTAGTAGTATTTTTATGACCAGTGGAAACAAAGCATATGCAGTTGAGATCAAAGATGAAAATAGTATTGGTAAATCCTAGAAGCAATGATTTCAATCCAGCTTGTTTGTTCCTCACTTCTTTTGTTAAGCCTGGCTTCCTTTAAGCAAAAAGGTGTCATCCTTATTCTCAGCCCCATAGATTCATACTCTGCTCTCAAAATCATTATCAAAAACTGTAATGACTTGCTATTGGGTGTTCTTGATTGGTTGGCTGATTCCTGAATGAGGGCTAGCCAGAACAGAGTTTGTAAGAGGCATTTTTATTTTAAGCTTTTAGTCTAAAATTGAAGCCCAGTGTCTCTTGTTAAAGGAATGTCATGCTTATGCAAAGAAGTGGGTAGTTTCCTATAAAAGAGTT
>NW_006159583.1:7156807-7158347 GCF_000334495.1 Tupaia belangeri chinensis
AGTGAACATTGGGAAACTTAAATTGCATTTGAAGACTCTGAGATGAAAAAGGTAATATTATCTTGAATGAATCAAAGGCTATTGCTTAATCTTTTCATATAGCTGTTCTGGGAATGGGATAACCACATTTGTGGATGTTAGTCTGGAGATTTTCATAGTGTGTGTGAATCCTAATGACCCTTCCTTGGGCTAGGCAAGACTTATTCACCTAGACTTTATTTATATTGCCTCTATCCCTTCCATAGTTGGGAAGGGATCAAACCCTAGCTTCCACCTTTATCATCAGTCCAATTCTGTTTTCCCTGCTGTCTGTCCCAACTTTCCTTAGTTCTTCACCTTACTTAATTATATCCCAATCAAACATTATTTTTATGCTGTTTGTATTATTTGTTTTTTTTTAGTGAGTTTTCAGCATATCTCATTGGCCTATATTCACTGTTTATCCATTAATATTACTCTGTTCCATTTTTCTTCTTCATTCCTCTTTATTGGGAGATGAAGCAGTCATGTCAGTTGGTCTATATTTGTATTGAGAATGGTTGGTTGTGAATATAACAGGTAAAAGCCTTCTGCTGAGAAGCAACAGAGTGTATTGAAATAAAGAATGTGAACATATTTGAATTTGAAGTCCAAGTGGTCATACAGCATTGTAAGCATAGTTTCTTTAAAGGTAAAAAGAATATTCTAGAGCTTGCTGTTGTGTTTTAAATTGAACCACAGTTTGCACAATTCTTATTCTAAAAAAACTTGTTCTAAAAACCTTACATTTTTATAATTTTCATTCTTTTATTGAATTTATTTATTTAATTTTATTTATTTGTTGTTATTATTTTTTAAATGTTACCAAAGAGGGATACAGAGAGTGAGGAAGGGAAAGTGAGAAAGCAAAGCCACCAGACCCAGGACTTGAACAGCAGTGGGCCATGTGGGAGTCCAGCACCATCACCACCTCACACCTGCTGGCCCCCATAGATTTTATTCTTATTACCATTCTTTTCTGAACATTTTGTACATGAATATTTGACTGAAATAACATTGCCAAATTTGAAGGAACTACTTAAGTGATTTCTGCAAATTTTTCTTCACATGGGAAATTGTCACATCGAGTTTTTTGTGGATATACGTTATGTATAGCATGTGCAAAATTTGACATAAAGTAGAATAAATGCATATGAAACATAGCTGAATATTTTTGGAGAATTATTTTGTTATCATGGATGTAGCACATTATTTAAAAATCAGCAAATACTGTATAATCTATGTGAGTACTGTTTTTAGGTGAAGGAGGCCAGTAATAACCTGGTGATTGATTTCCTTCTGTTGCATCATAGACCATGTGATGAAATTATTGCAGTGGAAAATAAAGTTTAAATTGATTTTAGAAGAATTTATAATGTGATGTTTCTGTAGTGTTTCTGAATCAAAATATGTAGTGCTTTGCAAATTTAGCTGTATGGTGACATTTGAACTAATAAAAATGTCTTTAAAATTCACCTACTTTGTTGCACCTTTTCTATGCCTGATATCAGGTGTGCAAAGC
>NW_006159583.1:7158378-7162850 GCF_000334495.1 Tupaia belangeri chinensis
AAAGAGTGTGGTCCTTCATGTGCTTTTTGTGCGGTTGTAGATAACAGGAAAATGATGTACATGGGTTATAAAACACAACAGACACAAATCTGCATTTTGAATCCTTATTACATACTGCCTTGTACCATAGTTGGTATTGTCAGATTTCCATCAGACCTGCTAAGTAGAAGTTTCTTGAGGATCAGGACTGTGTACCACCATCATATTGAATGTTCTTGTTGTGTATGCTTATATTTTGAAGATTAATGTGTTAATAAGAGATAATGTGTTTATTTTTATTTCACTTTAGGGACTTACCTAGTGAACAAGGGGAATATTTTTGAAATCTAATTCTTTTTTTTTTTTTTAAGAGAGATGTTTGGTATAGGGCATATGTGCTCACCAAGAGACAGAGAGAGAGAGAGAGAAACTGAAAAATCATCCCCCATGGGGATGGCCCGTCCATTCTCCTCTTGGGATCTTGGATACGCACGCACATGCACCTGATGTGAGTATTACGCTGCCAGGTCTGGGGACTCAGACCATGGTCAACTATGTGGGAGTCCAGTGACATAACCATTATGACATCTACTAGTCCCTGAAATCTAATTCTTGATGCCTAAACTTTCAGCCTTTTATCCTGGCTGTAGGATTGCAACTTACGAGCAGAAAAACTTCTTAAACATGATTAGGGCTTTGTTTTAACCAATTCAAAACATAAAAGTAATAGTTGACTGCATTAACTTGAACAGTTACATATCTGCTCTTGTCACATGACTATGACATGGGAAATTTCAAAAGGACAGAGACTAAGTATGCACATATCCGAGGTCTTTCATGCCACATAGACAAATTCGATTTTTTTCTTTATTCATAATAGATATTGTTGTCCTTAATTCATATGCATTTGCATATGACAGAGAGATGAATCCCCTCCTCAGGATCTGGTCACACTATGATCCTCATCCTCCAGTCCCCAGCCCATCAAATCATGGACACTTGGGTACATGCTGGTATGTTTTGGGCTGATCAGACCAGAGATTTGAACTGTGATCGTCATATGGGATCTGACTTATCTCAAGCAGTGCATTACTGCTGTGTTACAGATCTGGCTCCAAATCTTATTTTTGATTGATGACACAGTCTTCTTAGAAGAAAAATGGGATGTATTGTTGTATAGGTGGGAAAAAGCAAGATTCCAAAAGTGTATCATTAGTAGAAAGGAATTAAGTCGCATCAGAACTTCTACTTGTCTGGCCTGCTTTGTACAAAAAGTCATCAAATTGAAAACGGTCTTTAACGCCTGGTTTTGTGCTGGGAAGCACACTGCTAGCCATCAGATGTTTAAAAAAAATTGGGGCCAGCCATTGATGTGGTAATTGAGGTGGCTGGATCCCACATGGCTGACTACCATAAATCGTAGACCCAGCATGTTTTTGGCATGCATTGCATGGCCAAAATGCCAAAAGGAAGGAGAAAGGAAGGAGAAGGGATTATGGCATGGCCACAGGAGAGGGTGCTTTCTCGCTTTGTCTCTTCCTTTCTCCTTGCCTCTCCCTCTTCCTCTCCTTCTCCCTGTTTGTCTCTAGCCAGTGCACATTCCCTCTGGCAAAGTTTAAAACAAAAAAGTTAAAAAATACACTAAGGTGATTTCTGGGGGCAGTTCAGATCTGCCTTCCTGTGGGAGTCAATAATGAAACTTTAAAATTTCAGAAGATGTAGCACAAAAGTTTGGCCTTTGGTTACTTTTATCATGCAGTATCCATCCATTAAGAGAGAATAGTGAACATCTGATGCGTTCAGGACAGAATTTTCTCAGGACATGTGTGAATTACTTTAGTATTAAATTTGTGCTTAGCATGATAGATATCTGACTACGGACATTAGTCCATGGTTCTTTTTTTTTCACTCAATAGGTGAGAAAATATGTTTTAAAAAGGAAAAAAAAAATGTGTTTCCATGAGTTAAATAATTCCAAAGAATCAAAAAAAAATGTATTTCCATGAATTAAATAATTCCAAAGAATCAGATAGGCGTTAACCTCCCTCCTCCTGATAAACCATAGTATTTTCATTGTGGGAGAGAATAGTTCTGATCAGAATCTGTTACATTTACTCGGGAGTGGGGTTGGTATTAACACATCTAAGTGTGTGGACTCTCGTATACAGGCTGCCTTTGTTCAGCATCGTGGCTGTGCTTTTTATTAGCAGTATGGCCTTGAAGAAGTTTCTTTACTTCTCTGCCCTGGTTTCCTCATCTACACTATGGGCTTAATATTAACACTATGTCATAAGCTGCTGTGAGAATTTAACGTGAAGCACTAAGAACTTTAGTTAAGAGATGACAAAAAACAAAAAAAACAACCCTAGCAGGTGCTGGCAGCGGGGGTGCTAGGTATCATAGTCCCCCTTTATCTGTAGTTTTGCTTTCTAGAGTTTCAGTTACCCACAGTCAACCATGGGCCAGTATTTTGAGAGAGAAAGAGAAAGACCACACTCACCTAACTTACTTGTTTATGTATAGTTATAAGTGTCTTGTTATAAGTATTGTTGTAAATCTCTTACTGTGCCCAATTTGTAAATTAAGCTTTATTATAGGTGTGCACCTGTAGGAGAAAGCATAGTATATATAGGGCTTGGTGTTGTCTAGGGCTTCAGGCAGCTGCTAGGGCCTTGGGATACACCTGTGAATAAGGGGGTTACTGTAGTATATTAACAGTGCACCTTAGGCCAATTTGAATGCTTTGTTTCTTTTGTTTAAAGACTTTTTACTAAAAAATTGAAATTCTTTGTGTTCTGACTATTAGACTTATCTCTCTTAGGTTTTGGGAGGGGGAAGTACTTTTTTTCAAATTTTGGATTGTCACACAGGCATCTGGTTATCACTTACAGCAGATGGACTAAGTAAGAGATACCTCTCTGTTTCTTGGAAAAGAAGGCCAACAAAGCCTAGTCCGCACCATGTTGCAGCCATTGAAATGCTATTTCCCTGTGGACTCGACTGCTTGTTCAGCTGTACAGCACTTCTGAATAAAAGGAATAGACCCCAGTGGTTTCCTTTAGCAGAATCAGTCTTTCTTTAGAACACACTGTTTTTTTTACTTGTATAATCTTAATTGATGGTGAACTTGAAACTCGCTCGTGTCGATGTCAAACCATTTAACTTGAGTTTTCTGTGTCATTATTAATGTTCTAAATAGTAGCTTTCTTGTAATTTTAGAAGTAGCTGAAATTGCTGCTCTGCTCCCATAATATATAAGGATTAAGAACAACTGCATGGGATTGCAAAATTATTTGTTAATGGGAAGGCTAAAACCAAATTTTTAGGCTACCTTACCAGGGAAATAATGTGATAAGTATACCTTGGTCTAGGCTGCTGTTGAAATAGCCAACTTTTTAAAGTTAGGTTAAAATATTTTAGTTTAGTCATGCAGACATTTGAAACTGCCAAAAGAAAAAAATATGTGTTTAAACGAAATGAGTGGTAAACTGTTCTTTCCTATTTTATCTAATATCCTAATCTTGGTTTTTAGTTGCAATATAGTTTTATAAATTGCATGTTATAGAACATTATGTAAAATATATTCCTAAAAGTTTATTTTTCTTTTGGTGTACATGCATGTATATACTTCCACATCCTGAGGAGATTGACAAACATGCTTGATTTAGAGGTGTGACTTTTGTCTCCCTGTTTGAAGAAAGCAAAGTCTATTTGATACTGTTGATTAAATTGAGCATCTGGGTTGGCCAGAATAGATTTCATATACATATAGCATTGTTATTATTCTTATGACCATCATGGATTCTGGACCTAAAAGTCACTGAGATAAAAAAGGAAATGAGGGGCCGGCAGGTGGCATGGTGGTTAAGGACGCTGGACTCCCACATGGCCGACCGTAGTTCGAGTCCTGGACCTGATGGCTTGCTTTCTCATTTTCTCTCTCTCTTTCTCTCTCACTCTGTCCCTCTCTGGTCAAATGAAAATAAGAAATAAATTAAGCTCAATAAAATAATTCTTAAAAAAATTTTAAAAAGAGGAAATGATCATGCTATTTTACACACACACATATAAATACATTTATATATATATATATATACACATATACATACATATATGTATATATGTCAGGGAGTACGTAGACTGATGTAGATCTCTTTTGATTTTATATACTCACAAGAACAGTGTTGGAAATTTTTTAGGTCTCCAAGGTGTCAGAACTATTGTCCACAAAAAAAACCTGCCCGTTTTGAGGGAAAGGTCTGTCTAACATATCGTTAATGTTTCCCTAGTATTCTTTCCAACACATTCTCTTCAGGAACAGATGTTGGTGTTCTTCAGATACGAAGATAATAAAACCATTGTGTAACCTACTAGTGCCAATTTGAAGATGGGTATTTGATTTATGACTGTAGGCCACGTTTATAGAGCCTGTCATTGTTTGAACTAAGCCAAGATTCATGGTGAATATGAAGCTTTTGTGGAATAAGAACCAC
>NW_006159583.1:7163080-7216669 GCF_000334495.1 Tupaia belangeri chinensis
TTTTAATTTGCCACATACTTTTGTTGGGCAGCAGACTCTTTTTTTCTCTCACCTGCTGTAGCACATTTCTCAGGCATCTCCAGTTACCTGGATGCATGTACAATCTGGTGAAGTTGTAATGAGCTTCCCTTAATTACTTCCGGTTAACCACATCTGGTCTGCTAGTCCAGATGAGGATGGTGGCAAGAGATACAACCATGTTGTAGGTACAGTCATCAGTTGATTAGACCTTCCTCAACATAGACTTGACTTGCTAACCTCAAAGGTACTCCGTTCTCTACCTGTTCTTTTGAAGGGTAAATAAGGAGGACACAGGACTGAGATGTAGGATGACATGACTCAGTAGATTAAAAAACTACATAAATAATAATTCTGTCATTTTCTCAGTAGCATATTAACATAAATCTTTTGCTCAATGTAGTAGAGAAAAACCTTCAGCTGACTAGTCATCTTGAAACTTCCATTTCAATGCTCAGTGCAAAACTATTTGGGTAATTCGTGTGCACATTAAAAATGTGTGCCTTGACTTAACTCTTTCTGTCTTCACTTTTTAATTTTTTTTTTTTAAGGGAGATTTTTACTATAGGGCACGTATGCTCACCAAAGAGACAGAAAACAAGAAATCACTCCATCGGGGGTGGGGGGTGCATGGCCATGCTGCAATCCCTTCTCCTCCATTCTCCTCTTTGGATCTTGGACACACACACACACACACACACACACACACAGCGTGAGTTTTAAGTTGCCTGGTTCAGGACTTGAACTACGGTTGACTTCATGGAAGTCCAGCAACATAACCGTTATGCCCTCTGCTGGTCCATCTTTCTAGGCTTTTTTTTTTCCCCCTGTTAAAATTGGAAGAGGGAGCTAGATGATGGGGCAGTGGTACAATCTGACACTTGGCAAAGCATTCCTACATGGGGGAAGTTTCTGATTCAGATCCAGTGACCTCCCTGAGTATGCTGGACACCTGCTTGCCCATGATCTAGGGCTGGCTGAAGGCTGAGGGTAGATTCCTGGCATCCAGACCCTATTGGGGGTGCTCTCTCTCTTTCTCTCTTGCTTGTAAAGGAAAGAAAGAAACTTTAAAAAATCATCTTTTTTTTAAAATTGAAGTTTCAGATGTTTGAAAGCATATTCTTTCTTTTAGTTTTTTGCCATAGGGCGCATGCAATGACTGACAGTAACCATTAATGGATGAGTTAGGACACTTGGAGGTACAGAAAAGAGTAACTTTTTTTTTAATATAAATTTTTGCTGTAGGGCTTGTTTGCTTGCCAGAGAGACAGAGAAACAGAAAGAGAAAAGTACCTCCCAGTGGGGATCATCATGCCACAATCCCTTCTCCTCCATTCTCCTCTTAGGATTTTAGGCATGCATGGACACATGCCTAGTGTGAGTTTCAAGCCACCAAGTCCAAGCCTTGAACTGTGGTCAACCATGTGGGATTCTTGTGACATTACCATTATGCCATCTGCTGGTCCCAGGAAAGAGTAACTTTTAGGGAAGGGGAAAGGAAACATAAAAAATGCTGGAGGTCTGTATGTGTGTTTTAATTAAAATAGTCTTCCATCAGAAGTGTATTTTTTTTATCTGGAAAAACTTCTGGAACATTTGCCCTTTAGAATTTCAGGTTTCAAACTAAAACCAATAATAACTTCTTAGGTCCAGGAGCACTAAGCAGAATATGCTAGAAGGCGAAGTAAGGAAATAGGATATAGTTGAGAGAACTTGATTGGTTTGAGGCTACCAAGCTCGTTATTGCTATAGCAAAAAATGTCTACTCTTTCCACTTATTCCTTAATCCTACAATTCTTTCCATTGTTCTTTAAGTTTTCATTTAATTCAACAACTAGGTACTGAATTTAGGACTGAGTGCTAGCTACTGAATCAAGTTTTAAAGACACATATTGAAATTAAGCAGTTTTTTTTCCGGGAGCTTGGTGCTTGCAGTCTAGTTGACAGTTACAGTACAGACAGTACTTTTCATTGTTGTGCCCTCAGCTGGTGCTCTTTTCCCAGTATTTCATATGACTGGCTCCTTCTTATTCTTCAATGTCCAATAAAAAAAAAAGAGAAAAGAAAAAAGCAGAAGGCACATGCACTTGCCTGAGAGAGTTAGAGAAAGAGACCAAGAGAAAGCACCCTCAATGGGGAATGGTCATGCCACAATCCCTTCTCCATTTCTCCTTCCTTTGTGATTTTGGCCATCCATGAACTGGCACCTGGAGTGTTTCTCAAGTCAGAGGTCTGAGACTCAAACTATGCAGTCAGACTTGTGAGATTCAGCTGATTAAGCACCACATCAGAAGCTGGCTCTCACTATCTCATTTTAAGATTCCTTTCCTTTTTTTTGGGGGGGGGGTAAGTTTGTTTCATTTATGTCTTTCTTGAGAAAGAGCACACATGTGAGAGGCAGGTCCTGACCCCTTTGCCCAGTGTCCGAGCCAGCCAGATCTCAGGCATTCTTATGCCCGGCATACCTCAGGTCCGCTTGAGGTCTGAACCTACAGGCAGTCATACGGCTTCCAGCACTGCAGATCAGTATACTACCTCCCATGCCACTGAGGCTAGGCTGAAGAATCATTTCTCATCTCGAAGAAAGTTGAAAGGTCTTCTCTGGATCATTTCTTCCAAAGTTTCTTTTATTTTGGTCATCTTATTGATTTCCTTGAATACGTAAATTATATTTTCTGTTTATTTTATTTGCTGGCATATTTGTTTGTTTGTTTGTTTTCTTCTGGGCTATAAAGGCCATTAGGGTTCCTTGCTTGACTATTTTATTCTGAGCTTTATTCCCGGTATCTACACACAAGGCCTACATGCTAAATGTGGACTTATGTGTGAGAGAATTGGTTTGTTGAAAGAATGGTGAAAGGGGTTTCTAGGCAGATACGTAATCATGAAAGGGTCTGCTGTTGCAAGAGAAATAGTGTAAAGTTGAGGATCTTCCGGTGTGCTGGAGAATTAGGTTGATAAAAAGAAGATTGACAGTGGGAATCACGCTGCATTCGAAGCCAAGCACATTAGATTCTGTTTTAGTTGTTTAAGAGAGCCAGGAGATGTTTCTTTGAGTAGGAGTGTGGCACAGTTGGGAAAATCATTCTGGTAGCTGTTTGGTAGATGGACTAGAGCATGGTGACTGCAGGCAGAGAGTTGCATTAGAGGGCTGTAGCCATAATGACATGCAAGAGAACCTAAAGTAAAACAGTGCTACTTTGATGCGGAAAAGAAGTTAGATTAAAACTTAATTGGGCATAGGAGAAAAACGAGAGATGATGGATGATTTTGAAAATTCTGATTCAGGTGTGTGAGTGTTAAATGGTAGCTTCATTCATTAAAATCAAGAACAGACAGTGCAGATATTTTTGAGAGGATTACTAAATTTTGTTTCAGATGTGTTGCTTTTATGTAGTATCTATCTATTATGTAAACATAATAGATAGTTGGGAAAGCAAATTCAGATCTCTGATAGGTCAGGATTGAGGTAGGAACCAGTGGTAATAAGCTCATGGATAGCAGTTAAAGTCTGGAAGCCTAAAGAGGAAAAGGATTTAAGGCAGTGGTTTATATTCAGAGATCATAAATCCATTTGAGAATATGAGGAAAACAATAGCTTTCTTGAGGACAAATACGGATTTGTAAGTGTACAATTTCAGGGAATTCCTTACCTTTGGAACCTATTTTTGAGCTTTCTAGGTACTGTCATGGACTTCAATTTAAGAACTCCCAAATCAAGGAGCAGACAGACAATATTTGAGATAGGAGGAGAACCTAGAAAAGGTACCTCTCAAGGAGAACTTTGAGAATCAGAGGTTCCTAGTGCTTGGTGTGGCAGACAGCCAGTAGGAGGGAGTTTTCTACTGGGCCATTGGGTTTAGCAGCAAGCCATTCATTTGTAATGTTTCATGCTCTGTAGAAGCACAAGGCAGATTGTGCCTGCTTAGAGTATATATTAGGGTTCAGGAAACAAAGCATGGTAAATGGTGTAGAGATCATGATGATGTCTATGATAAACAGTACTGATAGAAGGATATAGCCCATTTTTAAGGACTTACTGAAAGGGAAATTACATTATTTTGATGATCTATTATGGTATTTCAGCCCAGTGGGATTCTCAACTAGTTGGCCATTAGAAACATCTAGGAAATTTTTTAAAAATTGGAGCTCTACCAATGTCAATTAAATCAGTATCTCTAGGGAATGAACTTTTTCATAGTTTTTGTTTCTTTTTTTTTTTTTTTTAAAGAATTATCAAGTCATCTAATTGCATATGTCATTATTCTTTCTAATTTGACCAGATAGAGAGAGAGAGAGGGAAAGTGAGAAAACAAATCACTAGGTCCAGGACTCAAACCATGGTCGGCCATGTGGGAATCTGGCACCCCCACGCACCACACCACCTGCCAGCCTCAGTTTTTGTTTCTTTATCTTTTTCTTAATAGTCAAGAACCAATGCTACAATCAGGAAACTTCCTTGTTGTTCTTATGTAAGAACGTTCTTATGTTGTTCTATGTAAGAACCCTTTTTTTATGTAAAAACATGTATATTGTCATCAAATGATATGTTTACAAGTGGCAAGAGTATTTATTCTTTACACCTGTTTGCTTTATTTAAGTTCGTTATATATTTTTTACTCTTTGTTGTTTTTTTAACTAGACAAATTTAAACTTTGTACAGTTGGCCCAAGTAGCTAATTTCATAATCTTACCTTCCTTCTCTTAAAATGGCATTCATGCATGACCAAGACCTTAAACTGGTTGTCTATGCTAGAACAGGCATTTTATTTTATGTATAAAGGCAACTGAAAGGAAACTAACAAAATGGGAAATTTCACTTCAGAATGCTTTTCTTGAGTAAATTCTTGATCATCTATCAGGGGCTCAAGTTGAAACCCTTAAAATAAAAATCAGAATACAGAAAAGTTTAAAATTAATGTTTGCCAATCCTGATACCAACTGGAGGCTAAAAGAGAGTTTATTTGGTCTGTTAGCTACTTAGTGAATTAACATTTATACTTGCAAAAAGAAAAGAAATAATAGTCTTTAAACTATGTTGTTTTATGGGCTAGCCCTGTGGCCTGTTGGTTAAGGGAGCTGATACCACATGGTTGACCACGTGGTTTGAATTCCAGCCTTGTGGCTTTTGTATGTGTGCCCCAAACCCCAGCAGGATGGAGAAAGAGAGGAGAAGAAATTGTGGTGTGATCATACCCATTGGTGGGTGCTTTCTTCTCCTTATGTCTCTCTCTCTCTCTGTCTCTCTAGCAAGTGTGCATGCCCTCTGGCAATAAAAAAATGTATGTTGTTTTATTAGCAGTAGTTTAATGGCTAAAGTAGCCTCACAAATTGTAGTCATATATTATAGATAATTTAGGACAGATATCAAACTTTTCTGTAAAGAGATAAACTTCCCAGTTTTTTAAATGGTAGTTCATAATGTGGGAAAACAGAGACACATGTAAGACTTGCCCAAGAGAACTAAAGCCTTACAATTTAAATGAAATGACATTATAAATTTTTGTTGACATTTAATATCCAAACCTGTTAAATTTCTAATTTTCTTTTGCAGGTACATAAGCAAAGTTGAGAAAAGTACAGTTGTCCCTCAGTATCCACAGGGCCTTGGTTCCAGAAGACCCCACCCCCTGGGGATACCAAACTCTGAGGATGCTCAGTTTCCTTATATAACATGGCATAGAATTTATACATAACCTATGTACATCCTTCAATATACTTAAACTCATCCATAGATTACTTACATTAGCTAATACAATGTTAACACTATGTAAATAGCTGTTATATGGTATTTTGGGGGAATGGTAATAAGGGAAATATATATTGAATGTAGATGTAGACAAGCAAGCAAGCAACTAACCAACCAATCGTCTCAGGCCTAATTACGTATTGGACATCAGCAGCAACATAGTATTTGTGGTCTTTACATGACTACGAATCTGAATCCATAGATTTAGAACTGCTGGTACAGGGGGCTGACCGTATTCATTTTGTAGTACATAGTAGACTTGGTTGGCGTCTCCCTTTCTCCCTGTCTTTTCTTATTCCTCCCTTCTCCTGACCCCCATATACCCATGGTGAACAACTACAGCATGTTTTCTTTGGGTTTAATATGGTAGTGTTATTGTTGAGGATTTTTTAATTAACTATTAAATTTCATGTGTTTTCAGTATTAATTTGGCTTACCAGATATATCAAAAATTGTAAAAAATTGTACTTTTCATTTTTACCCCTTGCTATTAAACTTGAAGGAAAAGGATCTGTTTTTGTGTTCCAAAGTTTGCAAACTACAGTGAATAACTAGAAATCCTTTCCATTTTTGAACATTTTTCTATCCATGGAAGAGGAAGAAAGGATATAATAATAGTAACAATGAGAATAGCTAAATTTGAATGTTTACTATGTGCAAATAATGCACTAAGCACTTTACATGAGACTTCACTTAATTTTCACTATACTCTGTAAAAATGATAGATTCTGTTATTTGCTTCATTTTACAGAAGAGTATATTGAGACACAAAGATGTTAAGCAACTTATAGGACTGATAAGTGGTTCTCTGGATTTAGCCCAAGCAATCTGTTCAGCTCTTAAACTTGGTGTGTGTGTGTAAACATTGCTTTTTTAAATCATCTCAAACTGACAATTAAGCTCTACAGACATTTTATTGAGTGTGTAGTGCCTTGGTAACTGTGCCAAGGCTAGGCACAGATATAAGATCTGATCATGCCTCTGAGAGCTTCTTGTCTACAAGGAGACATGTAAATGGGAAGCATTTCACACTAGTGAAATTTCACCGTAGTGTGGAAAATTGCCATGCCAGGTATGCATAGTAACGTGGCAATGAGACTCAAAACATAAACACTCCAGCGAGGTCTTAGAGATCAGATTTTAGTTCCATTCCTTTTTTTTTAATTTAATTTTTTTTTTTATTTCACTCATGATGGGTTAATGACCTTCTGGACTAGGGTTTCCGTATTTTCATTTCCCTTCTAGACCTACATCTGTCTGTTCAGTATCTCCTTTTGGATGTCTCACAAACGTCTTGGATTAAAATGTCCAAAATGGAATTGTTAGCCCCTTTTCTTCCCATGCACCCCTGCAAAACTGCCCTCTTTTCAGTGTTTCTTATCTCAATGAATCATATCTTAGGCCACAAACCTAGAGGGAACCTCCATCTCCCTTTTCTTACCCCAATATCAATTATAAAATGTTCACTCTGCCTCCTAGAAGTCCTCTCTTCAGCCTACTACTTTCCTTCTTCATCCAGTACAGCCACTCTGGTTCATGCTACTGCCATGTCTCACCTGGACTGCTGCAAATAATACCCTGACTGGATTTACTTACCCTTTGCAGTAAGTCTGTTTTCTTACTGCAGAAGTGATGGTGCTGAATCTCGAAAGTGCAAGTACACCATGTTATTTCTTGCTTCTCTTTTAGCTCTTGGGATAAGTAGGGAAACCTTTCACATGGCATAGAAGGCATGATTTGACCCTCCCCTGCATCTGCAGCCTGTTCTTTTGCCATTTTATTCTTTTGCTGTTCCTATACTAACCATGCTGGTCCTTCTTCAGATCTGAACAGTTTATTCTCTTACCTCAGAGCTGACAATACCTGCTGTTCCTTCTACCATGTCTTGTTCACTGCTCAGTCCCTGCCCCCTAGCATGGGGCCTGACGTTTAGATTTCCAGTTCATTGTTACAGAATTGATTGAATGACGGTGATGCTGAGCTATAGAACAAATAGGAATAAGCCACCTGTGGAAATGGGGATAAATCATTTTCAACAGAAGGAATAGATTAAGTAGATAAATATTCTCTACATACAAGAGTTTGTATAAATCAGTAAGAAATCAAAGAAAGAAAATAAACAAAGGTGATGAGACAGTTAACATAAAGGAAATGTTTAGTAATATTAGAAAAGTTTACCCTCTTTAATATTCACAGAAAATCAGTGAACTCACTATTGCAATTTTTTTACGAATCAGGCTGTTGAAGATTTTTATAAAATCTTTTGGTGACTAGATGGGACAGCCCATGTGTGTGATCTTAATTTTGTTTAATATGCACCGATAAATATGTGAGTTTTACAGCTTAAAAACATGTACCTATCTGAGCATAGGAAAAAACTTAACAGTAACTGTCATTGCGGTAGGATTATGGGTGAGTTTTTTTTCCCTTTGATTATTTCTTATGTAAACAAAATCACATGCTATTTTGTTTTAACATGAGTACATAAAAACTATTTAAAATATTAAGAAATTTAGAATAAATGTTGCTTTTTTACAATAAGGAATTAAGTGAGCCCTCTGGTGGATAAGGGAGACAGATGTCACATGGCTGACTGCCCTGCCACAGTGACTAAAAAACACCAGGTGCATGTGCATACAAGTCCTGACGAGAGAAATAGATAAGGGATTGCAGCCTGGCCACACATATTGGACTGTGCTTACTCCCTCCCTTTATCTCTATCTCTCTGGTGAATGCATGTACCTTCTGGGAATTTTAAAAACAAAAAAAAAGGAGGAGGAGGATAAAAGAGGAAATAGTATGCCAGATTTCTTACCTTGGAGTTTGAATACCCAAATGTATTGTATTTAGTAAGATACACTTTTTCCCTTGTTATCCACAGTAGTATGTTAATTAAAATTAATGCTATGTTTGCATTGACTAATATGACATTACTTTAATAGGGCATATTGTAATTTGTGAGATGCTCATTATATGCTCATTAATTTGTCAGAACAGTCATGTGAAGTAAATTATTTTATTTGCATTTTACAAATGAGAGTAGAGTTAGCCCACTATCACATACGAACCATATCTGTCTTAAATCCAAGTTTTCTTAACTGACAGGTACATTTTAGTTTTTAGCTAGGCTACTATTTAAATATTAGTAAGCTCAAATAGGTATTATATTATGTATGCTTATGTAGGTATTCCTTATCCAAAATATGTGGGACATCAGTGTTTTGGACTTTTTTTGGATTTTGGAACATTTGCTTATATTTAATAAGTTACCTTGGGAATGGCATCCAAGTCTAAACACAGAATTTATTTTTATTTATTTTTTTAAGAATTATTTTATTTAACTTTATGTATTTATTTAATTTGACCAGAGAGGGACAGAGTAAGAGAGAGAGAGAAAGCAAGCTACCAGGTCTGGGACTTGAAACATGATCGGCCCTCTGGGAGTCCAGCACCCTTAACCACCATGCCACCTGCCAGCCTCCACAATTTATTTTTAATATAAACCTTATACACATAGCCTGAAGATAGTTTTGTACAATATTTTTGGATGACAGCGTTTAGACTGCAGTCTATCACATGAGATCAGGTATGGAATTTTCTACTTATGTCACATCTGTGCTCAAAAGTTTCATATTTTGAAGTATTTTTATTTCAGATTTTTGGATTAGGGATTCTCAACCTGCATTGCAAAATATTTCATTTTTTCACATTGAGCTTTTTCATGTAAATGTAAACCATTGAACTTACCTTACCTTAAGCAATCTTTCAGAAAATCATCATCATTTAAATATTCTCCCACCACTGTTTAGACACCATTACAAATATTTTCATTGACTGAGGTATAAAGTGCACACCTTTACTCCTTGTTTTGTTTCATTTTATTTTTTTTATTTTATTTTATTTTTTTGGAGAGATTTTCACTGTAGGGCGCGTGCGCTCGCCAGACAGACAGAGAGAGACATAGAGACAGAAAGCGAGAAATCACCCCCCAGGGGGGATGGTCACGCCGCAATCCCTTCTCCTCCATTCTCCTCTCGGGATCTTGGGCACGCACGCACACGTGCCCGGCGCGAGTTTTAAGCCACCGGGTCCGGGACACGAACCGCGGTCGACTACGTGGGAGTCCAGCGACACAGCCATTACGCTAACTGCTGGTTCCCTTATTTTGTTTTTGATTTATTTTCTTCATAAAAGAGACGAAGTGCAGGAGAGGAAGAAGGAGAGACAATTACAGGCACCCTCAACAGGATCACACGCCACTGTGCTTCCCACTCGCTAGCCTTTCCCAGCCACCCAGGCACGCAAGCAAGCATGTGCTCCCAGCAAGTGCAGGTTGACCTGGAAACCAAACTGGGCACGGCTTCCAGCATTGTGTTGTTGTGCTATGGCCTTTGCCACCCTGGTGTGGGCCTGTATTTTTTTTTTTTTTTAATAGTTGCTGACAGCTCTCAAAGTTATTGTTCATTTCCATTTAAAAATAGTATGCTCATCATTCTCTTAATATAAATTTATAAAAATCATTTCAATTAGTTTAGATGCAAGTCATTTACATGAATGCTTCTTGCTCCTCGTCCTCAGACTTGATGTTTAGATTGAATCTCAGTAAGTGGAGACCAACGCAATGAAGGTAGTTAACTTAATGTGATAATGCATTTATGTCAAGTACTTTTGCTTTTACTTAAGCATTTGTTAAATGTTTTATATAATATGATTGGCATTACACAATCCTTTCATTTGGAAAATACAAGATTTTGTGTGTGAGTGCGTGGCCAATCATGCTATAATAAAATGTTCTTCTTGTGGCTAGACTACGAAAATGCCAACCCTAAACCTGGCTCCTAAAATACAAGATCCCGGGCATAGTATAAAAATGTCCTCATGATAGAATGTCATCCTGCCAAACGAGTTAAAGATTGTCATTGTTTTTTCATCTGCCTGTGCCATTGCCCCTAGTGCATCTGATTTTCTCCCTTTGCGACTGCTTTAAACACAATGGTTGTCAAAGGGAAAGTGGAAAGTTCAGAATTTGTTGTTTTAAGAGATATTTTTTCTATAGGGCATGTACGCTAGCTCAAGAGACAGACAGACAGAAAGTAAGAAATCCCTTCCCAAGAGGGATGGCCTTGCCACAGTCTCTTCTCTCAGGATCTTGGGTACACACACACATGTGCCCAGTATGAATTTAAGCCACCAGGTCTGGGACTCAAACCATGTTCGGCTCTGTTGGAGTCCAGTGATGTAACCATTATGCCATCTGCTGGTCCCAAGTTCAGAACTTTGGTGATAATTTATCTCAACTAATTTAATAGTTCTAGAATTAACATGGAAATTTAGTGTATAATTCTTATTTGTCTATACTGTGTCTTGATCTTCATGACAGACTTGGGATTGTAAAAAAAAATAAACCATCACTACAGTCTCTGTCTCTCTCATCTATTAGAAGATTCTTCTTAATATTTCTAACTGTCATTAATAAACATCTAACCCCACTTATTTTTTGTCACTTACTTTTACTGGAAGCCTGACTTTGCAATGTAGGTTTTTATTTGGTTGGTTGTTTTTTTATTGTTGTTTTTTGGCATGACTTCATGAGGTCATCCAAGTAACCTCACATGTTGGTTTCCTTTTACTGAGATATTTGAGAACAACTGCTGTCATTTCTTTTTTATGGTAAGTACCCTGAGACTTCTCCTCACATAGCTAGCTGTTTTTATATCTTATACCATCCTGCTTTCCTCTGGATTATCATTCCCTGCTTTAAATGAGAAGTTCAGTATATTCTAGATGTTTAAATACTCCTGTCTAACTTAGGTATGTGAGTTTGTTTGTTTATTTAAGTAATATTTAAAACCCTATGTTGTTTCAGTATGACTTAAAGTATGCAATAATGTATTTTCCTTAAACAGGTTTTAGAGATTATCATGGGAATTTTGAGGCTGAAATGCAGGGAGAGCAGTGTAATGAACACCCATGGATCTGTAATATATCTCTGACAGTTGTTAGGAGATGAAGCGGAAGGCAGCAGTTCTGTCCTGAAGTACTGTTATAACTCTATGTAAGTCTTTGCTGTGTCTCAGAGTAGCTAGTCCAAATTTGTTTAGTTTCTGTTGCAAGATTCCGGATACCAAGTGTCATCTGAAACTTTTATCAAAATCTATTTATTGCTGAGTCAGATAGTTAAACATACCTATATTTTAAAGAAAAATTACTGACATCTCCCTCCTTCGAATATTTTAGTGTGCATCTCTAAAATAATAAGCATATTTGTCTACAAAATCATTCTGTCATCTCAACCAACAAAATTAACAGTATGGGTATAGACTGTAGTTCGGAGGTAAAACACAGAGCTCTTTGAAGCACTCCCCCCTTGGGAAGATTCCTGGTTCAAGTTCAAAGACCTCTGTGAATACACCAGGCACATACATCCCCACGATCTGGGCCTGGCTGAAGGCTGGGGGTGGATCATAGCGTGAAGATCCTCTTGGTGGTCCTGTCTCTATGTCTCACTTGTTCACTTATGGAAGAAATATAAGTAAACTTTAAAAATTAACAGTAATTGCCTAATATCTCTCAGATTCATTCAGATTCACTTTGAAAGTACTCAAATTTCCCTCTAGTATCTCTTATATTGACTTATTTATTTAAACCAAGATCCAATTAAGGCTGTATTATGCAGACATTTTGTTCAATTTAATTTAAAAAAATGAGCTTTACATTTATCAGCATTACATTTTATTTATTGATAGTGCTTCATTGGGCCAGACTAGGAATTAGCAAACTTTTTCTTAAAGGGCCAGGTAGTAAGTATTTTAGTCTGTGAGTCATTTGGTTGTTACAGCTGCTCAGCTATGCCGCATAGTCATTACAGGAACACATGAGCGTGGCTGTATTCCAGTGAAACTGTTAGAAAACAGGCACTGGCCTGCTAGCTGTAGTGTGCTGTCCTCTGCCTAACCTTGTATGGTCTTGCCTTTTCCTCCACCTATTACTAGACTCTTCTCAAGTTTTGCATCAGTTCATTAAATAATACTATGTGGTTGTAATATAAAACTGTCTAAATCCATCAGACAGTAAAAACACTTAACGAACACGTTCTGTATGCTTTGTACTTGAAGCAGATCATCATATTTAATCCTTAGACGCATCCTGGGAGGGGTTGGTGGCATTATCTACCCATCTACAGAAAAGAAAATGAAGACGTAGAGATTAGGTAACTGGCCCAATGTCACATAGCTAAATAATGTAAACACTAGGTCCGGAGCCCACTTTTGTCAGGCTTGTGCTGTAGGATCCAGCAACTTTGCAAGAATGTCCTCTTTTCTAAAAGGCACATTATTAGCTTTTCTCCATCTTAGTCCCAGGCAAGTGTTGACAGACTATCAAGCCATGTTGGAAACAGGATATAAGATATCTATTTTCTAATCTGCTATTTTGGGAGTTTTATAAAGAATCCAAGGTTATTTTGAATAGGCTTTCTTACTTTCAGAAAAGAGCAATCTGTAGACCACAGGGGTTTATGTCGCATTTGCAAGTTGGCCTATTACCAGTTTTCCCCTCCTGCTGTTTCTCAAATCATAGGTGATAATTTTGTGGTTAATTCTTTGAGACCCCATCTCTCATCACCCTCAGCTATACTTGAGTATACTTAAAGTAGCTAGATTCTACTTTTCTGTATTGTCAAATTTGTTTTATTTATTTATTTATTTTTTTAAAGGTTTCTGCCATAGCAACGTTTCTTGGGACCAGCAGATGGCATAATAGTTACATCGCTGGACTCCTATGTAGTCGACTACGGCTTGAGCTCCAGACCCTGCACTTCAAACTCATGCTTGGGCGTGTGTGTGCATGACCACAATCTCAAGAGGAGAATAGAGAAGGGATTGTGGTGTGACCATCCCCCTGGGAGGTGATTTCTCACTGTCTCTTCCTGTCTCTCCAACGAGTGCACGCATCTGGTACCAAAAGTCTCTCTTAAAAAAAAAAAAGTTTCTTGGTGCAGAGACAGAGACACTGCAAGAAAAGGGAGGAATCTGTTTCCAGTGGGGGATGGACATGCTGCAACCCCTTCTCTGCCCTTCTCCTCCTGGAAATTTGAGCAAGCGTGCACACACCCAACATGATTTTCAAGCCACCATGTCTAGGACTTGAACCGTGGTCAGCCATGTGGGAATCCAGTGCCGGAACCACTATGCCACCTGCTTCACCCAAAGTTTATCTGGTTTTAATCTTTGGCTTTCAATTAGATTCTAGAATTATTTGTTTTGTTTTGTTTGTTGTTGTTTATTACCACCAAAGGATACCAGTACTTTCCACAAAGAGGGGGAGAGAGAGAAAGCACCCTCTGTCCCACAGTCTTCTCCATTCTGTTGTGATTTGTAGCATGCACATACACATGCCTGTTGTGTTTTTGAGGCTCGGGGACTTAGGATTCCAAATGAAGTAGGCCATGTGAGATCGACTTCCTTAACCACTTGGGTACAGGGTGACCCATTTTGTTTTTATGAGAGTGCTTATCCTGGCCTTTATCTTTTCTAGTGTGGAAAATGTGATTGTGTTTGATGTAATTTGTTTTGAGAGCCAGGAGATGGCAGTGTTCTCTGGGTGATGATTAAGATTACAGTTTGTTGTAGTTGCCAAAGTAATGTTTTTGAATAATACTGTAAAATTAGAGGACCTGTAATATAGACTGTGTGTTCTTTTCCATGAATTCATTGAGTGAGAAAGAAGCTGATTTTATTTTTGTGATGCATTTAATAGAAAACTAGGAACATGACATTTCTTGAGAGTAGGACAGCTACAGTTTTGAACTTTGTATTATACTAGAAGGAAGTATTATTTGACAAATCAAACTCACTAAACAAAAGTCACTCTACTAATTCTATGTACAGAATAATTATTAACATTTTGGCAGGTGTAAGTATATGAATGCATTGCATAGGTATACAAACCAAAATGAACCTATATTGGATATAAAATTGTTTTCTTCTCTGATAAACATTTAGGACCCTTGTCTACCCTTACGTAGTTTTATAATTTATAAAATCTGTTTAGTAGTCTGTTAAATAAGACTATGCTATACTTTATTGAACATGTCCTTTGGGATAGACATGGAGGTCATCTCTGTTATTTAGAAAACTGCAGTGTATAATCCTGTTCATACTTTGCTTATGTAATGTATAATCATATTCATATTTTGCTTATTGCAGTTATTTTTCAAAAGATAGTCATATGGTTGACTACAGTTCCACATAAATGAATATTTTTAGTTGTTTGAGTACATACTGTCAGATTATGTCCTGTAGAAATGTTTGTACCAAAGCATAAGAGAATGTTGGTTTACTCATTCATCCCTTTACTGTTTGATAATTTGTCAATATAAGGAAGTGGTATCTCATTGTTCTAGTATTTATTCAGTTACTAATAAACTTAAAAAACATATATTTGCCAAGAGCTTCTTAGTAAATATCTACTGAGCCTAAGAAATGTAATAATGGAAATTTAAATATTGTTAAAATCAAGGGATAATGGAAACATTATACATATACCCAACTTCAGTCATACCTAAGCACTGGGTTATAAACAAATGTTCATACGAGGAAAAGAAAAAAATTATAAAGTATTAAACATTTGCCTCAGTTTTTTCCAATATAAGAAATTAGAAAAAGAAGAGAATAAATCTGTAGGACAAAGAAAATAATGAATGCAGGCAAAAAATTTAACGTATCAACTACCAATAGTTTTTTCTTTGAAGAAACTTACCAAAACTCTTTCAGTAAAATTGATGAGAGAGAAAAATGATAAGGATAAGTTGTACTAGGAAGAAGAGATAAGCATTCTACAGCTGAGATTTTAAGACTTAAGAAAACTGAAAAATTGTATGCATAGTAAATTTAGAAATTTAGAAGAAATGGAAAATTTTAAGAAAATGTACTTTAGCAAAACTGACTCAAGAAGAAATAGAAGGAATCAGTTGTCTTAAAACCCTTAAAGAAATTCAATTCATTTTAAAAAAATCCATCAAGCGAGCAAGATACAGATCTAAACAGTTTTCAGATA
Organism: Tupaia belangeri chinensis; assembly: GCF_000334495.1. Lineage (NCBI taxonomy): Eukaryota > Metazoa > Chordata > Mammalia > Scandentia > Tupaiidae > Tupaia > Tupaia belangeri. Next base: position 7,178,904 of record NW_006159583.1, read on the forward strand.
AGATCTTCTAAATTAAAAAGGAAAAAATCCACTCTGACTTTTCTGATGAGTCTGGTATAACCCTGATACTCAAACCCAGTAAGTACAACACAAGGAAGGAATATTATAGGTTGGTTCTAATTATGAATAAAGATGTATTGATCCTAAATAAAATATCTACAGACCAAATCCATCAATTTTTTAAAATTGCGATTTAATTGTGTTTGGGGATATACAGTCATGTGTCACTCAATGACAGAGATACGTTCTGAGAAATGCTTTGCTAGGCAATTTCTTTGTTGTGCAGACATCTTAGAGTATACTTACACAAACCTAGATGGTTAGAGAATTAGTATGTCATTGTGACTTTTCTTCTACTTTTTTATAGAGCCTGTATTTTGCTTAAGACAACAAATATCCATTCAGTTTACTATTAGAAAAATAAAGTTATTTCCATTTTGATATAAATAATAGTGTACTCACTACGCAAGGCCTAATGAGAAAATATGATTTTAACAGGTAGATTTTGTCCTGTTTTGCAAGTAAATGCTTAGTATGAGTTTAATTAGTCAAGTAATCATTTAGACTATATAGTAATTCCACCATAATATTATGGTAGCACTGTCATATATGTGGTATGTTATTAACTGAAATGTCACAACGTGGCTTGTAACTATAATACTTACATAATAAGTGTAACAAAAATGGATGAATATGATGAAACACCAATTGAGAGTAGATTTTCTCTGGAAGGAAGAGATAATATGCTTTGGGAGAAGGTCAGGGAGAGCTATCAATTGTGTTTTAATTTTTTTTTTTTTTTGGAAGCCAAATGGTAGAACATAGATGTTCATTGCAATGTTCTTTTTTCTTTTTTTTTTGCCTTTTTTTTTTTAATTTAAAATATTTCATGCTGGTGCTACAGTTAGCAGGTTTAACAGTTTTATGAGTTTCATTGTCACTTTCAAATACTTTATTTTTTGTGGAATTGCTTAAACACATTCCCTTTGGAGGTATACAAATGTGTGTGTGTTTTTAAATTTATGTATAAAATAGTATGAGATATGAGAATGTATATTACATACATATTTCCATGAATATTATATTAAAGGGAGGGCTTGCTGAGAAGAAAAAGAATATTAGTTCTTTTACATTCATATGAAAATAGGTGGCTTTGAGAATATAGTTTTGGCCTTGCTAACAGGTTTTTTCTGTGCCTAGAACTAAAATAAATGGTTTAGAATGCTAGGGAAATGGGAAACTTAAGATAAACAGTAGGTTGGAACCAGCAGATGGTGTAATGGTTACACTGGACTCCCATGTAGTTGACCACAGTTCAAGCTCTGGATTTGGCAGCTTGAAACACACTGGGCAAGTGTGCATTTGTGCCCAAAATTCCAAGAGGAAAATGGAGGAAAAGGGATTTCAGTGTGACCATCAACCCCTACCCCAAAACCCGGGAGGCTGGTTTCTCACTTTCTGTCTCTATCTGGTGAGCACACATACCCTATACCAAAAATCTCTCTTAAAAACAAAAAGATAAGCAGGAAGTGAAAATGTTGGATTTTATAGCATTCATTTGCCAAATAATAATTTAACATTTGCTGTGTACCAGATGTAGCGTTGAGGCTTGTGAATATATAATATCGTCTTTGATCTCAATAAACTTAGAGTTTAGTAGCAGAAATTGATGATCTTGATGTTTAACTGTGGATACCATAATAGTCATAAGCAATTTGAAGTTATTTTTTTTCCTCATGGGAATTAATTTCTATAGCTATTTTTTGTTGTTAATTTAAACAAAAATTATGTATGTATGTTTTCAGAAATAACCCAAGCCTCTTGAACTACTAATATTTATCCATAATATATATATATATATATATATTTTACTTACTGATAAATTTTTTTAAAAATGTAAATGGTTAAAACTAGAAGGGTTATGATAGGCCGTCAGATGCTTTGTAGAAATTGAAATTTGGCTGTTTCCCTGATGGCTGTTCTGTTGGGTCATTGGAAAAATAATGATGCATTTTCATAGAAAAACATAATAAAATATGTCATGACTTTTCTGATGATCCAATAGTTACTTTATCTAAAAGGGCGGTTTAATATGTTTACTTTAAGATGTGAATCTTTGTTAATATCTAGCACTATTCTCTCATTGAATTATACAGATAAACTGATTGCGTATGGGTCTTTTTTCATACTTCAAAAAATTTCAGATCTTTTATGTTTTTGTATTTGTTTTTGTTTTTGCTAGAGGGCACACCAGCGAGAGAGAAGGAAAGTGACAAAGCATCCCTCCTAGGGAGGATGGCCACATCACAATTCTTTTTCCTCCATTTTCCTGTCAGGAATTTGGGCATGTACACACACGCGCGCGCGCACAACCACAGTTCAAGCTCTGGATTTGGCAGCTTGAAACACACTGGGCAAGTGTGCATTTGTGCCCAAAATTCCAAGAGGAAAATGGAGGAAAAGGGATTTCAGTGTGACCATCAACCCCTACCCCAAAACCCGGGAGGCTGGTTTCTCACTTTCTGTCTCTATCTGGTGAGCACACATACCCTATACCAAAAATCTCTCTTAAAAACAAAAAGATAAGCAGGAAGTGAAAATGTTGGATTTTATAGCATTCATTTGCCAAATAATAATTTAACATTTGCTGTGTACCAGATGTAGCGTTGAGGCTTGTGAATATATAATATCGTCTTTGATCTCAATAAACTTAGAGTTTAGTAGCAGAAATTGATGATCTTGATGTTTAACTGTGGATACCATAATAGTCATAAGCAATTTGAAGTTATTTTTTTTCCTCATGGGAATTAATTTCTATAGCTATTTTTTGTTGTTAATTTAAACAAAAATTATGTATGTATGTTTTCAGAAATAACCCAAGCCTCTTGAACTACTAATATTTATCCAGAATATATATATATATATATATATTTTACTTACTGATAAATTTTTTTAAAAATGTAAATGGTTAAAACTAGAAGGGTTATGATAGGCCGTCAGATGCTTTGTAGAAATTGAAATTTGGCTGTTTCCCTGATGGCTGTTCTGTTGGGTCATTGGAAAAATAATGATGCATTTTCATAGAAAAACATAATAAAATATGTCATGACTTTTCTGATGATCCAATAGTTACTTTATCTAAAAGGGCGGTTTAATATGTTTACTTTAAGATGTGAATCTTTGTTAATATCTAGCACTATTCTCTCATTGAATTATACAGATAAACTGATTGCGTATGGGTCTTTTTTCATACTTCAAAAAATTTCGGATCTTTTATGTTTTTGTATTTGTTTTTGTTTTTGCTAGAGGGCACACCAGCGAGAGAGAAGGAAAGTGACAAAGCATCCCTCCTAGGGAGGATGGCCACATCACAATTCTTTTTCCTCCATTTTCCTGTCAGGAATTTGGGCATGTACACACACGCGCGCGCGCACACACACACACACACACACATACACAGACACACGTGGTGTGTTTTTCAGGCCACTAGGTCAGACTCAAATCAGATAGTCAGCCATGTCGGATCCAGCCCCTCAACCACTAGGCCATTTGCTGGCTCTAGAACGCTTTTTTTTAGGTACTGTATTTTTCATATTGTATCTTTGGGAGCTTTTTATTAAATGAATAGTGTTTTCTGAGCCTGCTTGCCAGGTTACTCATCTGAAATATGAACACTTAAGTTATGATAAACTATTCCTGTGACCTCATTTTTAGCAATTAAGTAGCTAAAATGTAGAAACAGTTGTCGATTATGAATTAATTTCAAGGCTTCTATGTTTTTCTTCTACTTTATTTTTACCTAGTGTGTTTTCCTCAAACCCTCTTTTCAAGCCATTTGGTATTAGTTTAGAACTCAAAGTAGCAAACCTGAGTCAATTTGTTTTAGCATATTTGATGTAAACCACGACTATCCTGTCCTTACCTCCCAAAACTGTCCTGAAACAGTAAATTTGATACCTTTTTTTGTATGAAATTTCTTAAGTACAGTAGTAGCTTTGTGTAACTTATCTTCAACGTATGTTTAATAATTAGGATTAGGTTTAACTGCATGTAACAAAAATTCTGCATAGGGGAATTCATACTCATCAGGTCTAGACTTAGGAAGTGCAAGGATAGTAAGAAGATTCACACATCAGGGACCCAAGCTGCTTTTACCTTATTATATCCCCCTCATCTTGCTGTCTCATGATCACAGATGGCTACTTCACATCCAAACTCCAGGCAGCAAGAATGAAGAAGGGGAAAAGGCAACTTGCTGGTTTAGCTGGGCACTCTAAGCAGACTTCCCAGAACACACATAACTATTCATTTTACATTTCCTTGACCAGAACGTGGTCCCACTTTGCTATACCTGTTTCCAGGGAGCTTGAAAACCGCAGTATTTTATTTGCATCCAGCTAGACATCTGAGTTTCGGTATTAAAAAGGAAGAGTGGAATGGATGTTGGCATAAGCGGTAAGACTCCTTACCTCACAGGTTTTTCAGTTTTTATAGGAAAATATCAATAGCTCAAAAACCTGGCAGTGTGAAAATGATTCAATAAAGCACTTAGATAAAAGTGGTGCTAAGAAATCTCTGATCTGCCTTGAACTTAATGCACTAATAATTACTGTTTATTGTGTTATTATTGATATTTCCCAGGTATATGTGTTAAGCATTTTTCACACATATAATTCTCACAGCACCCAGTGTTGGGCACTATCTAGTATATGTTACAAATGAGAACACCAGTGAGAGAGAAGGAAAGTGACAAAGCATCCCTCCTAGGGAGTATGGCCACATCACTATCCCTTTTTCAGGGATAGGGAGGCACAAATAGATTGCATAACTTGACCAAGTTCTTACAGTCAGTAAGCAGTGAGAGTCAAAGTTGAGCCCGCTGTGTAAGATCAGGGTAATAATTACCTCTGTGCCTCTGCTGATTAATTCAATTATCATCTATTAATTATCTGATGATATGATTATCATCTACCCGTAAGTCCCTGCTGCCACCCCTGCCAACCCCTTGTACACAAAAATGATTTGCAGTAACTCAAACATGAACAAGGAACAGAAAAAAAGATGCTCAAATTGAAGAGAATATGGGAACCCAAGAGTGTGAAGGTCTGATGAAGTTAGGGTGCCCTAGATACACAAAACTGATGCTACATAGTCCTGTTGAGGTGTTAATTGTCTTGGTCTGACTAACGCTCTGTTCTTTCAGAAATGAGAAGGCAGAAAAACAGCTGAATTTTCTTTAGTTATCTTTTAGCATCTTCATTGTTTAAGTCATAAAATAATTTGAATCCTTGTAAAGAATACTAGTTCTTGATATTGTGTTTTAAAAATAGACTGTATTGTTAATATGTTCTGATTGTTTGTTTTATGAATTTGATAAACCAAAGTGTCATTGTTTTATTTTTTAAGATGTGGAAGCCCAAAAGAAAGACTGTTTTTATCTGAATGTGGGCCACATACTTAAAAAAAAAAAAACTAGGGCTTGTTTATATAAATGCTCTTGTATGTAGGAGTCTTGAAATATATATTATTGGAAGGTTCTGATCTTAATAAAAATGGTATTGTACTATCTGCTAGAGCTCCCCCATAAACATGTCTGTGATCTCCTTGAAGATTAAAGACTATCTTAGTGAATACATTTTGCCTTCTAAATATGTTTCTTCCTTCACTGTCCTCAGTGTATAGAAGATATTCAGCAAGTGAATAATGAATGAATGGCTAGTAAATGAGAAAAGTTTGTTAATAAATGTTATAATTAATATTTCTACTTCTTTTGAAATTAAGACAGTTGTTCTGCCCAAAATAGAGAAAAATAGGTCACCCTTTTTATAGCCCCAGCAAGTTGTCTGAGGTTGCTTATAATGCTATTGGCTGGACATTAGTCCAGAATTGGCATAAATAGTATGCCTAAAACACAGTGGTTGAAAGCCAGGTAACAGGAGATAAGTCTCGCAAGTTCTTGGCATGTAAAAGTTCCTTACTCACTTAAGGAATGAAAGTAAGTCCATATTTTGAAGGCTATTATATGGTATGTTATTTGTTTTTTAAATGACCTTTTTAAATGGGAAGAAAAATGGGCAGTTTGGTATAGTCACATTTGAAAATGGACAATATAGATTCATTTCTCACAATTTGATTTCAAAATGATTTGTGAAAGATAAATTAATAAAACATTTAAGTGACTGACTTTATTTTGTTTTGTTTCTCAGGATGTGATCTTCGTGGTGGCAAGCTAAGTTTTAAAGCTACCCCAATGGATGCAGACAGTGATGTGGCACTGGACATTCTAATTACAAATGTAGTCTGTGTTTTTAGAACAAGATGCCATTTGAACTTAAGGAAGATTGCTTTAGAGGGAGCAAATGTAATTTATAAGCGTGATGTTGGAGTAAGTATCTGAATTTCAGTGTATGTATTATATAGCCTAATTTTATAGTGCTGTGAGTGATTCTAACACATACTCATTCTACGGGCAGTTTATGAACTTATGTTAGTTGTACTAGATACCACCGTGAGCCCTATAAAAGTCACTTAGATAAGCAGAGAACTCATTAGGTATAGAGACATTTTTTTCTTCCATTGATTTCCAGCTGAAGAAATAGACCTTTATACCTTTGTGTATATTTGTAATTCAAATAGAATTGTATTTGTATGACACCCTAATGTATATGTCATTTTTGTAGTCTGTAAATTGTTGTTTTTTTAGTTAGCCAGTAGAGAGGTTTCTTTTGTAACAAATTGCTGAAAATAATATGGTTCATATCAATTGGACATTTGAAATTTTAGTTTTTTGGGATCAGCAGTTAGCGTAATGGCTATGTCTCTGGACTCCCACGTAATCGACCGCGGTTCAAGTCCTGGACCCGGTGGCTTAAACTCATGCCGGGCACGTGTGCGTGCGTGCCCAAGATCCCAAGAGGAAAATGGAGAAGGGATTGCGGCGTGGCCATCCCCCCTGGGGGGGTGATTTCTCTCTTTCTATCTTTCTGTCTCTCTCTGTCTGGCGAGCGCACGTGCCCTATAGCAAAAACCTCTCAAAAAAAAAAAAAAAGAAAGAAAAGAAATTTTAGTTTTTGTTAAGCCTGTAATATTTAAATTAAAAACCTTAATAAATAATAATAAAACCTTAGTGTTTCGAAATTGCCATTATAAATGACAGTGGAATTTTAATTGACTTTTATAAATCAAAGATTGATGAAATAGAAATGTACTTTATACATTATGAAAATTAAGAATATAGCTGAAGATTCTATTTAGCTTGAAAAGTCAGATGCCAGGATATCTAGGTAAATTATCATGAGTTCTTAGTGTCAGACACTAAGTAAGAATGAATTAAATTAAAATTTCAGTTACCAACAAGTAAAGATAATTTTAAGTTTGTCAGTAATACCATCTTCTTTTAAAGAAGGAATAAATATATGTCTGCTAAAAAAAATTTAGGGAGGAAAATGCTTGACACTGCTTTGATACTTTCACATGACATATGGTAAGGAAGTAGGTTTTTCTAAGAAAGTTGACTGAAAAATCTGAGTTGATAGGCAGATTGATGGTGAGAGACAAATATAGAGTAAACTTAATTCAGTGTTTCTTAGTCACTTATGTGTGAAATGTTATGATATATTTTAATTCAAACTTCATCTTAATCTTTGGTAAATCTTGAGTCTCCTCAGGTTTAATAGCTTTCCAGTTTGGTAATATGGCATATGACAGAAGAAGGAACTCAAAATATAGCACAAGCTTTAAGGAGAAATTTCCAATTCATTTGCATGCTATTTTATCCCATAAATATTTATTTCTTACTACACATAAATATTTTCATGAAAGAGAAGTTACAATGAAAACTTTAATTCACCTACTATCCTGGAGTTTAGCCCTTGATCTATTTGTGCTCACTTTGTACATAATTTCTTTCCAATCCATGGCTTTTAAATGTCCGTGATATCTGAGGAATCTCAAATTATATCTCTGGTTCCAATATTTCTACTACACCTGAGGTTTCCATGTGTAGCTTGAGTATGTAATATGCATATCAACTGCAAGATAAGATATAAAGTGGTGATGGGTATTATGAAGCAGAATAAAACAGAGTTAGGAATTAGAGAGCCATGAGATGGTAGGCATTTGGTTGAATGGTCAGGGGCATCTCTCTATGGAGGTGACGTCTGGCAAGAGACCTTAACCAAGTGACAACATTGGGGGACGAATATTCCAGATGAAAGTAATAGCTAACACAGAGCTCTTGTGATGTGAACAAGTTGGGCGTGTATGAAGTCCATGCAGATTTCCATCATATGAATAAAGTAAAATTAGTTTTGAAATGTTTATGTACTTATAATACATGTCAAGTGTGTAGTGAGAAATTTATTTAGATCTTGTATTTTTAATTAATTAAATGTGCTTTTAGGAGGTCAGCAGATCCTGCGATGGTTAAGGCTCTGGACTCTCACATGGCTGACCATTGGTTAAGTCTTGGATCTGGCAGCTTTCTTTCTCAGTTCCCCCCTCTCTCTCTATTAAGTAATAGTAAAAATAATGATGATAATAAATATTTTTAAAATTTTTAAGAAATTTGCTTTTAGATGGTTATGGTCCTTGTGTTCGGTACTGTTCTTGATTCAGAATGAGTGATTTGGAGAGCAGTTATTTTGGTCTTAGTTAAACTTGTGAGTAGTATTTGGATATTACCATAACCACATAAAACAGAAAATTAATGCTTATGAAGTAATTAGGTTTTTTTTTCTTTTTCAGAAAGTATTAATGAAGCTTAGAAAACCTAGAATTACAGCTACAATTTGGTCCTCAGGAAAAATTATTTGCACTGGAGCAACAAGGTAAATGTTTTATGAGTTTATGATTTTTACTTTTTATTTTTCCCTTCATGGGAAGGACATTTTCTTAGACTTAAAAACAAAATCACATATAAATTTTGTTAAGTTCCTCAGCATAAAATTTATTTCCAGTGTAACTGATAATCTTTTTCTTTTCCCTTAAAACTACAGTGAAGAAGAAGCTAAATTTGGTGCCAGACGTTTAGCCCGCAGCTTACAGAAACTAGGTTTTCAGGTAACATTTTCAAAAAGTATATGAACTGTAAATATTCAAGAATTTTTTTTTTTTTTAAATTAAAACTTTTAACTTAATACACTAAAAGACTCACCACATAAACTCTTAAGACTATACATTTTCTAGGTTTGTTTGTTTTTTTTTTCTTTTTTCCTTTAGGTTTTTTGCCATAGGGCATGTGTGTTCCCCAGAGTGCATGGGAGAGAATAAGACAGTGAAAGGGAAAGTGAGAAGTTACCTGCCAGGGGTGATGGCCATGCCGCAGCCCCTTCTCCATTCTCCTGGGATTTGGGACATGCACACACATGCTCCTGGACCTAGGACCTTCCCATGTGGGTCCAGATGTTTTATCTTTGCACCACCTTCTAGCCCCCTTAAGGGTTTTTTATAATGTCCTTCAGTGTGAAAATTTAATAAGAGAATGTGGCCATATATATTTGTAAAGCATCCTGGCTTTTTTTGAAATTCCTTTTCCATAGAGAGACTTGTTTCCTTACAAGTTAATGTCCTTTTGAACTCTTTAGTTTTTTTTCACTTCTCTCACAAAAAAAAATCAGTTTTGATCATCTCAAGTATGCATGCCAGGTAAGGATGATGAATAGAGAATGAGACCCTGGTGACATGGACATGCTTGTTGGTAGGCTCTCACAGCCATTAAGTGGTATGTCACCATTATCAGACAGAATTTTGTGGAGACATTTTTGAATAAAATTAGTATATCTCATGGACTTGCTAGATCACATGCAAACAAGGAGTAAATGAAAGATAAAGACAAGATACAGTCCCTGAAGAGAAGTAGGTTCCTCTTGGATAAGCTGATACAAATAGTGATGGGAAGTTCCATTTCTCTCTGAAATAGAAGGTGATAGGAAGGAGCTGAATGGCTGGTGGAGAGTCGGGGGTGTGGGTGCCTGAGCTGAGTGACTATGGAGAGCCTTGAGGTCTGGCCATGATGTGATGTTGGGGCCACTTTTGCACAGTTGTCTGGATTCCTATAGCAGCTTTGTGCAAGAAGTGAGTTAAAGGATAGTTTGTTCACCTAGAATTATGGTGTTAGAAAAGGTAAGAAGCAGCTAAAGTTAATAGAGTGAAGAGAGCATTGTTTTCTGCCTTGGGACTTCTTTTTTTAGGATAACATAGTAGAAGTGTTCATCAGTCTGTACCTAACAAGAAAAAAAGCATCTAGCTAAATTAACACAAATGTTATATTTTGTGTGTGGGTGTGGGTGGGAGCTTATTTCTTTTTTTATTTTAAGGAATGTCATTTTTATCTTATATACATAAGAGAAACATCTGACCTTTGGAGCCCAATATATGCTCTATTGCCTATTTAAAGTGACAGCTTATCCACTTTTACTCTTCAGTAGAAGTACACCACTTTAATATCTGACTCACCCCTGCTTCTGTTCTCTTTTCTTTCCCAGTAGTTTTAAAATGCCGTGTAGAGTATTAGAAAGTTAAACCAGGCCAACTGTGGTGACACAGTGGTGATGCTGAGGCCATGGAGGAAGGTTTCAGTTTGCACCCAGGTCTCTCTGTGATGCACTACACATGCATGCCCCATGTGTGCCCCAAAATCTGGGCAGTGGGTAGGATCTGTAAGATCATGGCCCAAGAACGCTGTTGGGGATCCCTCTCACTTTTCGTTTCCTCTTTCTTGGAAGAAATAGATGATTAGACTTTGAAAATAAAATTAACAGAAGATTCCAAGGACCCCATATGTACTATTTTGATCATGTAGATTTCTCAAGGTATTTTTTTTTATGAAGATTTTTTTTTCTTTTTTTCTTTTTTGGAGAGGTTTTTGCTATAGGGCGTGTGTGCTCGCCAGACAGACAGACAGACAGAGAGACAGAAAGCAAGAAATCACCCCCCAGGGGAGATGGCCACACCGCAATCCCTTCTCCTCCATCCTCCTCTCGGGATCTTGGGCACGCACGCCCATGCGCCTGGCGTGAGTTTTAAGCTACCAGGTCTGGGACTTGAACCATGGTCGACTACGTGGGAATCCAGCGACATAGCCATTATGCTAACTGCTGGTTCCCTTTTATGAGGTTTTTAATAAAGTTTTTTTCTTTAATTCAATTGCATCTTTTAATACTAAACAACTTATACTATTACATCCATGCACACGATGTTTCTATTTTATCTTGTTCTTACTTTTAAGGATTAAAACTTAATTATTAAGGATTGATATAATGGGTAGATCTTTTTTGTGTGTGTTTCAAAATAATTCATTTAGTTTTATTTCTCTCCTAAAGGTAATATTTACAGATTTTAAGGTTGTTAATGTTTTGGCAGTGTGTAATATGCCATTTGAAATCCGTTTGCCAGAATTCACAAAGAACAATAGACCTCATGCCAGGTAGGTCTTTTAAGATGCAATGTAATTTACCAAATTTGAAATGACTAATCTGGCTATAAATATTGATACTAATTGTGGCTTTTCTTATGTAGTTATGAACCTGAACTCCATCCTGCCGTGTGCTACCGGATAAAGTCTCTAAGAGCTACATTACAGATTTTTTCAACAGGAAGTATCACAGTAACAGGTATTCTATGATAGTAACATCAGACTTGTCAATGAAGATTGATTGATATAAGAGATGTCCATACCAAAATAGAAATAAAATCTAATTTGTCCTCTTTTGTCATTTCTGCACTTCAGTTGAGAGAAACAGTCCCTTTTTTTTTTTTTTTTTGAGAGGTTTTCGCTATAGGGCGCGTGCGCTCGCCAGACAGACAGAGAGAAACATAGAGACAGAAAGCGAGAAATCACTCCCCAGGGGGAATGGTCACACCACAATCCCTTCTCCTCCGTTCTCCTCTTGGGATCTTGGGCATTCACGCACACGCACCTGGCGTGAGTTCTAAGCCACCGGGTCCGGGACGCGAACCACGGTCGACTACGTGGGAATCCAGCGACATAGCCATTACGCTAACTGCTGGTTCCCGAAACAGTCCCTTTAGTGTAGATTAATTTTACCTGCTTGTGTACTATTTATAAATCTTGCATACACTATATTGTATCTGTCTTTCACTCATCATTGTTTTAGTGAAATTCATCTGTATTGTTTCAAGTGGTTGTATGAAATCATTTATTCTCATTGCTCTATCTCTGTGAACATACTATCCATAAGCATTTGAGTAATTTCATTTTGAATGACAATATTCTAGTATGTATCTCCATCATATGATTTTTAAAATTTATGATATCTTAAATTTAAAATACTCAAAGAGAAACCCATTTGATAAACTTCACAGGTATTAAATTATCAAAATATTCAGATAGAATTGGTACCTATTTAGTACATGTATATTTCATTGTATCTTTGGAATCTTTGATATTTGGAAGGGATGGCTTCAGAATGGGAATACATGTCAAAGGATGCATTCATTCACAGGATGATTTTCAAAGTACTTTGATGATAAACTGTACAGAGCCATTGCTTGAAAATCAGGCCTAACCTTAGGTAGAATTGTGGTGAGGGATATTTTTCTATAGTGTCCTTGAATTTTGTTTTTTCTTTGTTCTTTTTTTCTTAGAGATTTTTGCAATAGGGTGTATGCTCTCACTGAAGAGACAGAGATGGAGAGATAGAAAGTGAGAAATCACCCCCTAGGACAGGTGGCCATGCTGCAATCCTTTCTCCTCCATTCTCCTCTTGAGATTTTGGGCATGCATGCACATGTACCCAACATGAGTTTTAAGCCACAGGGTCCAGGACTTGAACCACAGTTGACTATGTGGGAGTCCAGCCACATAACCATTATGCCAACTGCTGATCCCAGTTTTTTCTTTCTTTAATCGTTAGGAAAGGATAAGTGTTCCTGACACCTTTAGACTCTCAACAAACAAGCTTTCATTTGGACTTACCTAGTGGGTTTTCCCATCTTCCATGAGGAAAAGCCCGTTGCCAGGATCCCGCCTAAATCTTAAAGATGGGATGCTGGGGACTGAGACCATTGGTTTCCTTCTTTCAGTAATCTGTTTTTACACCTAAGAGGCTCTAATAGGGCCTTGCATATTTTAAGTATAGACTACAAGTTTTATTTTTGTATTGTAAAGACTTGTATTTGTTGAGTAAACAGGCAATTAAGCAATACAATAACAAACTGAAGACAGTTGACCTAGGTAATTAGTATGCATTGTATGCTTATTAAATCTGGAATATCCTGTGAAGTATTAGTTCACTGAACGCATGTTGAGTGGTTCCATGAGCAAAGCACTACACATGGAGCAGTATAGAAGGGAGCAGGGTGAGTCACAAAAGAGCCGGCCAGCACAGGACGTGGTCAGAACCTGTAAATTGCTCACAGTGGCTGGATTAGTCAATTTTCTGGGTCTTTGCAAAGAGGTGAGTGTGTACTACTGAAACTGTCTTTATTCAAACTCTGAAAATATTTTCATTGTCCTTTTTTCTGTGTTTCTTATTAGCCATTTAAGTGAAAGATTGCACTTTTAAAAAGTTGTTCTGGTGTTATATGGATTAACTTATATGTAGTGTCACCTCACTGTGCTTTCCTATTTTTAAATTTTTCCCCTTGGGTAAACTCTGAGGGTAAAATGACCAGTTGGCAACAAACATGTGGATACCAAGTAGTAGTAAGTCTGTGGGGATTTTCAGACCATATTGTTTAAAACAGCCCTCTGTTCCACCAACCCTCTGGCAGCTGCGTCTCACTCTCTGCTGTGCTCCTCCATACTCCTATGGGCTTCCAGTGTAGCCCAACCAAAAGCCAGATGGCAGTGACCAAAATGACAGGACGGTGTGGCCTAGTGCCATTTGTTATTCCTGCCTTTCTTATGCATATTATGGTGCTTTTTATTCCCCATGGTGCAGTTTTTTATTTACTCTCTTTTCAGATGGTAGCTAAAACAGAATGAATAGCATTGTTTTGTACTATCGTGTGTTTCAGAGTTTCTCTAATTGTCCAGAAGAAATGTGTATTGCCCTGTTTCTTATTATGACCATGTGTAACATTTATGTAAATGTAGTTTTTTTCTCTTTTTTTAACAATTACCTTGATATCCTAAACTACTTGGTTATTTTTGATTAAGGGAAATCGTTTTTTTCTCAACTCTTCTTACCCCTTCCGCCGTGGTTTATTGCAGGACCCAACGTAAAGGCCGTCGCTGCTGCTGTGGAACAGATTTACCCATTTGTGTTTGAAAGCAGGAAAGAAATTTTATAATTCTTCATCAAATTGGTTAGAATCTCTAACTAAGCACCTTTTAAAACCTGCTGCACATTGGACTCAAAAGGAAAACTGGACCAACCGTAATTGAGGAAATAGACTCTTTTATTCGTCCATGGCTACAGTGTAAGATCCAGCCCCTTCGGATTTTATTTCAAACCTTGCTGTAATATAAAAAGGAAGTTTACAAGACATGACATTGCTGCTTTTACGAAAAGGACATTCTATTTATTTTCGCAGTAATTCTCATGTCCCCAGAAGCAGAGCTGTCACAGTGTGCACTACCTTAAATTGTTTTATTGTCGTCATTGTTATTTTTTTCCAATTTGAGCTAATGTGTTTTATTTGTGAATAGTCTTTTACATTTTTGTATGCTGAATATGGGCACCAAAGAACCTGTAAAAGTTATCTTTTTCAATTGAATGTCCAAATAAAGTTTGGAAAAGATCTCTCTTCCATTCTATAACATTTATTCCCCATTTTCTATTTTAACAAAATATTGTATTTCTTTTCTTTTTTTAATCTATGCAAGCTGAGACTTTGTCTAAATGCTTTGGCATCTTTTTGAAGTATATTAGTATATATTGTGTGTGTGAGAATATATATGTATATATACATACATATATACATATATATACACATATATATATCACATGTGTACAGTATCTTTTAATGTTCAGTTACCAAATTTAAAATAGATTTTTTTCCTTGCAGATTAGAAATAAAAACATGTATATAAACTCATGGGAACCAGAGTAGAAATTTATAGATAGAGGATAATGTTTTACATTGCTAACTTAATATGATAGAAAATATTAAATGAAACTTTGGAAAGTTAAGAAATTGTAGTTTTAAGAAGAGAAACCTTTTACCCACTAGATGTTTATGAGAAAGAAACTGTGATGAATTGTACCTCATATGTACCTTTGTTATTCTGGAAAGACTCAGCCGTAGTGGCAGGAAGATGACTGAAGTTCTTGACTCATTAATCTTAGGTGCCCAGGGCTACACTGAAGAGTCTTGTCAGAAACTCATAATTTGCTGTTTAACAAGAAGTGCCCACAAGGTGCCTCTGCGCCACAGTATAATTATAGTACAGTTCAACTTGAAAGCCATTTGTCACACACGTCTTTCCCCTTGCTGTGTCTTATTAAATGGCGCTGCAGTGACTATTCAGTATGTGGAACTGCTATACTTTTCTGAAACGGTGTTTCCCCAGCTCACTCTTGAGTCCTGGGATGGTAATACAGGATCAAGCTGCAGTTGTGCTCTGCCACTTACATTTAGGAGTTTTAAAGGCAGCTGTGATTTTACCTAGAAATAAAGCTGAGTGGAGAGTCACATTAGCCTTTCAGTAGAAATGTAATAGAAACAGTATTCTAACACAGTCTTCCATGGTAATCTGAATTACCACAATGTTTCGAAACCTTTGTGAAAAATTGCAACACCTAAACCTCCACGTTTCAAACATTTTTCCTTACCATATTACAAAATCTTGAAGACCTCCTGTAAGCACTGCACTGAACAGTACATAAGTATTTTATTTTTATCTTCTTCTGAATGCCTTCTCCAACCCCACCTCATACTATAAAAGTGGGGAGTTGGAGGGGCAAAGGTTAAACTTTTCTTTGTGATGACAGGTAAAATTAAAATTTTAAAACTTTTGTTCTCTTTTTAACATTTCTGTTTATTTGCTTTATTGTAATACAGTAGACTGGCTAAACTCATACATACAGAGAATAAAGCTCGATGAAAGAATTATAGGCATACTGTTTTAAAACTTTGAGATTTTTCACTTAGTTTTAATTAACAGTGATTTCTTATTTTGTAGTGTTCTTATAAAAACAGAAATACAGACTTCAGGGGGTGGGAGGACATGATTATAGAGCCAAGATGCAGATCCAGGTAATACAACATTTTCAGTATTCAGATGATTGAAAATGGGATCGATGAGCAACTCGTCTAAATACCTTATCTGAAAAGGGCAGGAAAGACAGTTTGATTGGGTCTGGCTTCAGGGTTGCTGGGCGAGCATCACCTGGCAAAGTATCCATGGATGATCCACTAAATTTAACAAAGCTAGGAAGAAATGAGTGTATCTGATGTCTTCTGCTGGCTTTCCACAAGTACTGTAAATTTTTTATATAAATAAAGAGTGAATATATAAATACAAATTATAAGTATTTCCCCTTTTTTATTTTCAAAACCAAAAAACTTTATTGATATAGATGAGAATGGGTATTTGGTAAAAATTGGTTGAAGACAAAACGATTTAGCTACAGACCCAGGATTAAAAAAAAAAAAGAAGAATTAGAAGATTTAAGATACTGAAGTTGAAGTCACTAGTAATAAACCAGCTAGAGTTAGAAATAATTTTGGCCCATTTACGATGAATGGCAAAACCAAGAAACAACTAAAGTATATGTAGTGTTTGAATGTCAGTGGAAACGTAAAACAATTTTATTAAATATTATCTTACAATCGGTGTTGCTTGGCAAAGAAAAAGAGTTCTTATTGAAAAACCTGTCTTGATTTAAAAAAAAACAATCTCTGCGTATAATTCCACTGAATATTCATGACAGATTTTTTAATTGATGCTCTACAGAATACACATTCTTTTCTTTTTCCACACCAAACAAAAAAGTGCTCTAACTTGCATATATAATGTACCATGACAGAATTAAGACCTCAAATCTCCTTTTCTTTTAACTTCCCCATGCCGAATTAAGTTAGGTATATACTTTAGAACTAGGAATCAATCATTCTCCTGAGTCTCTGATATTACAATTTTACTATTGTTTACATAGGTTTATAGTCTTTACATTTTGTTATAAAGGAATGTAGTGGGTCGTGTACCCTGTTTCAAGCTGGGACATTTCCTTAGAGGCCAGTAGGGAAATTTCAAGCTAAATAAAAAGGGTTTGGGTGTTTGGATTTCCTTTTCTTTAGATTAATCATAGTTTTTAATTTCTTTCAAGTTAGGTTGTTTATGCTTTAAGTTTTTTGTGTGCCTTCTGTAGCTTATAATACTGGAAATTTAGTGGGTTACTGCTTAAGTGGTTCAAGATCCTTTATTGTAGATTTTCTAACATCACATCAAAATTCTATTGGTAAAATGCCTTATCAAGTCTTAACATTCAACTGGGGAAATATAGAAGAGAACAATCCAGAGAGAACAGTGAAGGAATTGTCTTGATATCTCAATGTCACATATGGTGTCTGCAGGCATTTGAAAGTCAGCATCAATTATAGCCTGTGTGCCATAGCCCGAGGTAGTGCTATTCCTGAGGAGTGCGAAGGATTGTGGGAGACTATGGATTGCTATAAGTTACTGTGAAAGCCTTACAAGGAGAGAATATTCATAGGCTTGACTTAATACCATAAACGTAATTGCTGAGAGATTTGGATAAATAACCTAATGTCCTGATTCCTTTTCTGATGTTTTAATAACAGCTACTTCTAAATAAATGTGGTCCCAGAATTTTTTTAATTGTCCTTTCTATTCATTAAGCAAACTAAAAAAAATAGAAAACTGCTTACATTTCTCAACTAGTACAGAATTTTCTTAAAATACTCTACAATACTAATATAAACTTCAGAAAAGTAGTCTATGTTGCATTAAATTGTAGTTCATAATTTGTAAAAGAAGCTGTGTAATCTTTAAACTTGTACTGTCGCTAGGAATTACCACTACAATCCTAGCCAGGACCCTATCCTAATCCAGAACGTTTGTGCAGTTGTTCACATAGTGTGTCTGGTTCTATTGTACACAAGACCCAGTGCAAATGGTATCTTAGAAGGCAAAAACTGTGAGCTTGTGTCCAGGCCACTTGTGAGACTGAATTGTAAAGCTGCTACTGGTCTTGTATACATATAGCTTAAGGCAAAGGTTGGTCTTATCGCTAAGACTCAGTTTTATGGTGGCTATTTTGTAAAAAGGTGTGCAAAGTGTTGAACAAACCATATCTTATGGTTTTTTTCTTTTTAATCTGATAATCTGCTCAGAATAAAAAAATAGATTGCTCAGGACCTTGTACCTTATCTACTTTTTGAGGTTCTTTTGGGAGAAGAAGGGACTGACTTTACAGTTTCAAGATACCCATTTAAAACCAGCTCCACGACACTGAAGGTACAACATGCCAGTGGCAAGTAGCCGTGGGTACAAAGACACCCTACTAATGTTCTTATGCCATATCAGAGTTTGAGGCCACTAGGTCTCTGGAGTAAGCTGCCGTAGTTGTCCCCTACCACACAACTTTTTACACTCCAAAAGTTGCTCTTGGGGTTTTCTTTTTTGAAGCTGTGTTGGCACTAATTCTTCTTTGTGATGACTCATAAAGCAAATGTTGTTTTTCACATAGTTCCTGAAAGAGAAAAGAAGCACTAATGAAAATGTCATTCTTCATTTACGGTAACAGAGAAAATATCAATATGCTAGTTATTATTTTTAAATCACTCAGGGGTTTTAATGTTTTAGCTATGCAAAGAAGACATGTTTGTCACGAAGCCCTGATGTATCATGAAATTCAGTGCAGAATTCTGGCAGTCTCTGGCAAAGGCTAAGATGGGTGTCTTCTCTGAACACAGTCAAAGCAGCTGTCTGTGCAGGGCATTCCAGGCAAGGGTGGTATTAGATACACAGAACAAGCAGAGATTTCATCCCAGATCCTAATCCATTTTATTCCTGTGTCTCAAACACCACCAGTGTGCCTATATTTACATCTACATATTCTGCTTTCTGCATTATCCCCTCACTCCTGTGTTAATAACTTTTCTGCAAGATTATTTCCATCAGCACAAAAATATGAATGATATTTAACCATTTAGGAAAAAAAAAAAGAATTGAGGGCCACCTTTGAACCTCTTTCCTTTTTTATATACCATTTCCTGTAATTACCCAGTAGTTAAGTGGCAGCAGTGTGCTGTCCTATGGTAGATGACCTGGATAGAGCAGAAGAAGACTTGCTGTCAAGGTGCTTTTACACACACACACACACACACACACACACACACTTTTTAGGTTTTTGACATAGGGAGTGTGTGCTCACTGGACAGACAGACTGAGGCAAAGTGAGAAATCACCCACTGCTGGGGGAATGGCCATGCTGCAATCCCTTCTCCTCCGTTCTCTTGGGATTTGGGGCATGCACACACACCCAGCATGATTTTCAAGCCACCAGATCTAGGTCTCGAGACGTGGTTGGCCACGCCTTAACCATGACCCCACCTGCTGGTCCCTCAAGGTGTTTATATTAATAGCAGAGACAAGCATATCTGCATATGATTTGAAGTAGTAAATGTGCTAATGAGGACAGTAGACAGGGCAAGGGAAAAGGAAGAAGTTGAGTGGGTAAAGGGGGACTATATTTATAGGTGACATCTTTCCAAAGTGTTTAGTCATGAAGTAGAATGAAATTGGAGAGGGAACCATGTGAAGAATTCCAGAAACAAAAGTAGAGACAGGAACATGGGGGTCTAGGGAATTTTTGTTTTTAAGGATCGGCAATATTGGAGTTTAGTGGGTGCGTGTGTGTGTGTGTGTTATGATAATCCCATAGACTGGGGAAGTTGATCAGTGCACACACAAGGGCATCTGCAACAATGCAGGTAATGAGGGCGTAGATATAGGTGAGTGGTAGGAAGATGAAGTGTTCACTGTTTTCTCAGTGAACTCAAAAGCAAAATCATTGGCAGACACTAAGGAAGTGAGAGAGAGCACTGAAGCTGGAGAAAGTATTAGTGTGACGTAATCATCTTGGAAAGTGGAAAGTTAACTCACCAGGGAGAGTTGACTGATTGCAGGGCATGCCTCAAGACCTAGTTGAGCTTTATGTTCATAAATTTAAAACATGACTGGTCAGCACAGTTGTGTGTTTTCCTTAGCCATGTTTAGCTCCTCAATGCAGGGCTAAAATAAGCTAAGTTGGTTTAATAGAGTTGCGGTTTCCTGAATGAAATGGAGAAGGGTAAAGGGAAAGGAGATAAGCACAAGGGTAAACTTGGGAGTGATTCAAGGAACCTAAGCAGTGTAAGGAAGTGGGAACATGGGTGATTGAGAAGCATTAGCTTCCAGGTCCTGGTGGGACTGAAAATGTGTTAAAATGCAGGTAGTCAGGAAAGTGAGCTGGACGGAGAGCAATCAGGGTGAGTGGGAGCGTTGCAAATGGAGCAGTGATTGCTAGTGACTGTCTAGGCTGTGGCCACCTGTTTGCTCCCCCTCACAGCAAGACTTAAGAAGTAGACTATAGGGCTGACCATGTAGCATAGCAGTTAAGCAGATTAAGAACTGCAAAGGAAGCCAGATCCCACGTGGCTGACCAGGGTTTGAGTCCCAGCCTTGAAAAACACATGCAGGGCATATGTGCATTCCCAGGATTCTGAGGGGATGGAGAATTGGCGAATAAAAAGGATTGTGGCATGACTAGACTCCATCGAAGACTATCTTCTGTCTGCTTCTCTCCACCTCTTTTCCTTCCATTTTCTCTCTCTCCCTTCTCTCTTTCTCCCTCTCTTTCTCTCTCTCTCCCCCTCTCTCTTGGGCACAAGCCCTCTGGAACACACACATACACACACACTCAGATCTACAGCTGATTCTTCATGTCCATTCTCTCAAACCTCTACAGCCAGCTCCTGTCCTCTTACTCCAGTGAGATGTGCCTGGCCAGCCTGTGGACGACTCTCTCCGTACGTGGCCTCTTCAGTCTTACTTTCCTGTAACACCTGTTTTGGCTTCACTGATGCTGTACTCTTCTGGCTTTCATCACTGTTGGCTCCCTTCCAGTCCTTTCTGATACTCCCTCTCCTTTGCTTGATCTCTAAATGTTGGCATGACCTAGGGTTGGTCTTGGACCTCATTCCCTTCTGTCAGCTGTCTGGCTAGATGCTCTCATCTGGTCCCATGGCTTCATCACTTTTGAGTGATGACCTCTCACCTTTGACTGTAACCCCAAGTGTCTCAAAATTACAGACTTAACAGATCCAGCTGTCTACTAATGATGTATCTATTTGATGTATAATGGACATCTCAAAATTAATACAGCCAAAATAGCTGTTACTACCAGAACCCAAAAATGCGGTCCTATTTCAGGCTTCTCTCTCACCATCTATCCAGTTGCTCCAACTAAAGCTTTAGGTGTCATCCTCACTATTTCATTGCCTTACTCCTATATCCAGTTCACATTCATATATTCATTCAACAGTTAGCTTCAGTTACGTGCCAAAGAATCATTCCAGTGGTTGGGAAACAACAGTTAATTAAAAATAAAAAATTCCCTGCCCTGAAGGAATTTAAGTGGAGTAAGAAGATATAGAAAACAACCAAGTAAAATAGAGAGTGTTTTGGCTTTGGTTAAAACTGAAGTAGGAAAGTCCATGCAGAGTTGGAGACAGGACTATAATTTTAAATAGGGTGACAGGAGAAGTCTGGAGGTGAAATGGTGAGACAGATGGATATCTAGAACTCTAGACAGAAAACACGTATAAAGACCTGAGTTTTGAGCGTGCCCTGGTGAGCTTGATACAGCAAACAGGCCTGTGTGGCTATGAGAGTGAAAGGGGGACAGTAGTTGGATACGGAGGGCTTAGAGGGCATGCTAACACATGGTAACTCTCTATGTAGAGAATTACTGGAAGACTTGAGCGAAAGAATGACTTGATTGTGTTTAAAGGGGTCACTACGGCAGCTATGCATAGATTGGACAGAGACAAGGGTGAAACAGGGACCAGGGAGCTGACTTATAGTAAAACAGGAAAGAGTTCATGGTGACTCAGATCAGGTGGTAGCAGTGAAGATGATCAGGCTCTGGACGTATTGTGAAATAAGAGTCAACCCAACTTGATACACTGTGTGCCGGGTGTGTGTGAGAGAGAGTAGATGTCAAGATTTGTGGCTAGAGCTGGTAGAAGAATAGCATTGGTATCAACTGAGTTTGATAAGACTGAGAATACAGCAGGTTTGGAGACAGCATGGGCTCAATTTAGGACATGATAAGCTTGAGGTATCTGTTAGAAATTTAATAAGAAATGCAAGCAGTTATATAGACATGGCTTGAATTTAAGAGAGAGATCTTAGCTAGAGACATGAATTTCCGAGTACCTCTCATACAGATAGTTTAAAATCCATACATGAGGTCAGTGGGTTGCTGAGGGTGATAGAGAAGTGACCAGAGAATGAAGCACTAGGGCATGCCAGCTTTGTGAGAGATGAGTGGAACTAGCAGAGGAAGCTGAAGAAGAAAGGCAGATAAGGTAGGAGACAGCCAGAAGGTGGGACCTCAAAGGCAGCAGAGTCAGTAGCTGGGGAAGGAGAACATAATCACCACAGCCAAATGCCGGAGATAGTCATTAAGGAAGTCTGAGATGAGGAATGAGAGCTGACCACGAAGTTTGGCAATGTGGTGGTCACAGGATATTAAAAAGAGCAATTTGAGAGTGGTGGATGTAAAAGTCTCAACAGAGCAGGTTCATGAGACAATGGGAAGACCAGAATTGATGACAATGATAGAATTGGCTCTTTAGAAAAACTTAGCTATAATTATTGGTAGTAGCAGAGAGGGCCAGCTTTGTGGCCTGGTGGCTAGAGCAGCTGGTTCCCACATGGTCAACCACCTGTTTGAGTCCTGAACCTGGCAGTTTCAGAAACACACCAGGCGCATGTGTGTATGTGCCCAAAACCCGAAAAAGGAGGGAGAACTGTAGAAGAGGTTGTGATGTGACTATTTCCCATAGGAGGTACTTTCTCTTTCCCCCTTCTCTGTCTCTGTTGCTCTCTGGCTAGAGCAAACGGATCTTGGGCACGCACGCACACGTGCCCGGCATCAGTTGAAGCCACTGGGTCCAAGACTCGAACCAAGTAGTTGGGAGTCCAGCAACATAGCCATTACGCCAACTACTCGTCCCATACCCCAACAATTTTTTAAAAAGATGAATAGCATCAGAGAAATGGGGCAAATGCT
Source organism: Tupaia belangeri chinensis (assembly GCF_000334495.1). Taxonomy (NCBI): domain Eukaryota; kingdom Metazoa; phylum Chordata; class Mammalia; order Scandentia; family Tupaiidae; genus Tupaia; species Tupaia belangeri. The sequence goes on from NW_006159583.1 coordinate 7,202,117, forward strand.
GGAGAGAAAAATAGCACCAGAAGACCTTTTGTAGAGGGGACAGATGGCATAGTGGTTATGTCACTGGACTTCCACATGGCTGACCACAGTTTGAGTCCCAGATCTGGTGGCTTGAAAATTATGCCAGGTGCCTGTGCATGTGTGCCCAGGATCTCAGGAGAAGGGATTGCAGCATAGCCATCCTCCCTGCAGGGTGATTGCTAACTTTCCCTCTCACTCTTTCTTTCTTTCTAGCAAACATACACACCCTATGACTAAAAACATTTTTTTAAATAAAACAGACCTTTTTTTAAAAAAAAGATGGGAAAAGAATCACAGCAGATTCCTATGCTGTTAAGTAGCAGAGAGGTGAAAGTACATGTGATTGCAGGGGTGAGCAGGGAGAATTTTTGCTGAATGAGCTGGAGAAGGGAGAGCAGAGAAGGCATGAAGGCGTTGGCCCCCACTGGGATGGCAGACTTCATACATGCAGCCTGACAGACGGGAGTGTGCTTGCAGACGTTGCAAACACTGATGTGTGGGTTGATGGGAAAGGTGGTGGAAGTTCCCTCCTGGTTATACCCATGCTCTCAGTGAAGTCAGAAGTGAGGCCCTCTGAGGGGAGTGAAGAGGTGAGGAGGTTTCAAAAAAAGCTGGAGGGACCAGCAGTTTGCGCAATGGCTATGTTGCTGGACTCCCATGTAGTCAACCGCGGTTTGAGTCCCGGACCCAGTGGCTTAAACTCATGCCGGGCACGTGTGCATGTGTGCCCAAGATCCCAAGAGGCAAATGGAGGAGAAGGGATTGCAGTGTGGCCATCCCCCCTGGGGGGTGATTTCTCGCTTTCTGTCTCTCTGTCTCTGTCTGTCTGGTGAGCACACACGCCCTATGGCAAAACTAAAAAAAAAAAAAAAAAAAAAAAGGGAGAAGCTGGTATGGAGCAGTTGTCTAGGGGAGAGGAAGCATCAATGGACGAAGGACATATCTGATTGTCAGGCAACTGTGAGGCCACTTGAGGTCAGTGACTGGGACTGAAAATGAGACCCAGCACTATGCATGTGACTTTCTCAGGCCCACCCGGCAGCTGACTGCAGAGCTCACTCAGGTTGCCTTCAGATGTGCACCTCATCAGTGCCGGCTTCAAATGTTCTAGTGCTGCTTCCTTGTACCTAGAGCAAAACTTGCTCTGCCCGCAGAGGCTCTCCTCTAGCCTCTACCTACTCCCTAGCTTAATCTCAAAGATTTTAGCTTTCTAGGTATCTTTCCATTCCTGCAACAGATTGAGCATGTTTCTGATTTAGCCAGTGCACTCGCTGCCTGTTCTCTCTGCCTGAATTCTTTGCCCTCTGTCTTCTCAGGATTGTTCCTCTATTATCTCCCACATTTTGTCTTAAATGTTATCTCCCAGACTAACTTTCTCAGATCACCCAATCCATAGCAGCCACCATTCACTTACAATCTAACCAGCATATTTTAATTCTTATGGCAGCTTTACTTGCCAAGAATGTCACAGAGCCCGATCAGTGCCTGGCACTTAGTAGAAGCTTCATAAATATTTACTCAGTAAATGTACTTGGATGAATGAATGCATAAGTGGCCACATCAAATGAACTTCTAAAATGTAAGCCTCGGAACTGAAATATTTACAAAACTTTAACTCGTTTGTTTTCTCTGTTTGTTTCAACTTAAGCTGGTGAAAAGAATAAATAGAAATCATAGTTGAAACAGCAAATATGGTGAACATCCCACTTTGAGTTTGTAGCTGGGAGGGCCAAAGTTCAAAATAAAATCCTTTCAAATTACATTATTACAGAAATCTTTCCGAACTCTCAACTGAGTCACTGTTAATAAGAAACTTGGCATCCTTGGAAGAATGTGTATTCTCAGCTTTGTAGAAATTGGGATAGAAGACCCCAGCTCTAAATATGAGAGGAAAATCTTATACATTTGTAGTAGCTAATTGGAAGTTAATCTGATATTATAAATAGTTACACATTTGTAATAGCTAATTGGAAGTTAATCTGATATTATAAACAGTTTTCTCTTTTTTAGAGATTTTTTGCTATAGGGTGTGTGTGCTTGCCAGAGAGACAGAGAAAGTGAGATATCACCCCCCAAGAGGGGATTACCATGTTGCAATCCCTTCTCCATTCTTCTTTGGGAATCTTGGGCACACACACACACACACACACACACACACACACGTGCCCGGTGTAAGTTTTAAGCCTCTGGGTCCAGGACTCAAATCGCAGTCGACTATGTGGTGACATAACCATTATACCATCTGCTGGTTCCAATACTTTTCTTTCTTTCTTTTTTTCTTTTTTTTTTTTTTTTGGAGAGGTTTTTGCTATAGGGTGTGCGTGCTCGCCGGATAGACAGAGAGAGACAGAAAGCGAGAAATCACCCCCCAGTGGGGGATGGCCACGCTACAATCCCTTCTCCATTCTCCTCTCAGGATCTTGGGAATACACGCACATGCGCCAGGCGTGAGTTTAAGCCACCAGGTCTGGGACTCGAACCGCGATCGACTACTTGGGAGTCCAGTGACATGGCCATTATGCTAACTGCTGGTCCCAAATACTTTTCTTTCTTAATTAAAGGAAAATTCATTGGGGTTTATATATCAGGATTGTTTCCCTGTTTCATCCCTTTCGGTGATGAAAGTTGATTCATTTTAAGTATTTACTTTTTTTTTTTTTTTAATTTTGCTATAGGGCACATAGGCTCACCAGAGAAAGAGAGAGAAAAAGGGAAAGTGAGAAAGCAAGCTACCAGGCCTGGGACTTGAACCACAATTGGCCCTGTGGGAGTTCAATGCCTTCTCTACTAGGCTGCATGCTGGCCTTAGTTCATTGTTTTATTGACTTGTAAATTTGTAATCTCTCCCTTGCCTCAGCAGTGTCCTTCCTCAGTCTTCCAGTTCACTTAAGCTTTGGTGTACCATTCTAGCAAATTCAGTGGGCTTCCACCACCCCACATTTCCTTAGCTAATTTGATAATATTTTAATATCCCTGTTTTATTTCTGTCTCTGACTTTTCTGTCCCATAAGCCTTGTTTAACATACATATCTTATACAACTTTCGGTCACTTTACATCACTTAGGCTGCTTAATTACATTTTCGTTAATGGGGAAAGAATTTTAAATAATTTTATAATCCTTTACCAACATACTATTTCATGCCAAGAAAAGCCCCCTTGCTCTCTCATAATACATAAATGGGAATTAGCCAAGACCTTTTAAGTTTTTTAATTTCATCCATGAAACAGAGCAACAGGCACCCCTACAAGGTCTTCATGCCACAATAATCCCCCTACCCTTAGCCTGCTAGAATTACTGGCCCACCCGTAAGTGTCTAGCATATGCAGGGAAACCTCCGGACACAAACCCAGGACCTTCCCATGTGTCTTCACCATCAAGGAGCTGCACGAGCTCAGCCTGCTAAGCCAAGCTGTTCTGTTTTTCAATGCCAGAGAGCACATGCACGGGCATGAGAAGGAAAGAGAAAGACAGAAAGCAGCCCTCAACGTGACCATCCCCCCTGGGGGGTGATTTCTCGCTTTCTGTCTCTATGTCTCTCTCTGTCTGTCTGGCGAGTGCACGCGCCGTATAACGAAAACCTCTTAAAAAAAAAAAAAAAGAAAGCAGCCCTCAACGTGACCATCCCCCCTGGGGGGGGATTTCTCGCTTTCTGTCTCTATGTCTCTCTCTGTCTGTCTGGCGAGTGCACGCGCCGTATAACGAAAACCTCTTAAAAAAAAAAAAAAAGAAAGCAGCCCTCAACGTGACCATCCCCCCTGGGGGGGGATTTCTCGCTTTCTGTCTCTATGTCTCTCTCTGTCTGTCTGGCGAGTGCACGCGCCGTATAACGAAAACCTCTTAAAAAAAAAAAAAAAAGAAAGCAGCCCTCAATTGGGACTGGCCATGCTGCAGTCCTTTTTCCTTCAGTTCTCTATCCTTGCATCCTTGCATGATCCTGGGCACACACATGTACCCAGCATGACTTTCTTTTTTTTTTTTTTCAAGAGAGATTTTTGTCATAGGGTGTGTGCACTTGCTGGAGAGACAGAGAGAGATAGAAGGTGAGAAGTCACCCTCCTCCAGGGGGGGATGTCCATGCTGTCATTCTTTCTCTTTCATTCTCCTCACAGAATTTTAGGCATGCACGCACACACACCTGATGTGAGTTTCAAGCCACTGGGTCTGGGACTTGAACCACAGTCAGCCATGTGGAAGTCCAATATCTTAACCACTGTGCCACCTACTGCCCCCTCTCCCAGCATGTTTTTCATGCCAACAGAGCTGGGACTCAAACCCTCGTAGGCCATGCAGGATGAGGCATCCCTGGTCCTGTACTACAGAACTGGTTCCGAACCAAGCTTTCTAAAAGGAACTTTTCCCTTCTGCCTTTAAAATACAAAATGGGGCCCAGCCACAACAGCTCAGATGGTAGGGTACAGCTGAGTGATGCTGGAGACCATCTGATTCTCCTCCCAGATCTACCTGAGCACACTGGGAGAGCTCACAGGTGTGCCCACGATTCTGACTGGCCACAGAGCTCAGAGACTATCACAGCAGGAAGACCCTGCTGAGGTATACTCCTGCCCCTACCACCTACATTTAAAAAATAAAAGGCAGGATTGTTCATGGCAAACAATTTATTTATTCTTTTATTTTTTTTTAATTTTGCTATAGGGCATGTGAGCTCACGAGAGACAGAGAGAGAGAGAGAGAGAAAGCAAGCTACCAGGCCCAGGACTTGAACTGCAATTGGCCCTGTGGGTGTTCAGTGCCTTATCTGCTTTATGCTACCTGCTGGCACTGGTTTTATTGTTTTGTTGACTTCTAAATTTGTAATTTTTCCCTTACCTCAGCAGTGTCCTTTCTCAATCTTCCAGTTCACTTCAGCTTTGGTGTACCATTCTAGCAAATTCCATGGGCTTCCACCACCTGATGTGAGTTTCAAGCCACTGGGTCTGGGACTTGAACCACAGTCAGCCATGTGGAAGTCCAATATCTTAACCACTGTGCCACCTACTGCCCCCTCTCCCAGCATGTTTTTCATGCCAACAGAGCTGGGACTCAAACCCTCGTAGGCCATGCAGGATGAGGCATCCCTGGTCCTGTACTACAGAACTGGTTCCGAACCAAGCTTTCTAAAAGGAACTTTTCCCTTCTGCCTTTAAAATACAAAATGGGGCCCAGCCACAACAGCTCAGATGGTAGGGTACAGCTGAGTGATGCTGGAGACCATCTGATTCTCCTCCCAGATCTACCTGAGCACACTGGGAGAGCTCACAGGTGTGCCCACGATTCTGACTGGCCACAGAGCTCAGAGACTATCACAGCAGGAAGACCCTGCTGAGGTATACTCCTGCCCCTACCACCTACATTTAAAAAATAAAAGGCAGGATTGTTCATGGCAAACAATTTATTTATTCTTTTATTTTTTTTTAATTTTGCTATAGGGCATGTGAGCTCACGAGAGACAGAGAGAGAGAGAGAGAGAAAGCAAGCTACCAGGCCCAGGACTTGAACTGCAATTGGCCCTGTGGGTGTTCAGTGCCTTATCTGCTTTATGCTACCTGCTGGCACTGGTTTTATTGTTTTGTTGACTTCTAAATTTGTAATTTTTCCCTTACCTCAGCAGTGTCCTTTCTCAATCTTCCAGTTCACTTCAGCTTTGGTGTACCATTCTAGCAAATTCCATGGGCTTCCACCATCCCACATTTCCTTAGCTAATTTGATAATCTTTTAATACCACTATTTTATTTTCTGTCTCTGACATTTATGTCCCAAAAACCTTGTTTAACATACATATCTCATACACCTTTTGGTCACTTTACATCACTTTTTATAATTCTCTGCACCAGTGCCCACATCTGTTTTTGTTTTCCAATACAGACCTTAGTACTTGTGTAGCCTATGTAGGGGTCCATAGTACCTTTAGCTTTTGGTCCTCACCTAATTTGCACTTCTTAACTATCTTACAGAGGGTCTGAATTTAAGTTGGAGTGATAAGTTTGACCCTTCACAAGTATAGAAGGGTGATTCTTCCAAAGACAGAAGTCAGAACTTTCCAGTTTAGACAGATTCTTTCCCTTCTCTGAAATCTGAATGAATAAGTTTTGTTGAGTTTTAAATTCCCACATTACATGCTGTCTTGCCATTTAGTTTGTTTATGAGAGCGAGTGAGAGAGAACAGAGAGGTATTTTTGACAGGGTCTTGCCACATCGCGGCCCTCCTGCAGCAGCCTCACAGCTAGCTAGGGCCATAGGTGTGTTCCTGCCCTGCTCAGGTTGGGCCTGGAACTGAACCAGTCCTTCCGTGTAGCCTCAGTCTTTGCCCAGCAACACTATCGTGCTCGTACCACCATGGCTGGGCCACCTAAAATTTGTCTGTCTGTCATATGGTGCATGTGCTAGCCAGAGGGACAGATATAGACAGAGAGAAAGGGAGAATGAGAAATTACTCCTGAGGGGCCATGGCCACCACGCTACAGTCCCTTCTCCACCATTTTTCTCTTGGGATTTTGAGAACTCACGTACATGTGCCCAGTGTGATTTTCAAACTGACAGGTCTGGTACTCCAACCACAGTCTGCTACGTGGGAGTTCAGTACCTTAACGCCCATGCTGCCTGCTGGCTCCTAATATGTTCTTTTCAAATTCCTTTTTCTGAAAACCCACTAGTTAGAAAGAGTTGAAGTTCTTTAATTTTTAAAATTTGGTTTATAATTCCTACATTCTGACAACCCCATATGAAAGACAGATTTGAGGATTTCTTAATCTTAGCTCAGACAGAGCATTCAGCTTTCAAGTAAGACTTTTTTAAGAGTATAATAGGGAGTAATAATAAAGTAGGCCCTTAGTTTTGCACCATTGATTTATTACAATTTTTCCCTGCCTCTGTTTCTCTCTCTCTTTTAGTAGTGTTCACAAGGATTTTAACCAAACTATTTTTAAAGGAATTTTCTTCCCTGAGTTAGTAGATGGGTAATTGTAAAGTGCATATACACAAGGTGTACTTTCCACGAAGTCAATGAAACCAATCATTAAATCGAACATAAAGCTAGGCATTGTAGAGGTTCTACAAGAAAGATAACGGATGGAGCATTCCTGAAAACAAAAGCCTTATAAATTAGTTAAAGAGGTGAAACCACAAAAGTGCTAGCTAATAAGGCAGAACGGAAGAGAAGTGGTCTAGAAAATACTGGAAATCCTGGAAAGAGAATGAACACTTTCCAGGGATCTAGGTACTCAGGGCTTGAAGGATTTACGTTGACTCTTAAGGTGTGAGCATGGAGGGCTAAATCTGCAAAGATACCTGTAACACAGGAGTGGAGAAAGAAATGAGGGAAGAGTGAAAGGCTGAAGGCGGTCTGGGGAAGAAGATTGTTTCATAGGAGTTAAAGAGAATTCAAGAAAAAAGGGCATGTGTGGTAGATTACAGATGGTCAAAAGTTACTTGCTCCTTGTCCCATCAAGACAGTAAGTCTATTTCTATACCCCTTGAATCTGGACTGGTCTTGGAACTTTGGTATTGACAATCAGTAGTGGTGGAAATGATCCCATGGGAATTCCAGAATGTAAATCTCAAGTAGTTTGCACCTTCTGCCTTCAGTCTCTTGGGGCGCTTCCCTGAGTCAGACTTGTGAGGGAGCTGCCTTTGCCTCCTGCAGGATGAGAAGCCATGTGGAAGAGAATGAAGCTCCCTACTGCCTGATGGCATCTACTGCCACCCATGTGGTTACTCACCTTGCAGTCCAGCTGGCCCTCTTGCCTTTATACCAAAACAAAACAAAACAAAACAAAACAAAACAAAACAAAACAAAAAGACAAGCAAAGACAAGCAAAGAAAATGTTCTTTTCAGCCATTACATTTGGGATGGTTTGTTACACAGTGATAGCTAACTAACTGATGCAACATAGGCAAAAGAGAAAAAAACAAAGGAAGATCAATCTATTTGGATGTCATTGTGTCCTGGCATCTTTGTTCAGAAAAAAGCCTGAATCTGTCAAGAGCGTTGCCAATTTACAGATGCACACATTGAGTTATCAAAGACTAAGGCCATTAATGTTTTGAATTGTGTAGTTGTAATTAATAGTCTTGTTCAGATTTTATGCTTGCCAAAAAAATTCTCTCATTTGACTTTGACTTGCATAGAACCAGGCAATGCACCTGTCAGGTCCACAGTATATCCTTTCTTCTTGACAGTTATGTTTCTCATTGTTAATGAATCATTTTCATTTTCATTTTTTAAAATTTCTTTTTAGAAGGTTTTACCTTAGTACATGTGCATTCACCAGAGAGAGAGAGGCAGACACAGTGAGAAGGAAAGTGGGAAGACATCCCCCAAAGAGGATGGCCATGCCGCAATTCCTTCTCCCTCCTCCTCCTAGGATCCTGGGCATGCATGCACATGTGCCCTGCATGATTTTCAAGCCACCAGGTCCAGACTCAAGTCACTGGGTCTGGACTGAACCACAGTCAACCACGTGGGAATCCAGCAACATAACCACTATGCCATCTGATGGTCCCTTATTTTTATTTTTTAAAAACAGGAACTCACCTGTATCAAACAAAAATTAACCTTATAATTTTATACTTACCTAATGGCTTGAACTGAGAAATATTTATTTCTACTTACTAACATAAAATGTTTTTTTAAAACTTAAGACCTTTAAACATGTATAAAGTACAAAGTGAAAAAATTTCACAATCCTACTAATGATACTCTCTAATCAACCAGGATTAACAGTAGTCTGGCCAATATAAATATAAATATACAAGAGGTGTTTTAAATTTTCATGGGAAAAAAATGAATATTATGAAAAAAAACCATGATGGATTTCAAATTTTTTTGCACCAAAATTAACTCATATTTTAATTCCATTCTCCATGAACTTTTTGAAGTCTCCTCATGTATGCAAATACATACCTACCATCAATTTACCTGTCAGCTTTATTCTTCCTTCAGATAAAAGCAGAATTACTTTGCCTACAGCTTCTGTAATCATATTGCTACATTGGGTTGCCAGAAAAGCCATGACGTACTTTTTCGGTTTCTCTATGCAAAAATGCATCATGACTTTTCCAACCACCCAGTAATTCTCTCTAGTGTCTTACAAGTATTTATAAAATTAAAATCACGAACTATGAAAATGCAGTTTCTTGTCATTATGTTAAAACCCAAGAACAAGTATTCCTGCATTTCTTTTCTTCTCTTTTCCTTTTTATGTTTTTGCCCTAGGGCATGTGCACTCACTGAAGAGAGACAGAGAGAAGGAAAGTGAGAAATCCCTCCCCCCCTCAGGAAGGATAGCCAGCCATAATCCTTTCTTTTCCATTTCCCTCTTATAATTTTGGACCCACATGCACACTTGCATACAAGCCAGGTGTGATTTTCAAGTTGCTGGGTCTGGGACTCAAACTATGGCTGGTCATGTGAGAATACAGTGCCTTAACCACCATGCCACCTGCTGGCCCCCATCCCTACATCTCTAAGTGAAATGATTTAATCTTAATCCTAGGAAGAGTAACAAATTATTGATACCTATTCATCTCTTCCCCCAAGGCACAGTTTTGTCAATTAGAGTTACTACAATAGAAGAAAAGGGGAGGTAGACATAGCCACTTCTCACTTAGGTTGTTTAACAAAGCTTCCATGTGAAACTTATTTAGCACTTTTTAACATGCCTATTCATATAAGAAATTTTATCTTGTATGTAAGATAAGATCTCTCTTTAAATTACCTTGAGTGAGCTATACTTAGGACAATTGATGTTGCAGCCCAAGAGTTTTCCAGCTGCAGCTTTTGTTTCAGAGAGATTTTTTTCCTATAGGGCACGTGCACTTTGTTAGAGAGACAGAAAGTAAGAAATCACTCCTCAGGGGAGATGGCCATGCCACACTCCTTTCTCCTCCATTCTTCCCTTTGGATTTTGGGCACCCATGCACATATACTTGGTGTGAGGGACTCAAATCATGGCCAACTACATGAGTCCAGCAACATAACCATTATGCCATCTGCTGGTCCCCTGCTAACTGTAGCTTTAGTAAGTGTTTAAAGCTCCAATAGAGATGGCACAAGTCTGATAGAGACAACCAGACTAGGGCCCACAGACCTGGTCTAAGGTGACCATTATGTCTTAGGACGTACTCAAAAACCTCACACAAAATCTGTGTAGAAAAGCTAGATAGCTAGAAGCTCTGTGGTCATTGATGGAAAGAGTTGTAAAAACTAAGAAAAGGACCAAAGAATGTAATTTTCCCTAAAATATAAGTCTGGAGTTGAATATTATATCCCCAAATTTAATTAGGAAGATCAAACCACAACAGAAGATAGATTAAGTACATGAACTGGTGAAACAGCATTTTATGACTTTTGACTAAAACATTGCCAATTTTCTTCTAGGCTTTGTTTTCTGGTTTTAGGGATTTTTGTCTTTTCTTGAGCTGCTGATAGGTTCATGTACCCACTAATTTGAACAAAATCCTAACCTGTTTCCTGGCTTTAAGTTTTAAGCAAAATTCCTTAGCGGTTTTTTTTTTTATTTATTAAAACTAAAACAGCTTTTCTTGAAATTAAAAAAATACATTTAAAATACCTATTTAATGACCATAGTAAGCTATGTAGCATCAGCTAGGTGCTACCTTATAGTATATTCATTCTACTCAGAGTTTCACACCTAAAGTCAGACACGTATTCACAGATATGTATATACCAGCTGAACTTGCTGTTGAAAGTAGTTAGATTAATTCAGAAATTTTGTGAATCAATAAAATATGAGAAAAAAAAGGAGTGGAAAACAAATGTAGTCACTTGAGATAGTATAGGAAGAAGGTGGGAAATGGCAGAGGGTGAGAAATAGGGGTAAAATACACACACACACACACACACACACACACACACACATATGAAACTAGAAATGGAAAATTATTGATGGTAACATGTATGATTAAGCCACTCTGCAGTGTATTCTGGATGGGAAATCACATTTTGTATGCTGTGACAATGCTCAGGAAATGAAGGTAAATTAATTAATTAAAAAATGTTTCAAAAAAAATAAAAAGATTCACTGATGGGGAAACAATGGTTACTCTGCTTCGGATGAATCACCCACATTAAAGACTAGGCAGGAAAACTATGCATGGAGACAAGGTCTTACACCAAAGGGAATAACCAAAACATCTTCAGATATTACTACTTAGCTGTATATGAAAGCTGCTGCTCTGACCAGAGTATTGCTGAGAAAACCCATGCACATAATACTTACGCTTTTGCTAGCTCCATTGATATTTGTTCCAAAGAACATCCCTTCGTCTCAGGTATAAACACAACAATGAAGGCCAGAGACGCTAGACTCATGATTGTATATATAAAGCACACCCACGACAGGCCAATGAGGTCTATAAAGGACAAAAGGAATCGATTAGAAATGTGTTTTGTGTTGCCTTGATCCTGTTTGTGAACTCGGTGGGAGTTTTTAATGACATATTTGTACAGATGGACTTTTCTTGCAATGAGGTCACCTTTCTTTACTCTGATTTGAATAAATCGTTTCATGTTGGCATTATTTCATCACTTTGGAATAGCTGGCAGTTTATTCATAGTGTTGCTTCTGGGCTCAAAGAAAAAGGTGATAATGGGCAAGGAAAGACATCAGCTTGCTGCAATGTCTCGGCAAAGAAGCAGGATCCCCCAAGAACTCTGCGGTATTCACCTGCCAACCTTGTTTTCCCTCTGATCACTTCCAGCCAAAGATAGAGCCCCCTTGTAGTCACTGACCAAGCTCAAGGTACATTCACTGGCCAGGGGTGGCCCCGTGCACTTATATCTGCATTGGCATTGTGTTAGCTCAGCTCCAGAAAGTCCAGCATGCAGGCAGTAGTGACAAGGGAGCTGGTTCTTTTGGAACATAGACGGGATCCACTGCAGGCAAGTTTGCAAATAGCCGATAACAGCTGCAGTCACAAGCCAAGGCAGGTCAGACAGGAAAGTTGACTGAGTTTTTTGTAAATGCTGTAAATGCAGCAACAGAAAGCATCCAAGTGTAGAAACCACTTGTCAGTGAGCTGTGCTGAGATGAAAAGAAGCAGGAAGAAGGTTCTTTTAGTGATTTTAATTTAACCCCCATCTCTGCTTTTCTCGCTGTCCACAAGGGTTCTGCCCAACTGATTGATTAATAAAGTGCCAGCAGGTGGCATAGTAGTTAAGTCACTGGACTCCCACATGGTTGACTGCGGTTCGAGTTCTGGATCCAGTGGCTTAAAACTCATGCTGGGTGCATGTATGTATGTGGCCAAAATCCTGGGAGGAGAATGGAAAAGAAGGGACTGGGACATGGTCATCCTCCCTGGCAGGGAGGGGGCTATTTCTCACTTTCTGTCTTTCTGCCTCTCTGGAGAGTGCGAGGGCCCTACAGTAAAAATCTCTCCAAGAATAGTAAGTAAAATAAAGTGCTTGTAGAATTGGTCCATTTTCCCACTTTAAGGCATAAAACTCCAATACAGGAATTATAAAAATCCCAAAAATCTCATTAAACTTGTCCCCAGTTCTCTCAGAGCAGTTGCCTAACAGAGAACTCACCACTTGACAAAGCTGCTCACAGGCTTGAGAGACAGTTCTCTTTGTTAAAACGTTATTCCTTCCTCAGAGCCTAAGTTGCCTTTCAGGGGTTCTGTGTGGGTGTGGACATGATGCACGTTGAATCAGCTCTCCCCACCCCTTCTTCATGACAGTGATTCAGAATATCCAAATGCACCCAATCTCTTCCTTAACTATCCTCTTGTGAAAGCCAAACATTCTCGTCTATTCCACCAGTTCTTCCCGAGCACAGGTTACGTTATATGCATTCCTTATGTGGGTCATCTGCCTTGGGGTGGACACACAATTTTTAAACAATCTCCTCAAAATATTTGACTCAGAGCTGAATGCAGTATTGCAGCTGTGTGGTGATTACTGCAGTGTTTGTCTGTCTGGAATGCCTTACTGATGTGGCCATGACTGCCAAAAAATGGATCCAAGGGTGGGACCAGCAGATGGCATAATGGTTATGTTGCTGGACTCTCACATGGTTGACCACGGTTTGAATCCCAGACCTGGTAGCATAAAACTCATGCCAGGCGCATGTGTATGCGTGCCCAAAATCCCAAGAGGAGAATGAAGGGATTGCAGTGTGGCCATCCCCTGGGTAGTGATTTTTCACTTTCTGTTTCTTTGTCTCTCCAGTGAGCGCACGTGCCCTCTAGCAAGAATCTCATATATATATATACACACACACACACACACACACACATATATATATATATATACACACACATATATCTATCAAGAAAACGGATCTAAGGGCTTTCTGGTCATGTCTTTTAGATCTCTCTAGTCTATGCTTGTAGCACTGTTTTTCAAAAAGTAGAGAATTTCAAGTATTCAAATTAAATGTCATCTCAAGGACTTAGATCATTCCAGGCTTTCTCTCTCTCTTTTTTTCTAAAGTGGGTCTGTTTTCCTAACATTTGTTCTAAAAGCCAATGTAGGAGAACTTCTGACTGCTCATTAGCTCATATATTAACTAACCTTTCTGGGGGAGACTTTATCATCTTTTTTTTAAAAAGAATTATTTAATTTTATTTATTATTATTATTATTTAATTTGACCAGAGATAGACAGAGAAAGAGAGGGTAAACATGAAAGCAAGCTGCCAGGTCCAGGACTCAAACCAAGGTCAGCCACATGGGAGTCCAGCACCCCAACCACCATGCCACCCACCAGCCCCGGTCATCTTTTTTATCCCTCATCATTTCCATTCTTTCTTTTGTGTTCCTTTTTCTCTATACCCCACTGTAGGTGAAAGAGAGAAGTGTGTGTATGTGTGTGTGTATGCACACATGCATGTGTGAAGGCAAAGGGCACCTCTCCATGTATGTAATCTCAGGAGAGGTTTAGTCAATGCTAACAACCAGTTTTTTCTGTTTTTGTTTTTTTTTTTTTTCAATCAATATGGTTATATTTTGGGGAATGTCTTCTCTTTTAGAGGTCCATGCTGAAATTTTACACACAAAATGACATTCTGTGTGCAATATGACTCAAAGTAATTTGGCCGGGAGAAGAGCAAGGGGGATTATAAATACAATACGATTGAAAACTGCTATCGGGTGATGGGCACCTCAGCTTCATCGCTATTCTCTTTACTTCTGAGTATGTTCTAAAATGGCCACGAAACGATGCTTCTGAGGTGAGCGTGCTTCTGAAATATGTGTAGTCAGAGGACAAAAGATATTTGAGAAAAACAGAGCTCTTACCGGTCACAGTCAAAAACGTCAGCGAGATGAGGAGATTGATACCCCAGTTCATGCTAGAAGTTAAAGCCATGGCGCGTCCTCGAATCCCAGCAGGAAAAATCTCACTGAGCACCAGCCAGGGCACTAGGAGAATCAGCAGAGTGGATGGGTGAGGAGGGAGCACAGTTAGCAAAAACCCCTTGAAACTAAGCCAGCTCAGGGATCCATCTCTGCCCTTAGTCTGGCCTGGGGTCTTGGATTTTCAGTGGGGGACAGGGGCTTCTCCTAC
>NW_006159583.1:7217011-7247429 GCF_000334495.1 Tupaia belangeri chinensis
AGCAGGAAAGACAGGAAAGGGAAGTGCTTTCTCTCAACCCCAGCCCAGGGTGAAAGGAAACACTGAGAGGCTGACAGTCCCCATGTCTAGGGGAGGGGCCTAAAGTGCTGGCATCTGACACAGGCCCATGCCGAGCATCAGTTCCCCAGTGCCAATCCCCCTGTACCTGCTCTCAGACTGTGCTTTTTTCTGAAATCCCTTCCCCTTGACCTTGGAGAAGCTGAAACCTGAGCTCACACGTGGGCAGGAAATCATCTGAGGAGGGTGAAGGAAGCTGGCTACTCTCCCTTCTCCCACTAGGACTTCCAAGCCTGGGGCAGGCTGGGTTTAGAAAAGTTCTAAATTAAATAGAGCTCCAAGATTTGATTACAGCAGACTAGACATTTGAATTTCTAGAAGGAGACTCTTTTGGGCACCAGCGTTGATCAGAGGACGTATTACCCAAGAGTGACAGGGAACATTATGAGGCCTGCCTGATGGGATTAGGAAGGGCAGTAATGGAGCAAATTAACTTGCTTTCTACTCACAGCCTTTCAAATCCAGTTTGCCTGATAGAATAGAGTTCTCGCTGGGGCGGACTTGACAAACATTCTGACAACATTATCTCATCCTACCCTTACAAACCTCTACTAGGTAGATACCAGTACTGGTCCTCCTTTATAGAAGAGGAAACTGAGGCTAAGAGGAGTTGATAACTTGCCCAGACTACAGAGCCCAGAAGTGACAGGTGGCACTGAGCACTAGAAGTCAGCCTCTAAAACTCATGCCTTAGTCACTGAGCTCTCTTGGTAGTGGTTCAATAAATACTTGCTAATTGGGACCAGCAGGTGGCGTAAATGGTTAAGTCACCGGACTCCCATGTAGTCAACCGTTGTTTCAAGTCCTGGACCCAGCAGCTTAAAACTCACGCAGGGTGCAGGGTGCACGTGTGTGCATGTCCAGGATTCCAAGAGGAGAACAGAGGAGAAGGGATTGTGGCGTGGCCATTCTTACTGGGGGGGGGGGATTTCTAGCTTTGGGGCTCTCTGTCTCTGTCTCTCTGGCAAGTGCATGAGCCCTATAGCAAAAATCTCTCTTTAAAAAGATGCTTATTAAGTAAGAAACAAACTGCAGTGTAAGCACTTTCCACTATGGGGGGGGGGAGGACATAGGAGCTGCCACGCCCCTTGCTGACTGATTGTGTATTGGAAAGCCAGTGTTCCTACCTCAGTCCTGGTCCCCCCATCCAAGGTTTTATTTTCCACAGTTTCAGATACCTATAGTCAATCAGAGTCTGAAAATATGAAATGGAAAGTCCCAGAAAGTATCAATTCATAAGTTCAAAATTGCGCACCATTCTGAGTTGTATGTATCTCACACTGCCCTGCCCAGAGGATGTGAATCACCCTTTGGTTCAGGGTATCCATGCTGTAGACACTCCTTCCTTTTAGTCTCTTAGTAGTTATCTAGGTTATCAGATCCAAAAAACAGAGTATCTGTAGGGTTCAGTACCATCCGTGGTTTCAGGCATTCACTGAGGGTCCTTTTTTGTTTTTTTGAGAGGTTTTTGCTATAGGGTGCATGCGCTCAAAAGACAGAGAGACAGAAAGCAAGAAATCAACCCCCAGAGAGCATGGCCACGCCGCAATCCCTTCTCCTCCATTCTCTTCTTGGGATCTTGGACACGCACGCACATGCGCCTGGTGTGAGTTTAAGCCACTGGGTCTGGGACTCGAACTACGGTCTACTACATGAGAGTCCAGCGACATAGCCATTATGCCAACTGCTGGTCCCACTGAGGGTCTTGAAACATATCTGCAGATAAGAGTGGGCCAATGATACCAACCACCTGCCTAACCCAGTGGAGGGGAGAGGCAGCAGAAACCAGATGCCAGGCAGGGACCCCACCGGCTAGTAACCATCTGGGCTGCCTAAGTCAAAATGGAGCAGCCAGCTCTGCTTCTAGCTTGCTATTTTGGCTCTCAGGAGAGGATCATGCTCTACAGAAGAAACAGCTTCTTGAGTTAAACTTGCTGGAAAAATAAAATGAGCTATAAACAAGTACCGAAAAATATGTCTTTCTTCATTATCTTCTCCAAGTGGGTTATCTTTAAGTCATGGAGGAAGACTGTAACAAAACCATCATAATTATTACTGTTTGTTCTAATTAATGGGGAATTAAAAAATAAAATCCCATGTCTCTCACCCTCTCACCTCACCTCCCTCTCCACCCCAAAGACCTTTAGTAGGTTCTTATAGATTACATTCTTGGTAAAATCATTTTTCTCTTAATGAAGCAAGTATAGTGCTCAGGTAACCCTGTGGTGAGCTTTGCAAGACAGGGGAACCGAATCTGAGTAGGTGTGAATCTGAGTGCATGGCCAGATGGTGGCATGGTGGTTGACGTGGATGGATCCCACATAGCAGACTGAGTTTGAGTACTGGACCTGGTAGCTTGAAGAACACACTGATGGCCACACCACAATCCCTTCTTCTCCATTCTCCTTTTGGGATCTTGGGCATGCAGGCACACTCACCCAGTGTGAGTTTAAGCCACTGGGTCTGGGACTTCAACTGTGATTGACTACATGGAAGTCCAGCAACATAGTCATTACACTAACCGCTGGTCCAAATAATGGAAATTTTCCTAAAATCATTGATTTTGTCTGAATAAAATGGCCCACACTCTCCACTGGGTGCTTGTGCACATGTGCCCAAAATCCTGAGAGAAGAATGGAGAGGAAGGGATTGTGGCAGGACCATCTCCTTGGGGATTGATTTCTCACTCTGTCTCTCTGTCTCTATCCAAGGAGTGCATGTATCCTATAGCAAAAACTAAAAAAAAAAAAGAAAAGAAAAGAAAAATGAGAACTGCACAATTCTGATGAAACTTTTGTAATGAAGATCTGTCCCTGGACAATACAAGATAAAATTAAGGGTTGACAGGTGGCATTGTGGTTAAGAGCACCAGACTCCCACATGGCCAACCACAGTTTGAGTCCTGGACCTGGCAGCTTGCTTTCTTGCTTTCTCTCTCTCTCTTGCTCACATGCTCTGTCCCTCTCTGGTCAAATTTAAATAGATAAATAAATAAATAAAGTTAAATAAAATAATTCTTTTTTAAAAAAAGATAAAATTAAACAAAGTCAGTTTTTCTAAACTATAGAATCTATGACACAGACCAACTCCTCTGTCTCTTCCTTCCACATTCGACACAAATCAAGAGGAGCTGAGGATGCCCTGTGGCCTTTAGCTTTAGCGGCCATGAGGAGGAGATGGATGGAAAGGAGGGGCACTTGCTCATTTTCCTTCAGGGGTTAGCTCAGGTTTTCTTGATCCAACTTCCATCCACACAGCATCACCTCTCAAATCCCTCCATCCTCTCCCCACTTTTTCATGATGGCTTCTTGGAATTACTTGGTGGGGTTTGGGGAGAATCATCGCTGGACTCAGTAAAGCCCTGGTGGCTTAGATGAGAGCCAGCTGATCCTGCTGTTATAGAAAGTAGCAGAATTCCCTCATAAGAAGGAAGGAATGTGCACAAAGCACTGCTTACATGTGGTCAGTCCGAACTGCCAGGGGCCTGCCTAGACTAGTCCAAGATCCACACTGCAAGCAGTCCTAGGCGTACATTCAGTGTAGCAGCCGAGCCACGTCCTTGGGCAGTTTAACCAGTCAGTGAGCAATGGACTGAAGATTGAAAACGACACCTTCCTGTCTGTGTTCTGATGGGAACTTGTCAGGCAAGTCCTGCCCCTGATGTTTTAAAATAAAAGTATCATTGTTGAAGGGCCCTATTGATTTTTTGATTTAACAGAAAGAACTAAAGAATGAATGCCTTGGCCTAATACAGATTGAACCCCTGTAACCTAAAAATCCAAAGTCTGAAATAATCCAAAATCCAAAACTTTTTGAGCACTGACACGATACCACGAGTAGAAAATTCTATTCCTGACCCCACATGACAGGTCATAGTCAAAATGCTGCCATATGAAAGTATTGTGTAAAATTACCTTGAAGTGAGGGCCAGCAGGTGGCGAGGTGATTAAAGTGCTAGACTCCTATATGGTAGATTGTGGTTTGAATCCTGGACTCAGCAGCTTGAAAATCACACTGGGCACATGTGCATGTGTGCCCAAAATCACAGGAGGAAAATGAAGGAGAAAGGATTGTGGTATGGAAATTCACATCCTCCTAGGGAGGTCATTTCTCTCTTTCTTTCTCTCCATCTCTCTCTCCAGCAAGTGCACATGCCCTCTGGTAAAAACCTAAAGAAATTTAAAAATTACTTCCATTTTTGAACATAAGGTATATATGAAAAAAAATTAATTTTATACTCAGACTTGGATCCTATCCTCCACGATGCAAATTAAAAACAAAAATCTAGAATCTGAAACATTTTTGGTTCCAAGTATTTTGGATAAGAGATGTTCAACTTGTATTGACACAATAGATATTACAACTATTGACAGGATGGTTCCACCTCCCAATAAGAAGGTGTCAAGTTAAAAATAAGAAGACTATTGTTTTAATGATGGTTTTAGAACTGTAATATCACAGGTTTTTAAATTCAGGGAAGGTGAAATAAAAATCTAAATGTGGTGAGCCAGCAGTGGCATGGTGGTTAAGGTAACTGGATCTCATATGGCTGACTGTGCAGTTTGAGACCTGGAACTGGCAGCTTGAAAAACACACCAGGTTCATGTGTGTGTGTAACCAAAATCATGAAAGAAGGGTGAGATAGAGGAGAAAGGATTGTGGTATGGTCATTCCTCATGAGGGATGCTTTTTTCCCCCCCTCTCTCTCCAGCAAGAACATGTGCTCTCTAGCAATTTTCTTTCTTTCTTTTCTTTTCTTTTCTTTTCTTTTTTTAATTTGAAATTGTCAAATTAAAAAATAATCCATGTTTGGCAAATGGATTGAACTAAAAATCTGAAAGTGCAGCAAGGTGGAATTTATTGAAAGGGTAAGAGTCTTTTAATGGCAGATTTAAAGCAAGGAAGGTAGTGCAAGATTCTTATAGGCTTTGATGTTTTCTGGAAAGATATTGTGAATGACCAGCAGAAGGAATGGAGAGACCCAGTTTCAGTTTATAAGTAAAAAGCACAAAGGTATAAACCACCACATAGGAATTTAATATGCTGATATTTATAATAATGGAAAAAATTTGGAGAGGTTTTTGCTATAGGGTGCGTGCACTCACCAGAAAGACAGAGAGAGACAGAGAGACAGAAAGTGAGAAATCACCCCCCAGTGGGGATGGCCATGCTGCAATCCCTTCTTCTCCATTCTCCTTTTGGGATCTTGGGCATGCACGCACATGCACCCAGCGTGAGTTTAAGCCACTGGGTCTGGGACTTCAACTGTGATTGACTACATGGAAGTCCAGCGACATAGTCATTACACTAACCGCTGGTCCAAATAATGGAAATTTTCCTAAAATCATTGATTTTGTCTGAATAAAATGGCCCACTCTCTCCTCAAAGACTATTAAGCTAGTGACACATGAGACAACTCCCTTTCACTGCCACGGTGAAGTGGTGGCCTTCCTTGGCATCTATCTCTATGGATAACCTGATGATAGGCTGACAGGAGACAGGCTGTTTTCCCTTTGTGGAATTCCGAGTTACTCATAAGAGATGTAGTGAATGCTTCAGCAGTGAGCCACAGTCACTGTAGTTCAACAGGCCCCAAATAATTCATCCTGACTGCTCTGATAACACCCTCAACCCCATCATTCCAGGATGACCTCAGCAACTGGCACCCTTCTAAATGTCAGAGTCTACACATTTTTAAAGTTTTCCTCTATATTGCAATGAATGAGCAAAGTTTGGGCTTGCAAGAGAGAGGCTCACAGATAAGAGACTCACATGTCACGCGCTATCAGTGCATCAGCGCCGCGGGCCAGAACTTGTCTGATCCAGATCGGATCCCCAGAGTGTTTATGTATATGCAGAGTGTCACAAAAAGACCATGAAGGACAACTATGTGGAAGTCTCCCGTGCTTTGTGGAAGCCGCAGACTTGGAATTAATGGCTGTACTCAATAGAAACGACAGCCTTGTGAGTTACCCTGTTATTTCCTCCCTCCTACTCACTTTTAGCCACTGCTCCACTTTTTTTCCTACAGAAACTGTCATTTAGCCTCCGATACTGTGAGATTTAAACTCTGCAGGCTTCCAGGCTCACTTTTCGTTTGGCATGAGTTCTTCCTGAACCACTTGGCACGCTAGCCTGGAGGTTTGAAAGACTTGTAGATGGGTTGAAGCTCTTTCCAGAAAACTCCTAGCCGCATTGGAGGGAGTTTTACACTCAGGGTGTAGTTTTCAATAGTCTGATTTGCCAAGGAGTCATGCCCTGTCATTTGAGCAGGGAAGCCAAGTCCTGTGGTTTTTACGGCCTTGGAAGCGGTGTGCAGCACACCTGGTGCCCCAGGGAACTCACAATGCGGATTTGAAGGGACCGTGCCTGCCCCTGCAAACCAGATGTTTACATTCTGGCCTCATTAGTTCTCCAAGTGGGAAAACTGTGTTCTTTCAAAAATATACTCTACCATAGGCCACCACCTCCCACAGCAGCTTTCATGCAGTGGCTTTAGTTTCTTTTTTTCCCTTTTCTGAAGTCTCATTTCTATCAGTCTCCTTTGCGTTGTTCCCACCTTCAGCTTTTAGTAAAAGAGATTACATAAATTATAGACTAAGAAAAGCAATGAAGGAAAACCTTGACATCCCCTAAGCTTTCTGTCTGAATGATTTCTAGTCAAAATCAACTGGAATGACTTTCCAAAAAAAAAAAGAAAAAACAATGTGTTCTTCAACGGAGAATGGCAGAATTAAAGATGGAAGCCTTCTGTGAGCAGAAAGCAATATTGAGATTAAGAAAGTGCTTTTCAGGCCAGCAGGCGGTGTGGAGTAATGGAGTAACCTCACTGGATCCCATAGGGCAGCCGGATCCCATGTGGCTGACTTCGCCACCAATTAATTAGTAGCTTGAAAAAATCTTAAGAAGAGAAGGAGAAGGGATTACAATGTGGCCATCTCCCGAGGTGGGAGAGGCTGGTTGCTCACTTTCTCTCTCTCTGTCTTTCTCCAGTGAGTGCAAGGACTCTGTAGCAATAAACAAATAAATAAATAAGATAAAGTATTTTTCAAACTTTCTTGCTTGTGTAGCCTTTAAAACAATTTTAAAAATCAAGTGGACACATAGAAATAAGAGTACAAAAAACAACCAAGAGAGTGGCCAGCCTAATGGTAGGGACAAGTCTGTAGTTGAATGTTAACTTACAGAATTTAAATGGAAAGATCAAACCGCAGTAATACAGTAACACTGCAAATTCAGTAGAAGAGAGATTAATTGCATGGGTCTGAACAAGTGAAATAGAATTTTTTTGGCTCTAGACTGAAATATTACTGATTTTCTTTGATGCTTTGATTTCCATATTTAAGGATTTTTGTCTTCTCTTGAACTGTTGGTATAGGTTCATGAACCTAGTATTTCAACTGAATCCTAACCTTTTTCCTGACTAAGTTTTAAGCAAATTTCTCTTAACATTTTAAAATTTTGATCTATTAAAACCAAAATTGTTTTTCTTGAAATAAAAAAAAATGCATTAAAAAATACCTATTAAGGGATCAGCAGTTGGCATAATGCTGTCTCTGGACTCCCATGTAGTTGACCATGGTTCGAGTCCCAGACCTGGTGGCTAAAACTCATGCTGGGCACGTGTGCATGTGTGCCCAAGATCCTGAGAGGATAATGGAGAAGAAGGGATTGCGTGTCACCATCCCCCCTGGGGTGTGATTTCTCGCTTTCTGCTTCTCTGTCTTTCTGCACACACCCTATAGCAAAAACCTCTCAAAAAACAAACAAACAAACAAACAAAAAACCTATTAATACCTATTTAATGACTGCAGTAAGTGATATAGCTTTAGCAAGGTGCTACTTTATAGTATGTTCACTTTACTCACTGAGGTTTATGCCTAAAGTCAAACATGCATTCATAGATATGTACATAGCAACTGTGCTTGCTATTGAAAAATTTTAAAATAATTAAGATCTTTAGTGAATTAATAATATATATGTGTGTGTGTGTATGTGTGTGTGTGTATAAAGCAGCATGGAAAACAACTGTACATACCAGAGAGAGTGTGGGAGAAGGGAGAGAATTGGCAGAGGGTGAGAGGTAGGGAATCAAGGGGGGGGCAAAATACATAAGAAACAAGAAATAGAGGATTATTTGTTGATGATAACATGTATGGCAATACCCTTGGTTGAACCAATATAAAATGTATTCTGGATGGAAAATCTCATTTCGTATACTACATCAATGTATAGTGAATGACTGTAAATAAATAAATACATTTAATAAATAAGTGGGGGGGAACTAAGCATTTTTTTAACTTATGAGCACGCTAAATTTTTTTTTACCATAAATTTAAGTAGTAAGAAAGGATGTGATTTTGATCGTATTCTAGCTCTAACATTTAAAATAGAATAGTTGTATCACTCCTTTATATGTTTTCAGTGGAATTTAATGCCATTCCTATCTGATACTCATCATCATCCTTTACAAAATACAGGAACAAAATCTGTAACCTAAATTTTACATTGTTTCTTTTTTATTGAACTTAGTATTTTATCCCTCCTAATGCATTTTTAAGCTCAAAAGTCTTTTATTGATCACCCTTTTATACTTGTCTGAAAAAAATGGTCTTACATTAAAATTATAGTTTCAATTTTTACTTACACTAAGAACTTCTAAGTAGTTTTTCTGAATTTTTCAAAATATAGCAGTATCTTACAAATTTTTAGAAAAAAAATATATATGGGGACCAGCAATGGCATAGTGGCTATGTCACTGGACTCCCATATAGTCGACATGGTTCAAGTCCCAAGCCCAGTAGTTTGAACTCATACCAGGCGTGTGTGCGTGCGTGCCCAAGATCCCGAGAAGAGAATAGAGGAGAAGGGATTGCGGCGTGACCATCCCCCCTGGTGGGTGATTTCTCACTTTCTGTCTCTGACTTTCTGGCGAGCACACACAACCTATAGCAAAAACCTCTCCTCCACCCCCCATAAAATATATATGAAAAAATAAAAAATTGCATGTGTGAATTTTGTTTTGTTTTGTTTTGTTTTGTTTTTCAGACAAGGTCTCACTGTGTCCTGATCCTTCTGCATGAGCCTCCTGACAATCTGGAAGTATGGGCACATGTTATTGCACCTGGCTTTTATGGTGGGCTGGAAAGTGAATCCAGACCTCCCGTGTGGCTTCAGTCTGCCAAGCAGCAGTATCCAACATGCACTGAAAAGTGAAAATTTATTGGAAATACCTCTCTTAATGAGATTCATGGGGAGCTTTATCTTCATTATGTATCTGAATGAGATTCATGGGGAGCTTTATCTTCATTAAGGTTCAGGGTGAACAGCACTGATTTCAAGAATAACATGATACCTATCTACTGGTTAAATTGATGAAATTGATAATTCTCCAAAATAATTAAATAGATGAGAAGTGGAAGACATTTTGTAATGGCAGTGTCACTGAGGTCTTTGAATGAACAACAAAAGTTATTTGCAATGATATGTCAGCTTGTAATATGATTAGGTTATCCTTTATTTTTTTGTTGAAAGCAAATTAGTGAAAACATCTGGATTTAGGAAAGGACTATTATATAGTAATTAGAGTAATTTGCAACACCTACACTAGTATTTCTAACTTTTTTATTAATGTACTTAGACTTTTGTAATTTGAGATACACAAAATTTCTGGTGGGTAACAAGGATACATTCTTTTTCAGTGGGCAAACAATTAATTATAACTGGGGAAATGAGAAATTTTAAGAAGCAGATATTTTTAACTTGAAATGTAGGAAATTGTTTTCCTTTGAGGTATCATTAAAGAACTATTCTCTGGAAAGTGAACAACAGAACAGTATGCCAATCCTACTTTGCAGGCCACTGGAGTAGAAGTCAAAAAAAAAAAAAAAAAGAGCTACGAGTCTTTTCTAGTTTGAATTATAACTTTATATCATGGCTTCAGATATAATATTTTTGTTGCACTATTTTTCATGATTAATGCTTCTATTAGGAAAGTAGTATAATTTTTAATGTTGCAAATGTTCCTTGGAAACAGTCATAACATTGTGTTCTGGGAAACAATAAAGTAACAAATGCACGCTTGTGTTTAGTAAGACAGTGTTAAAACCTTAGTCTGTCACTTTAATATTTTTACCATCTAAAATGTATCATGTTCAAGGATATAGGAACTCTAATTGGAATACTCGACCGAGAAAAGTGAACATTGATGTATTAATGAGCAGTTGCTGATAGTATGGAATTAATGGGCATTTCACTAGTGAGGTCACTGGGCTCAGGCTACAGAAATGCAGTTTAGACTTGGGTTCTGTTGAAGAAAACAAGGTTAGTTAGCTAAGTTTTTCCTCTGTTTAGATGGAACATTTTCATATACCGTGTGTTATTCGTCCTTTTTAAAAAAAAGTTATTGCCAAGGAGTACATGTGCTTGTCAGAGAGAGAAAGAAAAAAAAAAAGGAAAAGCAAAAGAAAAACAACTGGGCATGGCCATACTGCAATCCTTTTTACTCCATCTTCCTATCCTATCACGATTTGGGGCACACATGCACATCTACCCAAGATGTCTTTCAAAAACCCTTGGGGCTGAGACTCAAACTATGGTCAGTCACGTGAGATCAGCTTTCCTTAACCCAACTACGAGGCTGGACCTCTTTGCATTATTTAATGGTTTATACCAGAGGACCAAATAGTTCACCACCTCAATCGATCAAAGTGACCTTTAACTTAATCATTTAGGAAAAAAGGAACAGTTTGTATACAAAATGATGATAACAAAAACCTAAGGATTTCGTGGGCATTTGGGTTGTTTCCAGGACTTAGCAATCGTGAAAAGTGCCACAATAAACATCAATGTGCAAGCACTTTTTCGATTAAGTATTCTTCTGTCCTTCGGGTAGATGCAAGAATTATGGAGTATGAGTTAAATTTTTTGCTATGTAAAGTAAATGTTTGTGGAAAAAGAAAAAATAACTTAAATGTATAAAATAAATTTCTTTTAAATAAAAAAACCCTAAGGATTAAAAAGGGGAAAAAAAAAAAACAAGATTTGAAGAATCTTAAAGCTGGACACACTTAAAACAAACCCATTACGTGAATACTACTTTAGAATGGCTACAGTTGACAATAAAAATCTATTTTAAAAAATCATAGTTATGCAATATGCCTTTTCTCTAAATGTATGTAGTATCTCATAAGAATGGTGGAAAAGGAAGACGAGCATTTAAAAAGCCTTTGACTGTGCATATTACAGGCTGGTACCCAGGAGGAAGTACGAAGAATATCATAATCTCTTTTGAAACACTTGATGTGTTTTTAGAGTCTAAACCTCTTTGAAATCCAGTATGACTGGGGTGAAGCAGCTAAATTTCCAAATTAGAACCTGCTGTTCCACGTCCCTGGAGTTGTCATAGTCTTTAGCTGTACAAACATCACATGTGCAATTTTTTTGAAGAGCCAGAGTTATTTGAGTATAAAATCCAAATTCAAATGTTATGGCAGATAACTCTCATGCTTCCTGGTAACCCACATCTGCCAAAAGGATGGTTTGCTTCATGAAATGAAACAAAGAAAGCTAGACCCTACACTCATTGAACTTTTTAAAATTCGAGTTTCTTGCCAAAAATGGAAAAGAAAATATTTTAGTAATGGACAATTCCCCATTTCTGCATGTCTTGCAGGCAAAGGTGCTGATTATCTTTGCTCTGTGCTGTCTTTCCAAGAATGTCTGCATAACAGCTTTGGAGTATAGAGAAGGGGTCTTCCCCTGGAACCACGGGCAGGTTTGTTAACTGTTCAGTAAAGCAAAGGTAATGTCTCCTTTCAAGGAAGACATCAGCTGGCTTACTATTACATACTATTTGGGTTCCTTAAGCTTGGGGATCCTCTCTTTGACAACAATTCACTATGTAAGCAGGTGTCATCGGACCCTCTTCATGATGTCTGTGGCATTGAGGTTTGGAGAATGAGTGTGAATGCTGATGTTCGGGGCTACAGCTATTGCTGTGAATAATAACCTGTCCTTTGTCTCTGACCAAGGAGTCTGTGTCTTTCATCAATATCCATGAAATTCCGACAGGTTAACGTGTTCACTTGAAAGTGGAATAAAATCTCAGCCCCTTCACAGCTATTCACAGTTTTATTACTTTTGGCAATGGTACGATTTTTCTACAAAGGTCTTTTATTGGTATTAATTTTAGATTATCCATTCAAGCCTGAGAAATTTAATGTGATTCTTAAGCTTACACTAATCTGTTGAAATATTTTTGTGAGCTCTAATATTAATTTAGTAACCAAAAACACCTCTCTTTCCAAATTCCAGGTTTAGATTTTTCCGTATTTCTCTTAGGAAAATCGTAAAGAAATTGCCTCAAGTATTTTATGCCCAGAGTAAGATTAAATACATCCAATAAGTGGGGCCAGCAGGTGGCATGGTGGTTAAGGGTGCTGGACTCCCACATGGTCAACTGAGGTTTGAGTCCTGGATCTGATGGCTTCCTTTCTCATTTTCCTTCTCTCTTGCTCTGTCCCTCTCTGGTCAAATTAAGATAAGTAAATAAAGTTAAATAAAATAATTCTTAAAAAAAGACATTGAATAGCTAATCCAAAGTAGGAATAAATTATCCCACATGATGGCTAATTTCAATTTTTTTCTTCAGAGGATGTTAGGTCTCACAGTTAGAGAAAAAATGAAAAAACTTGGAAACGAACATTTTATCTAGCACCATAACATTGTTCAAATGGCTTGTCTTTTAGTAAATTTAAAATATGAACATTCTTTAGTCATCAAATATTGGAGACAGCCCTGCAATCTTCAATTGAACAGCTTTACTCAGATATAATTTTTGGCCAAATGTGTATGGAGACACGCATAAATTACCACACCTTCAGTTCCATAGATATTGGGTCAGATTCACAGCAGAAAACACTGGGATATATCAACACCAGGCTACAGGGCTCCCCCATAATCACAGAAGCTGAGACTGTCCTTAAGACATTTTTGATTTATCCAACAAATATTTGTTAAGTCAATGGTTCAGGCTCTCCCTATATTAGACTCAGGAAGGCTCCAGTGAAGACGGCAGAGTTAATGGGTGCATGGAACATGTAGTTGAAAGTAGTTGCACCACTTAGAAGAATAGACATTTGAGTGTTTCAGCTTAAATCACATCTTTCACCTCTTACCAAAGTTTCATGATTTTCTATAAAACCTGTCTGTTTTCCTAGGAAGTCTTCATGGCTGTAGTGACCTAAAACTGAACCACATTTCTCAAAGTCACAAATCTATTCTCTGTAGTCTTTTTTTTTTTTTAAAGAGGTTTTTTCTATAGGGTGCATGTGCTCGCTAGACAGAGAAAGACAGAGAGACAGAGAGAGACAGAGAGACAGAAAGCGAGAAATCATCCCCCAGGGGGGATGGCCACGCCCAATCCCTTCTCCATTCTCTTCTCGGGATCTTAGGCACGCACGCACACGCACCCGGCGTGCGTTTAAGCCACTGGGTCTGGGAAGCGAACTGCAGTCAACTACGTGGGAGTCCAGCGACATAGCCATTACGCTAACTGCTGGTCCCTATTCTCTGTAGTCTTGACCTGACTGGAATGATGTAGAGAGGGAGGTGAGGATGACCATGGTATTATAAGTCAATGTTGGCCTATGAAGCACTTCCTGTGTGTCCCAGAGTGATTTAAGCAAAATGTCTGTTGAGTTGAATGCTGGAATTATCAGAACTATTTACCTTGTGTCTAGGCCATTTTTTTAAAAGATTTTTTCCATAGGTAGTGAGAGAAAAATGAGAAATCACTTCTCCCTCTGGGGGGATGGCTACACCAAAATCCATTCTCCTCCTGGGTTTTGGGGTGTGCATGTACACATTTCCACCTTGATTTTCAAGCCTCCAAGGTCTGGAATTGAACTACGGTGGGCCATGTGGGAGTCCAGTACCTTAACCACCATGCCACTTACTGGCTCCACAGCCAGACATTTAATAGCACTAATAGCTGTATATTGAGTCCACCCTGTATACCAGGCACTGAACTAGATATGCTTTATACAGATTGCTTCATTTAAATGTACAATTATGCTGTGAGATAGGTAGTATTGTTTTTTCCCCCTTTTAAAAAATTTGTCAGACTGTGCGTGCATTCTCCAGAGAGAGACAGAGAGAGAAAGGGAGGGGGGAAGTACCCCCCAATGGGGCATGGTGAAACTACATTTCCTTCTCCTCTGTCCTGTTAAGTTTTGAGGCATTCATGCACACATGCCCAGCATGTTTTCTGAGGTGCCAGAGCTAGGATTTGATCCGTGGTCAGCCATGTGGAATCTGGCTTTCTTGATCACCAGGCCAAGGAGCCAGCCCTACTGCTGCATTTTCTAGATAAGGAAGTAAAAGCCTGGAGAGACCAATTGGCTTTCCCAAAGTCCTACACTATGGAGCTGGGATTCAAGACCAAGCAGTCTGATGCCTAAGCCTGGCCAAATTCAAACACTGTGTGATATAGCCCCAACAGATTTCCCTACTGTTCTCTTCACCTTTGAAGCTCACATCCTCCTCAAGGCCGTCTGACCCTGCCATTATCCCTTCTTAAAGCTACCTTCTCCCAGATCTCCCCACTTTCTTCATACAGGCCTTTGTGTTACCACCTTGGAAGCACCTCCTGTGACCATCCTCTCTGAAATAACTGTCCTCTAAGAAAAAATTTCCCTTCTCCTTCTTTATTTTTCTTCATCACTCTTATCTCTGCCTACATTTAAACACTTTCTCTCTTATGAAGTTGTATCATAAATATATTCATTTTCTTGCTTGTGGCCTTGTCCTCATCACTGGCTCCACTGGGGCAGGGTATGGATCTTTCATCCATTCCTGAATCTCCAGCACCTGGCACCATGCCTGGTGTGTAGTAGGTGAGCAACACCCACCTGCTGGATGAGAGGGTAAATTAAAAATCCCCACCATTTTCTCCCTATCTTCTCTTCTTGGTCACTTCGAGGAGCTATCTTGCTGGAACTCCTACCTATTATAGTTTTCAGAGTAGGTAGAAGGGATTAGGGTGTTGGTGTCACCTGCCCTTCGATCTTCAGTGGGAAATTCCACTTGAATATATGAATATAAACATAGCTGAAATGTCAGTGGCAGCATCATTAGCTAACTTAATGTGTGACCTTGGCATAATGGTCATGCTGTTGGACTCCCACATAGTTGACCCCAGTGTGAGTTGACCCCAGTGGCTTAAAACTCATGCTGGGTGCTTGTGCATGTGTGCCCAAGATCCTGAGAGGAGAATGGAGAAGGAGGGATTGTGGTGCGACCATTACCCAGGGGGTGGGGTGGATTGATTTCTTATTTTCTGTCTCTCTATTCCTGTCTCTCTGGTGAGTACATGTGCCCTATAGCAAAAATCTCTCTCTCTCAAAAAAAAAAAAAAAAAAGTGACCTTGGAAAAATTTTCTTCTATCTACTCATAATGAAAAGATATTAATTATGAAATAGAAGATGTTAATTAATTTGTAAATATCTGAATTTTGGAGTTTAAAAAGGCCTAATAATTATTATAAAAAGAACAGCCACACAGGGTTTCCAAGCTACTTTTTTTTTTTTTTTTTTTTTTTTTCCATAGAGCACTTCACCTCCCCAGGGAGAGACAAAAGCACTCACCAGAGAGAGACAGACAGGAAAGGGAAAGTGAGAAATCACCTCCTTGGAAGGATGGTCAGGACACAATCCCTTCTCCTCCATTCTCTTCCTGGGATTTTGGGAACACACACACATGTGCCTGGCATGATTTTCAGTCCACCAGGTCTGGAACTTGAACTGTGGTCAGCCATGTGAGAGTCCAGTATCTTAACCACTACACCACCTGCTGGCCCTGTACATTAGTTATTTTAAGAAGAACTGGGTTTCTAACAAGCTCACGAGATACTAACATTATGCCTTGGGTTTAGGCTCATCGAGACTTTGCTGTGAAGCCCGAGAAGAAACCTTCACGTGGCTCTGTGTCCTTACGATGTCAATCAGTGCTTGCTGCTGAAGCTCGGACTATGGTGGAAACCTTCTCTGAGACTCAAGTGAGCTAAAACGATGAGAAACGCCCCAGGAACACAGTGAAGAGTCAGGTTAAGATTTTAAGCGTAGCCTGAAGTGAAAGATTAAGTATGAACAATAGAATGCTCAATAAAATCTCTAACGATGGGAGAATAGTGATTTAATTTCATAAAAGAGTTAAATATTAGTTACAGAAAAATGGAAGGCGAGGGCTCTTAACTTCTTGGGGCCATGAGCTCCTTCAATAGATGGTTGAAGCCTATGGACTCTTCCTTACAATGAAATTCTAAATGCATAAAGTACATAAAATTACTTGGTACCGAAAGTATGCCCCCTCTAGATTCTAGGGCAACCCCTACGTCTTCTCCAAGTACTTATGAAAACAGAGGATCAGAAAGTAAAATGATGTCAGGCATACAATTTAACCTAAGAATAGAAACACTTTGCTGGGAGAAAAAAACAAAAAACAAAACAAAACAAAACAAAACACATGCTGTGATCTAACACAATTAAGGAATGTTGTTCTAAGCCAACCCATATTTAAGGAGGTTTAATAAGGATGGGTTAATCCTGCTTTTTGATTTTATTTTGGAACAGCGAGTGCTTGTTCCTTCATACCTTTATTTACACAAGGAATTTTCTTGTATGACACGCACTAAACACTCTAAATGAAATACCCAAGTAGTAATCACATCAAAATAGTAAGTTTTATAGTGAATTCAAGATCCAATATGAAAAGCTTACTTCTATTTAAATCCAGTTGGTTCATATGATTTATACCAGTGGTCTTGAATACAGTTTTTTGTTTGTTTGTTTTGTTTTAGAGGTTTTTGCTATAGCGCACGTGCGCTCGCTCGACAGACAGAGACAGAAAGTGAGAAATCACCCCCCAGGGGGGATGGGCATGCCGCAATCCCTTTTCCTCCATTCTCCTCTCAGGATCTTGGGTACGCACGCACACGCGCCTGGTGTGTGTTTAAGCCACCGGGTCCGGGACTGGAACCACGATCGGCTACATGGGAGTCCAGCGACATAGCCATTACGCTAACTGGTGGTCCTTTGAATACAGTTTTGAGGATTAAAATGGGAATCCCTATGGTATGCTTTCTTTAGGGGAAAAAAAAACACTAAAATGAATATGAACATAAATGGCTGAGTCAGTAAGAGAAAGACACTTATTCAAATCCCTTTTAAAAACACTAGCTAGATCTATAGCTCAAGCCATGGATGTGAAGTGACTATCAGCTCTCTTTTTTAAAAAAGAGTTATTTATCTAATTTTATTTATCATTACTCTTATTATTACTTTTAATTTGCTACAGGGCATACATGCTCACTAGAGAGAGAGAGAAAGAAGAACGCAAGCCACTAGTTCTGGGACTCGAACTATGGTAAGCCAATTAGGAGTCCACACCCAAACCACCACGTCACCTGCCAGCCCTAGAGACTATTCTAGGAGGGAGCAACTGGGGCTTCTGCCTCTGACTGCATGCCTCCCAGCCTTACATGTGAGCACTCAGGTCAGTCTTTAGAACCACAATTCTAGGTTGGATAAACATGAGCAAGAAGAGTTATTTCCCTTTCCCATATCTAAACCTCCTTGAGCTCTGAGACTCTCCATCTCCAAAAAAATCTCTATTGTTTTTGGTCTAAGAAGTTCTCCAAAGTCTCTCTTCTCACATTGTAGCAAAAAAGCAGAGGTGTCCAACAACAACAAAAGCCAAGACTATTATTAGATACTGTGTCCAAAATTCCCAAGGAGCTATTTATGATTTAACAAAGAAATGCCCTAAATGCTTCTCATTAGTTGTTTCTGAGCCCTACCAACTCCCCTGCATATTTTCTTACAGGCAAAAACAGAAAGAGATTTTTAAAAAATCATTCCAAATGATGGATTGCTCTGCAAAAAACCTCGTGATGGTATCTGGCAAGAACAGGAGTTTCTTTGGCAGCCTAGCAATTCCAGCTTATTCAGTTCTCAGCCTGCCCACTAGAGAGCTTCATACAGGGAAAGAAGCACAGTTTAAAATCTTTCCTAGATCTATATTTCGTGTGTGTGTGTGTGTGTTTAAGTTCTACTCACCTCCTCCCTTATAAACACAAATGTAACCCAGCAAGATTTTTAAACAGACTTACGTGGGGTTCACTTAGAGGAACAGAAAGGACAAGAACATGAAGAGTCATTTCTTATTTCTTTCTTCAAAGAGAATATATCTAGTAACTATATTTTATTTAATGAATGAAAACAAACATACAGTAGCAATACACTGTATCATTAGGGACTAAATTGTATTCTCACACTGTAACTTGGAAATATAATTTGCTCAAGAACACCCAAAGCACTCACATGTCTCTGGGAGATGAGACAGGGAATATTATACGTTTTAAAAGATTAGCAACTGGTTAGAGAAGATACATTATTTAAAGCTCTCAGAGCCAGTAATTAGAAGAGCCGGGATTAGAACCCAAGTTTTCTGATTTTTAAATGTAGGCACTTTGTAGCCCAGAATTGAATTATTCTATATAAGGAAAGCACTAGTGCTTCATAAAATAAAGGTCTCTAAGAAATGGAGTGGATTCACAGAGGATATAAAGCTTTCATTAAGCTTCAAAAATAGAAAGGTTTGGATAGAGTAGCAAAGAGGGCAGTAGGAGTGCTTTGTGTGTTTATTGACTTTGGTGTGGAACAATGGGAAATAAAGAAGCTTAAAGGAACAAAGTATCACCTCATTGCACAAAGCCTGGGGCATCACTTACTTGTCTAGCTGTACTTTCTGTAAATGATGCCCCTGGGATACCACTCCACAGTCTACCTTGTAATCATTAGCACCCTGGAGTCATGTAGATGTCCTAATAGAGTTGAGAGATAAGAGAAAGTTTTCAAAACCAGGCAGAGGTTTTCCCTGGAAGATGGATGAGATAGTAACAGAAAGATCACGTAATTAACCTTCAGGTGTCTGGGGTTGTTGTGCTAAATCTGTGTGACCTCAATCTCTGAAATTTTTTCTGTTATTTCTCTAAAAGGACGATGTTGGGCTATATCATTTCTTTTTCTTTTTTTCTCTTTTTTTTTTTTTCTTTTCTTTTATTTTTTCGGAGAGGTATTTGCTATAGGGCACGTGCGCTCGCCAGACAGACAGAGAGACAGAGAGATAGAAAGCGAGAAATCACCCCCCAGGGGGGATGGCCACACCTCAATCCCATCTCCTCCGTTCTCCTCTCAGGATCTTGGGCATGCACGCACACGCACCCAGTGTGAGTTTAAGCCACGGGGTCCAGGACGCAAACTGCGTTTGACTACGTGGGAGTCCAGCGACACAGCCATTGCGCTAACTGCTGGTCCCAGGCTATATCATTTCTAATCTCCTTTTCATCTTCAAAGGTATTTGGCTTCCCTGATGTGACAGGAGGTAGGAAGGCATGGAAGGTTTTTGAGCAGTGAGGGAACACTGGAATGGGGGATGAATGGGAATGAGAGGGGACTGGGATGGAAGAAGACTGTCAGCAGGGTCGCACGATCATCTAGGAATGAGGCTGGGGTGGTGGAAACAGGAAAGAAACGATAACACAAGAACCATCTGGGAGGGAAAACGCAATACCATTTGGTCAATGACTGGACTGGGGAGAAGCCCCAGAGCACAGCTCTGAGTGACTGGAGTGACTGCCCTTTGGAAAAGAAAGGGAAGTGGTGAGGGACCCTGGTATAAGGGGGAAAGAATTCGGCTTGGTTAATTGCCAAAGTTTGGCCAACAGTGAAGCATCAAAGTGGAAAAATTCATGGGGAAAAAAAGAACCAAAAGCCACATGAGCTGATAGAACAGGAGATAGGGAGAGTGATCAGCTCCAGGGAGATGATTAACATTCCTAAGGAAACAAACATGAAAGCATTTGCAAAAGAATGTTTTTCTGTTTCAGAGTTAAAAAAAGAAAGGCCAAGAGACAGTAAAGAAGTGACCTCACCTCTGTTTTTAGAAGTAGGGGGAATGGAACATTCAGAAGTCAGTCAGACATTTAATAATTAGCATTGTGATTTTCTTAAATGTTTACCACAGCAATTAGAGACTGAATGAAGTATTTTTTCCATCTTCAACTCCACTCTTAGTCTAGAGTTACTGCTGTAGTGGTTTTATACTGCAACACTTTAGCTAAATTTAGCTAAATCTGGACTTCGTTTCCCCGAACTACCTTCCCTGTGTAACTCTGGATTAAGGTCGGCAAGAAGAGAAATTCTCATGCGATCTGGAAGGCCAAAGGGTCAGATCAGCCCTGTGCTTAAGGGGTTGGGGCCAGGCCATAGCCATCACTTGGGCACTTTGCTGCTGAGACTAGTTTGACCAGATCTCCTCCTACAGCTCTCCAAGTATCAGGCCTGGATCATTGTAGGCCTGGATGATATTTTGAATGCATTTTAAGTTTTTCCTTTTCTTCTTTCCTTTTTTTTTTTTTTTCCTTTGGCAATAAGGCACATGTGCTTGCCTAGATCATCTCCAGCTCTTGGAGAAGGACAAGCAGCAGCCGTTCTCCAGGTGGCCTGTGTCATCGAAGTTGATGTGGTGAGAGACAGGTGCAGGTTCTTTTAATGGATTCCAGTTTGTCTTCCCAGGGTCAGTTGTCTTTACTTCTCCCTGTCTTAAGTATGCTTTTTCTCCCTACCTGCCCTGCTGCCCTACAAAGGCTCAGGGCAGATGCATAAACTTTGCTAGTTTCCCTTTGTGGTCCTGATTAATACATTCTTCCTTTCCGCCCAATCATCCCCTTCCAGACTTTGCTTTCTCAGTGTCCCCTACAGATGTGTGATGTCTAATGACTATAAGAAGTTTCTTGCTCAGAGCCAACCTATAGGTTAAGGGAATAAGATCCCACATGGCCAACGGCAGTTAAACCCTAGCCCCAGTGACTTGAAAAACAGGCCAGGTGTGTGTGTACACGTCCCAAATCCTGAGCTGATGGAAAAACAGAAAGGATTACAGCCTGTTGTTCCCCATTGAGTCTGTGTGTGTGTTTTTCCCTCTTTCTCTGTCTCTCTTTGGAGAATGCACACCTCTCTGGCAATTAAAAAAATTCTTTATTCAAGTCTTTCATAGTAGTTCTGCTTCTCTAGTACAATTGCTTAAACTGTCTAGATTATCCAGGCTTCTTACACCCAACCTCCCTTCTAAGGACTACATTTTACATTTGACTTATTCTCAAGGGAGCAATAATGGATGATGATATTTTTAAATGCATTTTAAGTTTTTTCTTTTTTCTTTCTTCTTTTCTTTTCTTTTTCTTTTTTTATCTTTTTTTTTTTCAAGAGAGAAAGTGAGAAATCATTCCCCAGAAGGAATGGCAACCGGCA
The DNA here is from genome assembly GCF_000334495.1 of Tupaia belangeri chinensis. Taxonomy (NCBI): domain Eukaryota; kingdom Metazoa; phylum Chordata; class Mammalia; order Scandentia; family Tupaiidae; genus Tupaia; species Tupaia belangeri. Next base: position 7,238,462 of record NW_006159583.1, read on the forward strand.
ATCCCTTTTTCATTCTCCTCTCAGGATTTTGGGCATGCATACACATACGCCCAGTGTATTTTCCAAACTGCTGGGTCTAGGACCCCAACTGTGCAGTCAGTCATGTGGGATCCAGCCACCTTAAACACCATGCCACAGCTCACTATTTTTAAATAGACATCATGATAGACTAGGAACCAAATTAAAGCACTGGCTAGAATAAAGTGCATTGTTATTTTGGTCTGTGTTGCATCAGCTTAGCTTGAATTCTATCTGATGTATACATTCAACATTTCTTAATCAAGTTCATTTATTCAAAGCAAATGTACATTAAAAAAACTCTCTTTATCGTTACCTTCATTCTCTTTTATTCTTTACCTCAGCCTGGTTAAAAGTACATGCCCACTTACCTAACAAAGTTTCTGAAAAAGACTGTAACTATTGTGCAAAATGTGCAGAGTAGACAATTTCATAATCTGATGTGTGGATAATAATACACTATTTTTATTAATTTCACATTTAATATATATTCAAAGAGACACTGATTTAAAAAGAACTAATATTTACTATCAAGACCAACACAGGATTGCTGATATTCTTATTCTAGACTAGAGATTAACACTGAATTTCAGAAGGCAAGAGATAATTTTTATTTATTTCAACAAGTCCACTTAGCCTCTCTGAGACCTTCCTGTATAAAATTCAGTGAATATCCTTTCTGTATTGGCTTTCTGTGAAGGTAAAAGAAAGGACGTCAAAGTATGTAAAAACTGCCTAGCATAGCATTTACCATATTGGGTTATTGGGAAAGTCATGATGCAATTTTGCATAGAAGAATATTCATGACTTTCCAGACAACCTAATAGATGTCAATAATACTAATTGAATCTAAAGCTTAAATTATATTATTAAAGAATTAGTGGGGTGAGCAGATGGTATGCTGGTTAAGGTGCTGGATTCCCACATAGCTGACCATGGTTTGAGTAACAGACCTGGCAGCTTGAAAATCATGCTGGATGCCTGTGCATGCATGCCTAAAATCCCAAGAGGAGAATGGAGACGGGGGCAATGTGGCCATCCCCCCGGGGGGTGATTTCTCACTTTCCTTCTCTCTGTCTCTCTCTGACAAGTGAATATGACCTATGAAAAAAGCCTAAAGATAAATAAATAAGAATTAGTGTAAAGTACTAATTAAGGAATCCTAGAAAGTAAATACATAGCATTAATAAAGGTATTTAAAAATGTGTTAATGACAGAAGGATTTGCTCTATTTTCCAACATTGCCCCCAAACTAGAGAAAAGGGTAGCTCGAGATTGAATGGAGTCACACCACAAATGCACCTGTTCCAGAATCTTGAAATCAATGTCTCTCATATTATAACACATGCCATGACATAAATTCTTTCAGCCCTAGAGTTTCTCTGAACTACAACTAAGAAGTAGCTGAACTCTGCTTCACTATACTAAAGCCATATGGGAAGGTGTTCAGTTTGGATCCCAGGTTGATCTGAACACATTGGGCACACCTGTGGGCTGGAATGCTGCAGGGAGGATCCTAACATGGCTTGACCCTAGCAGGGGTCTCTCTCTCTCTCTCTCTCTCATAAAATAAATAAACTTTTAAAAAGTATATTAAATCAAGAAAACTGATGTTGGGCTGGCCCTAGAGTGCAGTTGTTAAGTACTGAGAATTGGGTGCTTATCCCTCATGGCTTACGGCACTTTGAATCCAGCCCAGGTAGCTTGAAAAACATGCTGGGCACATGTGAATACATGCCCAAACCCTAACAGAATGGAGAAATAGAGGAAAAGAATTGAGGCGTGACCATGTGCCATTGGGGGTGGACTCATTCTCTCTCTGGCAAGTGCATGTGCCCTCTGGATTAAAAAAAAAGAGAGAGAGAAGTAAGTTATTGTTTTATGATGAATACATGGAAAAAAACATGCTGGCAAAGGAAATCAATAGAACAATAGCTACCACCTGAAGTTTATCAAATGAGCAAAACTTATTATACTTGGTAATATAGAGAAGATTCACAAACAAGATTACAAACAAGATTAAGTAGTTCCTTAGTACAAGTCAGGACCTCTATTTGCTCTTTTGATAGACTTTGAAAAGTTTCTTTGAGGGGCCAGCAGGTGGTGTGGTGGTTGAGGTGCTGGACACTCCTTCATGTCTGACCACGGTTCGAGTCCTGGACCTGGTGGCTTGCTTTCTCACTTGCGCGCTCTCTCTCTCTCCCTCTGTGTGTGTGTGTGTGTCTGGTCAAATTATAATAAATTAATGAATTTTTAAAATGCTATTAAAAAATAGAAATTTTTTTGAAATAAAAATAAGTAAGATGCTGGCTCAAATTTCATTAGCTTCAAGTGTTAGAGTAGCCACAGAAGTATCTCACAGGAACACCTCCAAGATAATTGAATCTCAAAATAATGGTAGAAGCCTGTATCCAGGAAACTATTCTTTGGTGACATTTGTTGTTGTTAAGTCTCAAAAACCAGGGTCAAGGTCAAGGTCAAGGAAGAAGTCAGTGTCTCAGAGGCTCATGGTACTGTAAGTTTATCCTGTCTGCCATGCAAAGGTCTTATCGGAGAAATGTGGCTACCTGTGGTGCCAGAGGCAGCGTCATCTTCTAGCCATCCGTATTTTGGACTATGTGACCCAATCCTACCATAATTGATTAGGTCTGGACTGTCACCTTTGACATGGCACAACAAAGAGCAGGGTCAATTCGATTTCCTTTCTTTCTTTCTCTTTCTCTGGAATTTGAACAAGTCAGTATCTAGAAACTAAGTTCACTTAGCAGTAGAAATGGAAGCTGAAAAACAAGGAGGTAGAGTTTGGACAGGAAAGGCCACATCAGCCATGTGCAAGTGTAGTTATTAATTAACTGAGATTAAGAGGGCCAACCTTGCTGGTTGCTGACCAGAAGGAGCAGACACTGAACACACAGCTCAGCCCATTCAAATATGGTCTCCTCAAAGACAGGAACAATGTCTGACCAGTTTACTATTGTTTTCTCAGCAGTTAGCATTGTTGCTGCTTATTAAAAATTTAATCACTTGAATGTAATTAGTTAGCAGTGGGTTACTAGCGCAAACACTCATGTGGCCTTCCTTCCAGAAACACTATCTGGTCTCTGGCATCAGACACTGACATCTCTCTATGAAGTATCTCCTCCTTCAACACAGAAGACTTCTTATTAGTCCTGAAGCTCCAAGCCTTCCCTAGATTTCAGTTTGTTTATCTGCTTGATCCTTGTAAACAAGTTTCAAAACCAACTCTAATGAAGAGTAAGAGGATGATGTAAAAAAGGGAAAGGAGAGGAGAAGGGGACAGAGGGGTGAAAGAGAGAGATGACCCTTGATTTTTAAGCACTTTTTTTTTCTAGAGACATATATAAAAGACCTTTTACGACCTTCTTACAGAGTGGTTTAGACTGGGTGGGAGGCTAGAGAACTAGAGAATGGCAGCAACTTACTCAAGCAAATCCATCTCTTCACTCATGACAAGTGTTTAAGTCATTGGAGCAGACTGACAATATAAAATAAAACAACATTGTTGTTCTCTCCCAGTGAATTGTATTGTAGCGAATAAGAATAAACAGATTCCCAGTCTTCTGGTTAATGAACAAGATTAACGTTCCTTGGGTGGTCACTGAATAAAATGTACTCAAAGAGATAACTCATGTCCCTTCCCAACTCATCATTCCCTTCTTCATTATTTCTAGAAGGCATCCACTACTGTGTCTTCAAGATAATCTAAATTCTTGATTTATTTTTTCTTTCTACTTGTGAAGAAACTCTGAGATGATATGGAAAACGTTACCCCAGTAAACTTTGCTTTCATAAAGCAATATAATTCCCTTGGGCAATAAATGGCTTTCCAGGTCTAGTTCATTCCCAATTGTTGGGATTAAAGTATTCTCATGTGACAGGTAATGGGAAACTTAGCCTTCAGTTGAATACTAGCCCTGTACTTTTCAGAAGCAGCTGTGGGCCAAGCACACTTTCTGCATTGGCAGAAGCATGGACAGCCAATATTATCTGTATCTTGTTTCTTGTACTTTCATCTACAAGGTACCATAGCAGTAGGATGCCCTGTGTAGTTAAAAGTAATACATTAACTTTTATGTGGGGAGAGAGACAAAGAATAAAGTACTTACTTGGTCCTAGACCAATCGAGAAAGCAGCAACAAAAACAAGCAAGCTGGCTAAAGACAGCCACTTCAAAAAAGCTGGGACTTCTGCTGGGTCTGTGACTATCTGGTATTCCCTTTGGCTTACTCCAGCATTTAAGAAGGAGGCGGAGGTCATCTCTCCTTTGCGATCCATATCATTTCCCACAGGCATGAGTGAATTTCTGCTGTGGGAAGTGATCCCTTTGAAGTGTTCTCTCAGAGTTGTGTTGCTGGCTGACAGGTTTCTTGGCCCCAAGAATGCAGATTCAGCCAAGGACTGGTTGACAGGACTATGGCTCCTGCAGATGTTGGCAAAGTTCATGTGGATGTTGAGATTCACAATGCCCATGGTCAACAAGGAAGCTGCCATCACAGAGGAGCCAATGCAGAGGAAGGTTTTGCTGCCAACATGGTCTACTAGAAGAGTAGCCGGGATGGTGCTGATGACCTTGACTACCCCAACTCCAGTGGAGGCAAGGCTAGCTGCCTCATTGCTTTGAAAACCAACAGACTTCAAAACAGTTGATGCATAGAATAATATGTTTGGCTGGCCAGTGATTTGTACAAAAAATACCAAAGTTAGGCCTATCATAATGCGGGTCCTCATGTTGTCCTTTGAACGAAACAGATCCCAAAAACTATACTGATATTCTTCCTTTAGGGAAGACTTTATCACAGTGAGCTCCTCAGTTGTGTCTGAGATTGCTCTCAACCTTCCCAGAACCTTGCTAGCAGCTTCCTCTTGTCCTTTCATCACCAGAAACCGAGGACTCGGGGGAAGAAAGTACATGGCAATTGCCTGCAAAACTCCCAAAGGAATGACAAGACCGAACATGTACTTCCAGCCATGGGAAACATTGGCAAATGCATAATTTGAAATATAGGCAAAAAGGATGCCGATGACGATCATCAGCTCATTCAGTGACACAAGAAGACCTCTTCTGTGCTGAGGAGCAATCTCTGCAATGTAAACACACGTAGCAATGGAAGACAGGGAAATGGATACCCCGATAGCAATGCGTCCCACTATAAGAGCCGTGTAAGATAAACTGAGTATCAAGACTAAGCTTCCAAGTCCGAGTAGGCAGGATGACAAGATGATGGCCGTCCTTCTTCCATACTTGTCTATCAGGACCCCTCCTGTGAGAGAGGCGAGTAAGGCTCCCATGAGGAGGGAGCTCACCACCATTTCCTGCTCATGGCAGCTCAGGGCTAGTAAGGTTCTGATCTGAAGAAGAGCCCCGGAAATGAGCCCAAGTTCATAACCTACCAGGAGGCCACTGACAGCAGCAGTGACAGACGACAGGAAAGTGAACATGCCACAACCTACAAGCAGAAGGGAGAAGAGGAGAGGTCAGTTCTCAATTACTTCGAACACTTTATCTGACCAGAAACTTAACCCAGTTTAAGGATTTCATATATGGCTCTGAATTAAACACACCGACAACAACAACATTAAAGTAATACATAAACTCAAAAAATGTTTAGATATTGAAGGAAAATCATTTTTTTTCTTTTTAAGAGAAGAGGCATGGAGACCCTTGGGAAGTCTAGTTTCCTATTATTTCTATTTATGTTATTTTTAGTTGGCTCTGCAAGATGAGCAGATAACAGACTACAAAGATTGAATAAACACAAATGTATACGATTCAGTTCATGTCTTGGCATTGGAATTAAAATTCAAATGGCCTAGCTCCTCCAGCTCCACCCCAGTTCTCTAAAGGCAAACTTTTGCAGTTAGGATAGAAGGATAGGAACCTTGAGAAGTGTCCCAGGCTTCTTGCTGAATAACCTGGGCCAAGATGAAACACAGCACCCAGGAAACTTGCCCTCCTGTCTCCTCAGCCACATTTGGCTTCTGCTGAAGCACAGGAGGGTACTGGGACAGAGAATGGGGTGGGTGTACAGGATATGTGAATGTTCTAAGAAGTCAAGGTTGTATTAGAAAGAAAGAAATGAGAAATGCATGCAGGATAGAGAACCAATAATACCCATTATTCACTCACAGTAAGGAAAAGGGAAATGGAACATAGGGAGAACAAAAGGACTTTAACTTGTATTGTTGTTCTTTTATTTCACTATTAAAATCCAAGAGGGGCCAACAGGTGATGTGGTAACTAAGACTCTGGACTCCCACATGACTTATTGTGGTTTGAGTCCCGGACCTGGTAGCTTACTCTCTCACTTTCCCCTCTCTCTTTCTCCCTGTTTCTCTCTGGTCAAATTAAAAATAACATGAATTAAAAAACCCCAGGAACTCTCTATCTGCTGCCCGCAAGAAACACATGTCACAGATAAAGACATACATAGGCTAAAAGTAAAGAGCTGGAAAAAGATATTCCATACAACTGGAAACCAAAAAGGGACTGAAGTTGCAATACTGATCTCAGACTAAATAGACTGTAAGATAAAAAACTGTAAGAAAAGACAAAGAATGGCATTATATAGTAGTAAAAAGGTGAATTCATCAATAAGATATAACGCTTATTAATATCTATGCACCCAACTCAGGAGCACCCAAATACATAAAGGAAAGACTGTTAGATCTAAAAGGAGTGCTAGACTGCAACACCCTAATTGTTGGGTATCTCAACACCTCCTTTAGACAGATCATCTAGATCACAAAAATAAACAAAGATATACAGGATCTAAATTATACCATAAATCAAATGGACTTGACGGGCATCTGTAGAACCTTCCACCTCAAAGTCACAAAATATACATTTTTCTCACCCCCACATGGAACACTTTTTAGAGACTGACCTTATAATAGGGCACAAAATAAGCCTTTACAAATGTATAGGTATAGAAACTATATCCAGCATCTTCTCCAACAATGATGGAATTAAACTTTATATCAATTTCAGAATACCTCCCTGAACATACACAAACACATGGAAACTAAACAACTTACTCCTGCATGATTTCACAACTAGAGAAGAAATTAATACTGAAATAAAAAGTTTCGTGGAGACCAATGACAATGAATACATGAGTCTCCATAATCTATAGCAGTCAGTATGCGTAAGAAAAAAATGGAGAGGTGAGGGGCTGGCAGATGGCATGGTGGTTAAGAGCACTGGACTCCCATGTAGCCAACCATGGTTTGAGTCCTGGAACTGGTGGCTTACTTTCTCACTACCCCCAGCCCCTGTTCCTCTCTGGTCAAATTAAAATGGACGAGTAAATAAACAAAGTTAAATTAAAAAAAAAAGAGATGGAGAGGTGACAAATGGAAAACCTAACATACCTCAGGAAACTGGAAAAACAAACAAAAAAATCCAAAAAATGCCAATAGGAAAGAAATAATAAAGATTCAAGTAGAAATAAATGAAATAGAAAAGAAATGAACCATACAGAAAATAAATGAAAGCAAAATCTGGTTCTCTGAAAAGATAAACATGATTGACACACCATTAGCTATCTGGCAATTCCACTTTTGGGTATCTACCCAAAGGATAGGAGAATGCTCAGTCAGAAGAGTACTTGTACATCTATGATTATTGCGGCATTATTCACAATTGCCAACTCAAATGTCCATGAATAGATGAATAGCTTGAAAGAAGTGTGGCACATACACTCTATGGAATACTACTCAACCATAAAAAAACAGCAAGATCCTAGCATTTGATAGAAAGTGGACAAATATGGAAGATTTACTGCTGAGTGAAGCAAGTCAGGCTATGAGAGATGCTGCATGTCTGAAGACTGTGGGAAGAGGGTGGGGGGGGAGTATCAGGAAATAAAGAGAAAAAAGAGAGAGGCAAGACATTTATGGGAGACAGAAATGGATTATTACCTCTTGATGATAACATGTATAGTACCCTGAACTGATTGGTATAAAGTATATTCATATTGGGTAAATTCACTTTACAAGCTAAGTGATGTATCCTGCTGAATGTATAAAACAAATTAAAATAAAATTTTAAGAAGTTATACAATAACAATAAATAAAATTAAAATAAATCATTCTTACCAAAAAAATCCAAAGAAAAGTATCAAACAGTTCAGAGTGACTGACTTTCTGTAGTAGGTACACAGATGTTATATGTCTGTAGCTTGTCAAAAGAGTAAACAAAAAGCATGTAAAAAACATTCCTCGCACAGGAGACAGGAATATCCAAGGCCTTAAAACAGGGAAGTTCTTGCTGTGTTTCAGGAACTGCAGCTGGCCAGCACATGTGTACGATACAGTGTGAGGCATGAAATGAATTTGGATAGATATGGAGGCAGAACTTCAGGTTAGGCCTCGCCAGTCACAACGGATGGGTTTTTATTATACTTCAAGTGCAGTGGGGCTGACACCCAGTACACTGCCATTATACAGAGGGCATTGACACGATGGTTTTTCTGTTTGTCAAGGCTGATACTACTGCTGTACGAAGACCATTTCTTCAAGGCCAAGACTGATAACTGGGAGGAGTTTGCTGCCTGGGTTTCGACAAGAGATGATGGTAACTGAGACTTGGATGTTAAGAGAGTAACTGGAGACAGGTAGACAGATGACGGTATTTGGACCTAAAAATGATTACACTTTGTCATGAATTAGAGGTGGCGGGTAAGGAAGTAATATTCTGATTAGAGAAGTAGTGATTTGGGGAGAGCAAAACACTTGGATGGCAGACCGGGCCAGGCACCTGGGTAGGGGTATTTAGAGTGACAGGCACCACCCTGGAGATACTGAGTTAAGGACATGAGGAAATCAATGCCAGAACTGCTTCGGTAGCGGAAGTACATTATCCTTGCCACCTTGCCCTTCACTTTTCCTTCCTTGTTTTCTCTTCTATTTGATGGGAAATACAGTTTCC
>NW_006159583.1:7247969-7256076 GCF_000334495.1 Tupaia belangeri chinensis
CTTCGTGACACAGGAGCCCCTTCTTTTGGTGTTTCCTAGTTTAGAGAAAGCCTGAAGAGGTGAGTTGGCTGGGGGTTCACCAAGTCAGCTTCTTGTAGTCTGGGAAAAATACTTCCTGACAAAAGGGGATCTAGTTTCTTCTGATTTCTGGACTTAGATAATGTGCCTACTTCCTTTAGACAGGGCTCTCAGGACACTGACAAATGGCATGTGTGCAAAGGGTCTGGAAGTCATCCCAGATTGTTAATGGCTCCAGAGAGAGACCCAGAAGCTAATGATGAGTATAATTCTTCAGAGACACTATCAAACTATTTTTGTGAATGGTTAAACACCCTACTTAAAGTTTATATAACATGTTACTGTTTCTTGTTGTCTATTCTATTTATCTCTAGTCAATTTGCCTGTAAAAGGTTAAAAGCTTGCACTAAATCATTCTAAAACCTCAATTCTAAATGGAAGGCTTACCAACATGGGATTACATGCTATAGAATTAAGCTCTTAGTTGCTGAATTTTGACTTTCTTGCTACATGTTTTAAGGGGCACTGCTCCAAACTAGTGTCCCTATTCACCTTACAACTGAGACTTACTAGAACTAAAGTTCCAGCAGGATCCTCAGGCTGCCCATTCAGGGTTTCAAACCAAATTCAGTATATAAGGCCAGCCCCTACATCTAAAAGTGCAGTCCTGTGATCCTTTGAGACCTCCATCTCAAGAAAATTTTCTAGTGCTGCTTTACTTTACCATATAAAAACAGTGAAGCGAGACTAACAGTTGTTTTTTTCTTGTGCCTACCTTTTGGTTAACGATGACAAAACAAAGTGTCATTCTTGGGATGTCAGGAAGTAGAGAGAACTTTGCCAAGAATTCTAGCAGTGAACAGGACACGGGGAGGTGGGATTTGTGTTTGTCTAAACACAGACATGAGTTTTGGGCAGCTGGGTATGCTGAGAAGCAGCTAGCACTAAAGGGAGGGGAGTAAGAGGACAATTCATACAGTTAATGCTTCTTCAGAAAATAGCCAGCCTAACGTCGAACAGTCTGCCCTTCCTGTTAGTGATGAAGGTTAGCAAAGCAGCCATCTTGCCCAGACATGGTATCAAGGAGCCCCGCCTTTACATTCCTGTGCTCCCAGAGGGTGCCAGAGGAAATGCTCAGCTTTCTGTGGACAACACGGACGTGGGCGCTACCTGGGGCCTGTGAGTGGTACCATCACACTGTTTGGTTATGCCGGTCTTTACATTTTCTTGTTGCTTTGCCAGCTATAATGGATGATTTCCACTTTGTCTTTTAGTGCAATGACAATTTTCCATTAAAGCCACAAAGTAAACCGTCCCTATTGAAGATGGGCTCACAACCAATAGGCTTTCTGCAAACGAGCACTGAGAACTCAGCACCGGGGCACAAAAGCTATGAGACCGCAGCAGCAGCTACCACGACAATGGGTGCATTGTCTGCCACTCTCGGTGAGTCAGATGAAACCGCAAGTGTGACTGGCACCCAATGCAAGATGCCCAATTTTCCACAATATTTGAGTTTCTGCCTGCTTTCTTCTTCCTCTGTGCCTGTTAGAACGTGTGTGCATAATGGGCGCACACACAACAAACGTTGACCAGCCAACTAAAGCCCACAGCTGACAAGCTAGCACTGCACACACAGGTTTTTCTTGGCAGGCTGCCATGTTGGCCAACTGTGAATGCTTCGCACATTTAAAAGACCCCCTACTTCATGCGTTGTTCAAGAAAAACTTGCAGTCGCCCCCACGTGGCCTTGCTCTTGTGATCTACCCATTCTTTGTTTCTTTTCCCTGAATTCCTTAAATCCCAACTCATTTCTCAAATACCACTCACTCCTGATGAAGATCATCCTCCCGCCTGCATCCCTACCTTGCTCTACCATATGTTTTGCCCCCATTCCCAGTACATGTGCTGCCTGCCATTGGGCCCAAAATGTGTGTTTTGGGAGTGCCTGTCCCATTTTAAGGTGCTCATTTATGAACTAGTTTGTCCTTATTGTTGGACAGAGTTTCTTAAAAGCAAGAAGCCTGCTTTACTCCTGTTTGTATTCTCATCTCTAGCCTTTAGGCACAAAGCATTTGTTGAGTGAATGAATACATGGAAATGACACTCCAGGTACTGAGCCCCGGCCTCCCCTTCCCTCAGTTGTACCAGCAGACCAAGATGAATACACAGTATTAGGAAATGCCTAGCACAGAGAAATCTATATTTACATAAGTGCTTAGCGTCTGAATAGCAAGCCATTAGCCTTTCTATAAAGCTTTCAGCACAGTTATTAGTTAGTTAATATAGCACCATTACAGGGTCCATAAAATGTTTTATTGTCATGCATATATCTATGTTTTATTAAACATCAGCCTGGGCATGGGTTTGCTCTGTAGTCTTTCTGATCCAGTGTTTAGCAGTCCCCTTTCAGTGGACCAGGTTTTCAGATTCCACAGCACTCTCTACTCTCCAGGGTCCAGTTCTCCAGCCCATCTGCCCCACTTGATGTCTCCAGAAACTTCCATGTCTTTCCCAGACTTCATGCATATATCTATGTTTTATTAAACATCAGCCTGGGCATGGGTTTGCTCTGTAGTCTTTCTGATCCAGTGTTTAGCAGTCCCCTTTCAGTGGACCAGGTTTTCAGATTCCACAGCACTCTCCACTCTCCAGGGTCCAGTTCTCCAGCCCATCTGCCCCACTTGATGTCTCCAGAAACTTCCATGTCTTTCCCAGCCTTGTGGTTCTCTCTTTTTTTTTTTGAGAGGTTTTTTTTTTATAGAGTGCATGCACTTGACAGAAAGACAGAGAGATAGAAAGTGAAAAATCACCCCCCGGGGGGATGGCCACGCCGCAATCCCTGCTCCTCCATTTTCTTCTGGGGATCTTGGGCACGCACGCGCACACGTGCCCGGTGTGAGTTTAAGCCACCGGGTCAAGGACTGGAACCACGGTTGACTATATCGGAGTCCAGCGACATAGCCATTATGCTAACTGCTGGTCCCGGCTTGTGATTCTCTTCACGCTATTCCCCATTGCTTCAGTGCCCATCACAGCCTGGGGAAACCTCATTCACCTTTGAAAACACACCTCAAGTGTACCCTCCTTTAAGACCAAGAGATGACCTAATGGTTACATAGCTGGACTCCCATGTAGTTGACCACGGTTCAAGTCCCAGATCAAGTGGCTTCAAAATCATGACAAGTGTGTGTGCATGTGTGCCCAAAATCCCTAAAGGAGAATGGAGAAGGGATTCTAGCTTGGCTATATCCCTTGGGGAAGTGATTTCTCGCTTTTTATCTCTCTGTCTCTCGTGAGTGCACATGCCCTATAGCAAAACTCTCTCTTAAAAAAAAAAAAAATTCCCTCCTCTGTAAAACCTTTCCAGACTGTCAGACTGTTCCTCGTGGATGGGCATCTGTTTCTCTTCTCTTTCTTACCTTTGCATTCTAACCTATGATATCTTGGGTTATGTTTAGTTATGTCTGTCTTCTGCCTTAGATTAGGAGCGGAAGTGTTTGTATCACGTGGCCGGGCTCAGTAGAGACATTGAGATGTCTCATGAAGGAGGCACACTGGGCTTAGCTAGAAGGCTGGTCTCACATAACCCCCCAGAAGCCAGGGTCTGTGGAAAGTTGTGGTTTGTTGTCTGCAACTCACCAAAGGTACAAAATATTGCCTCTTGACACCAGACCCCGTGTGGTACCCTCTGTGGTGGTAAATACTGGGCACTAGCCTTTGCTACTCCTTCCCCCTTTCTTCATAACCTCACCCTGTCTTTAGCACACCATGAACTCAGACAAACAGAAACTCTGGCCTCTCCCAGCACCTACCATTGTTTGATCTTTCTAGAAAAAAAATCTAGGAACTTTGTTTCTTTCTATTTTGTTTTTCAAGGTCTACTGTTTGTTGAGTTCTTCATCTGCTCTGAAAAGACCTAGTAAGGAGCAAAGAGGCACTCAGATTTAACCATATGGAGGCTGGAGCTATTTTAATTTTAACATCCTAAGAACAGTAATCCCAGGGGGCCAACAGGTGGTATGGTGGTTGAGGCAGAGCTCCCACATGTCTGACTGCAGCTTGAGTCCTGAGCCTGGCGGCTTGCTTTTTTACTTTCCCTCTCTCCCTGTCTCTTTCTGGTGAGTGTATCAAATTAGAAATAGTAATAATGATAAATAAAATTGGAAAATAATTCTTTAAAACAAAAGAAGAAGCATGGTGACCCCATAAAGCTAGAAAGTGTACAGCATGCAAGTGAGACTTTTCTGACTTCCTACTTCAGTTACCACTACCATTACTTGCAGAGACTTACTCCATTTCTCTAAACTAACATGATCCCCTTCCCAAGAATTCCTGCTTTCATGGTACTTGGCTCACAAAGGTTTTATGACATGGTCCCTGCTTACAGCTTCAGATTCTGCCACCTTCTTTCCCCACTTGGAACTCTGTGTTCCCATCACAGGTAGTTCCCTGAATCTGCCATGTCCTCTTCTCCAAACATACAAGCGTTCCCCTCTGCTTGGAATGCTTCATAAAGCTACTGGCCTAGCCATACAGTCTTGGCTCAACTTAGTTGTGAATTGAGCCAAGAAGATCTTCCAGAGCCGGATGAAATCCTCCTGTGTACTCCCTCATATTATTTATCTAGCCACTTTCTCCAACATAAGACTCCTGAACCCTTACCTCTTTCTCCCAGTCTATAATAAGCATTGGCATTGCATGGATCCCTTTTGCTTATCAGTGGACCCCAGCGCCTACCCTCATATCTGATTCCTGATAGGCACTCAGTATTTGCCGAATGATTATTTTACAGTTACTTAGATTCTATCTTTCTGATGCACTGCTAAAATCTATAGTGATGTGTGAATTAAATGCTCTTTAGTTCAGGTCAACAAACACTTCTTCACTCATTTAATGTTCAAGCATGTACTCATGCCAGGACAGTTATGGGTGCTGATGGCAGGCAAGGTGTGGTTAGTGCAATCAGCCTCGGTGGTTTCTGTGGGCGCCATGTGGAGACACCTGTATTTGACAGCACTAGATGACAGTACATGTGCCACATGTACGTGATCTATGAGGAACAAGCTGGAACTACAGAGAAAAAGGCCTGATTCCTACCAATTACAAATTCCACGGAACTTTGCAACCACTGCCAGTCAGCTCAGAGCACTGTTAGGTACAAGAGTATATATTTTGTCCAGGAACTTCTAATCTTATAGAAAAAGACATCTTCTATGAAAAAGGGGACTAGCTAAGAGAGAATGCAAGAAAGTTCTGCAATGAGTGTAAGTGGTACTGAAATTGACAGATCAGACAATCAGAAAGTAGAAACATCAATGCAGGCTGAAGTTATTGGGCAAGAAGGCCAAACCCTGGATGGGATTTAGGATACAGGTTTTCGGATCCCTGTGTCCACATAGTATCTGGGCTACCTGGGACAGGTCACTTTGCTTTTCTCCAAAAGGAATCCGGGCTTATAGTAGAGGCAACTTCTGGAATCAGAGTGCCTGAGTAGTTACAAACTAGTCTCTGAGAAGTCCTTCAACCCTTCTGTTACTAAGTGTCCTCATTCATATGATAAAGATAGCAATGTGGAACAAGCAGTTGGCGTAATATCTATGTTGTTGGACTCCCATGTAGTTGAACACGGTTCAAGTCCTGTACCTGGTGGCTTAAACTCACGCTGGGTATGTGTGCGTGTGTGCCCAAGATCCCAAGAGGAGAATGGAGAGAAGGGATTGTGGTGTGGCCATCCCCTCTGGGGGGCGATTTCTCGCTTTTTGTCTCTGTCTCTCTCTGTCTTTCTGGCGAGTGCACGCACCCTATAGCAAAAACCTCTCAAAAAAAAAAAAAAAAGATAGCAATGTTACCTATTTCAGAAAGTTAGAAGAATAAACGAGATAGAACAGTACCTAGTACACCGTAGTAAGCACTCGGTAAATGTAAGCCTGCTTTCTCTTCGCTTTGATTTCCTTATCTGTGAACTGGGGATAGTATTATCTCCTTGGGTTGCTGTACACGAAAGCATTAATAATTACAGAAGCGCCTGGCCCACAATAATCATTCAATGAAAGCTCTTTAATCTGAATCTATGAGGTTAAAATCTCCATAATCTGAAAATAAAACTTTGTAACCATCTCTCTTACTAATTGCAAAGGAAATGAAATGATATCTTATTTCCAACGTAACAATTGTGCCTTTTCATAAATTCTTGAATTCCTTTGTTTGCAAAATTGGCAGTACCTACATTATTGGGCTTGCAACATGAGAAGTTCTTCTTCTGATTTTGCCTTCAACTTTCTACAGTTCAGTTTTCCAAATGGAAATGAAACACTTCATTAGCTTGGGGATGATTTCTCACCACAGGTTGATCCTAATTATTATACCAGGCCCTACCTCCACCCATTCTCATAAAGCCCTCGTGACTGAAGCTGAAATGTCATTTCAGGCTGGTTTCTCAAGTAGTGTTGACACATAGCTCCCAATTTCAATTTCCATAAAATGCAGAGACAGGAGGGTGCAGGTGGGCAGACGTTTTCTATACAATAATACCTGTCCCTAGCAGGCCCAAAGTCCAGTGGTGCAAGGCAGACCTGGGCATGAGCTATTGGAGAAACAATGACTGCCAAAGAAGTTCTAGTTTTCCTTCTTTCTTTCTTTCTTTCTTTCTTTCTTTCTTTCTTTCTTTCTTCCTTCCTTCCTTCCTTCCTTCCTTCCTTCCTTCCTTCCTTCCTTCCTTCCTTCCTTCCTTTCTCTTTCTTTCTTTCTTTCTTTCTTTCTTTCTTTCTTTCTTTCTTTCTTTCTTTCTTTCTTTCTTTCTTTCTTTCTTTCTTTCTCTTTCTTTCTTTCTTTCTTTCTTTCCAGTGTGTGTGCTGGCCTGAGACAGAGACAGAGAGAGGGAGAGTGAGAAAGTACTCTCACTCATGATTACAGTCACGTCATAATCCCTTCTCCTCCTGGGATTCTGGGCATGCACAAGTATCTGGCATGTTTTTGTTTTGTTTTTAGAGAGATTTTTGCTATAGGGCATGTGGGCTTGCTGGAGAAACAGATAGAAAGCAAGAAATCACTCCCCAAGAGGGAGGGTCATGTTGCAATCCCTTCTTCTCCATTTTCCTCTTGAGATCTTGGAGACACACACACACACACATACACACACACACACACACACACATGCACATGCACACACACACGTCCAGGGAGAAGTTTAAGCCACCAAGTCCAGGACTTGAACTGTGGTCGACTACATAGGGGTCCAGCGACGTAGCCATTATGCCATCTCCTGGTCCCCCTCGCATGTTTTTCAAGTCGCCAGATCTGAAACTCAAACCATGCAGTTGGCCATATGGGATCCAGTCACCTTAACCCCCATACCACCAACTGGCCTGGGAAGTTCTAATTTAACACTGTAAATTTATACTTGATTTGCTTATGGGAAAGAAATATTCATATTAGTCAAAGAACTACATTTTTCTCCCTGATATTTTGCCTGCACAGTATAAAATAAACCATTGTTCAAAAATAATGAAAACTCCTAAAATTAGAATGTGAAAAAAATTATTTTAGTCTTACTTTGCTTTTACTTAAACAGCATAGAAAATGTATTATAGGGACCAGCAGATGGCATAATGCTGATGTCACTGGACTCCCACATAGTCAACAGTGGTTCAAGTCCTGGACCCAGCGACTTAAAACTCATGCTAGGCATGTGTGCACATGCACCCAAAATCCTGAGAGGCGAAGGGATTGTGGTGTGGCCATCCCCGTGAGTGTTTATTTCTCACTTTCTGTCTTTCTTGCATGTGTCCTGTAGTAAGAATCTCTCTTAAAAAAAGAGAAAATATATTATATTACAGAGGCATAGCCATTTAGCAAACATATAAATGAGTGTGCTATGGCATAGGAAGAAAAATGGTACCAATGAGACAAGAAAAAACAAAATACAACAGAAAAAAAAAGCCCATATGAATTATGATTTCCTATGAAGGTAATGTATATGACTCAATTTCTGCTGAGAAGTATTTCAGATTCTGTGACTTTAACTGGGCCTGGGTGCTTTTATAAGGGAAGATGGGATAGAAAATCATCCTCATTTGGTATTTGGTCA
>NW_006159583.1:7256105-7294591 GCF_000334495.1 Tupaia belangeri chinensis
ACTTTTCCCTTTCTCACCACCATAACTTGGTGATGTTCACTGTGCTATTTTATTTAATAACTCACCCTTTTGGGGAGAAAACTGCTCATGAGAAAAAAATTGAACCAGGAAGCTCCAACTTTCACTCGGCTTAAATATCTTATAAAACCAGTTCTTGCTCATACACTCTGAGCAAACAGCTGCCTCAGCTCTTAGAAGCCCAAGGTAATCGCACACCAAGAGCACCCATTTGGAGCTCTTAGACCTTTTTTAACCGCAAGGCTAAATAGAACTAGGGTTCCTCTTGCTGAGAAAAAGCTACCAATAAAACCATGATTCCAATGCTAACTATGCACGATGGCCCCAGAGGAGGGGTGCCACAGTGCAATGTTAGAACCCTACGAGAGACCCTGGGTTTGGATCCTGGGTTGACCTGAAAGGTAACAGGTGCCCTTGTGATCCTAGCTGGCTAAAAGTCTGGGGCAGGGCACGATCATGGTGTGGTGGTACCCTCATCACGGGTGTCAGCTCCTTCTCTCTCATGAAAAAAAGAATTGTTAAGATGTCAATTTATATATATATATATACATATATATATATATGTATTTTAAACTTGCCAGAGGACAGAAGTAGTCACTAGAGAGAGACAGAGAGAGAAAGAAGAAAAGTGAGAAAGCACCACCCAAGGGGGATGGCCATGCCATAATCCCTTCTCCTCCACATTCTTCTAGGGACTGGGGGCACATACACACACCCAGCAAGTTTCTCAAGCTGCCAGGTCTGGGACTTCCACACTACATGGCAGGCCATGTGGGATCCACCCACCTTAATCACCACCACTGGCTGGCCCAAAATGACAATTCTTTCCAACTACTAGGTCACCTTTTTGCACGGAAAAAACATGTCGTGACTTTTCCAACAATCCTATAGATCTGCAGATACAGCAGAATGCCAAGCAAAGATATCAACCAATTGTTTTTTTTTTTTTAACCCAGAATAGATGACGTATGACTGAAGAAGAGCAAAGTTAAAGAATTTATCCCAATCTGAACATGTATTACAAAGTTACAGTAAGGAAGCGTGTGTGATATTGGTGAAGAAACCCACAGATAAATGAGACAGGATACAAAGTCCCAAAATAGGTTATGTAAATAATCGGTTTAGGGCTGGCCCCATAATGCAGCAGTACATTTTGTGCAGAGAAGCCAGACCCTACATGGCTGATGGCAGTTTGAATCTCGGCCAGGCAGCTTGAAAAACAAGCTGGATATTTGTGTGTGCATGTCCAGAAAACTGGCAGGATGGAGAAATGGAAGAAAAGAGGACTGCACCATGACCATGCCCCATGGGGGGTGCTCTCTCTCTCTCTCTCTCTCTCTCTAGAGAGCACATTAGCCCTCTGGCAGTAAAGAATAAAATAATTAAATTTAGAAATAAGATCTCATTTAAAAGAAAATCACAAAAGGAGGGAGAAATGGAGAAAGGATTATAGTGTGATCATTCCCCAGGGGCGTGCTTTCTCACCACCCCCACTACCTCTGTTTCTCTTCTGCAAATGCATGTACCCTCTGGGAAAATTTTTTAAATGTGTAGTCACAGAGATATACAGGCTGCACTGAAAAGGGAGATGGTTATCTTTAAATCTGGCTTCAGGACCAGATAAAAGAGCCTATAGTCCTTCATAAATTAACATAATTACACAAATAATTCGATAAATATACAAATAATTATGTAAAGTAATTATATAAATTGTATAAATATTTATAATTATATAAGTTATACAAATTCTGTCATTTCCCTGGGAATATCAAAGTATATACAACAATCTGTTAGTGTTATGAACCATTACTTTGTTAAATACATGTGTTTTTAAAGCATAATAATTGTGTCACAGGTTTTGGCACTTGACTTTTGACTTTTTTACGTGTTATCTTTTTTTATTTTTTAAATTTTGTTATACATTGTTTGTGTTTGCCAGAGAGAGAGAGAGAATTAGGGAGAGAAAGTAAGAAAGCACTTCCCAGTAGCGATGGCCACACCACAATCCCTTTTCTATTCTTCTCTTGGGATTTTGGGCATGCACATCTATACAGTCAACATATTTTTCAAGCTGCTGGGTCTGGAACTTGAACTGCACAGTCAACCATGTGGGATCCAGCTCCCTTAACCACCACACTACCTGGGTGGTCCAGTAGTTGACTTTTTGACATGTAAAAAGCCTGGAAAAATAGCAACAGTTCACTATTTCACAAAGTGGCTTCAAGCCTGGGTTGGTGCAAGGTAACTGGCCTGTTGTTAGAATCCCTCTTGTCATAACCAAAGCTCTGTGGCAGATCAAGTTGGCTGTTTTGACTTGCCCTTCCCTGAGAATGAGTTTGTTCCCATAAATCTTCACAGTCTCTCTTTCTTGGGGCTACCTAAGGAAGCCTGCAAAAACCAGACCTGACTCATCTCAAGGGAGCCCAGTTTAGGCTAAACCTGATAGAACTACACTCAGGAAGAGAAGTCTACTGCTACATCTTACAGACTGTCACTGCTCAGTCTCCATTTGCAAGAAGAAGCTCACAGCTTTAGAAATGTTTGGGAATAACTGCCTTAGGGTGCTCACCTAATCAGCAGAAGTGCATTTCTTTCTTTCTCCTTTTCTTTCTTCTTCCTTTCCTTCCTTCCTTCCTTCCTTCCTTTCTTTCTTTCTTTCTTTCTTTCTTTCTTTCTTCTTTCTTTTTTTCTTTCTTTCTTTTTTTTTTTTAGGGAGACTTTCTCTCACCAGAGAGACAGAGAGAGACAGAGAGACAGAAAGCAAGAAATCGCCCTCTCCGAGGGGATGGCCACACTGCAATCCCTTCTCCATTCTCCTCTTTGGATTTTGAGCATGCACGTATGTACATGCATCTGGGCTGAGTTTTAGGTCACCGGATTCAGGACTTGAACCATGGTTAACTAACAGGGGAGTCAAGTAAGTAACCATGACACCATCTGCTCATCCCAGAAGTGCATTTCTTAGATCCCAGAGTGTGGCAACTTCAGTGGGGATGATGAGTCCAGTTCTCAGTGTGCTGGGTTCCAGGACATTTGGCAGCTGGGTCTGCAGTGCTGAAAACGTGCACTCATACAACCCGTTCTGTTCTTGGTTTCTAGTTTTTAGACAGAAGGGAGAGGGAAAGGCAGTGTTGGTGGGGTGGTGGGGGTAAAGGAATGCCTAAGGGAAGTCCTCCGCTAAGGAATGATTTGGATCATGAAATAAGGAAAGCCTGAAAGTGAAGATGATGGAGCAGACCTCTCTCTATCTAGATCTGGGGCCGCCCAGGTCAGTTCTGCAGCACTGTCTGCACGACCTTGAGTCAAGCTGTCTTCTGGAGTCACCTTCCGCTGTGTGTGATGATCCAGCAGGATGGTTTCTCACATCACCTGTTTTTGTGGTGGCCTCTAGGCACCAGGATCTCAAGCTGAACTCACCCCTACCCTCTATGGTAATTACAATACATCCCTGAACACTGAAAACTTTACTAAAAATGTATTCACTTTGAGTCACTTGAGTGACTCAAAATGTACTCACTTTGAAAATGAATAAAGTTCATTAACTTCTAGTCACTGGAATAAAGCATTCTTTTCAGTTAGAGAGGATGGCTCAGGAAGACTTGCAAAAATTTTGCATTGTGTGCACCAACATTAAGGGAGATTCAGTTGCAAAGTTTAGGTTGTTTTTTTCCTTCCCCAGGATCTCATATGATTTACTTACTGTGTCCTCAGTTACATAACTCATTCCTCTTTTTACTCTGACTCATCATCTAGGAATATAGAAAAGCTTGCTACCTTCAAATGCAAAAATAATATGAAAATTACTGAGCACATGTTAAGTAATCTGAATTTCCCAGACAGAAGAAACCAAAATATAAAAACCCCCAAAGGAGTATTTGACACACATTATATCATTAAACTTCAGCATCTTCATAAAATATACTAAGATACAATCTCAGTACTAATGAATGGAGGTGTTGAATAACTTGTCGAAACCATATGCAAGTCTATATTATGCATTTTTTTATGCATACATATGTATGGATATGGATATGAGAAATGTTTAAGACAAGTTAGGAAAATGGACAAAAGTAATAACAAAAAGCTTGTGGGGTCAGTAGGTGGGATGGCAGTTGAGAGCACTGGACTCCCATATAGCTGATTGTGGTTCAAGTCCCGGACCTGGTGGCTTATTTTCTCACTTTCTCTGACTCTCACTCCCTCTGTCTCTGGTGAGCACATGTGCCCTAAAGTAAATTAAATAATAATAATAATAATAATAAATAAAATAATGAATAAGTGTAAACTATATATAGCACATGTCAAAGTGTATTCATTTAAGATTTTAGGGAAATATTCAGGCTTTCTCTTCTATATAATACAGGTTCATTTAAAAATTTTTTAAAGAATTATTTCATTTAACTTTATTTATTTATTTTTAATTTGGCCAGAGAGAGACAGAGTAAGAGAGAGAGAGAGGGAAAGTGAGACAGCAAGGCGCCAGGTCCAGGACTCAAACCACAGTCAGCATGTGGGAGTCCAGCATCCTTAATTACCACGCTACCCACTGGCCTCAGGTTCATTTTAAATTTAATTTGAAAGATAATCTATGGCATTGATTCATTTATTATTTCTCTACAACAATGTAAAGAACTGTACTTTCAGTGGAATTATGTGCATGTGTTCAACTTTTACAAACATAGGTTAACTGTTTCCTGATTAACTGTGAACGTACACACCGTAAGCCGTTAAGAGGACACTGTGCTTTCAAAGTCATATCACAGCTTTTTCTAATGGTTACTACAAAGGCCCCCCTTCTGCACAATTTCTTTTCATCTTTGTGACATTATCGCTGACTCTACTTAGCCTTTTGGTGGCAACACCACCTCGACTTGCTCTGCAGTCTCCATCCTAGCGCAGGTTCTCAGGAATTCAGAGAAAAGAATTTTGCAATTCTGTGACTTTACCCCGGATCCAAGTTTCCCTGCCCACTCTTAGGGAACTTGTGAGCCAGCCAGCAAACTCTAAAGGAAGGTGCAGCTCTGCATAAGAGAGCTTGTGGTTGGATTGAAAGATGACACCATATATTCGTTCTTGACCAGCAAGGGAAGCAAGGCTGACCTGGAAGAATGACAGTAGAAGGTGTTGCTTCACGCCTCTGTGTGAGGGGTTGTGGGTTCAGTTCCGAGGTCCGGAAAGCCCACAATGTAGACGTCCATGTACAGATTTGTTCCAAGGTGAAAGGCACATGCCCTTTTGTATCATTTAAAGTGCTGGATTTCCCATGGCATTCTAATATGTAGCTTGGGTCTTAACACACGATTAGGAAGAGCAGGCTTGAGGAAAGTAGTGGAAGAAGAGGACCGAGGACTGTCCTGATTTCATTTCATATTACAAGTAGTTTCTTTTCTTCTTCTTTTTTTTTTTTTTTTTTTTAGAATAAACTAAATGAATTGGAGGCAGCACAAAGTGTGCAAGGCATTTGGGGAAACTGTAAATGTGGGACTAAAAACAAGCATTTGAGTTAGCAAGAATAACTGAAATGAATGAAAAGTTTTCCAAATGTCACCTCTGAGAGGAAAAAAAGACTAAACAGAGCTCAGTTTGAAAAACTCAGGAGTAAGTGAGGCAGAAAGCTTTCAGGCTCTGTTTAACACTTACATTCATAACACAGAGATGCTGGGAATTCAAAAAGAAAGTTATTTTCATTGATTACATAATTTCATAAAGCCTGTTTATTAAAATACTGCTCTAAAATGGTGGCTTCAATGTTCCACTTGTTACAAATTGCCATTTATGACAAATGAAAAAGTGTGCGTGTGTGCTCCCAAGTGGGACTATCTTGCTGTCAACCTTTCCAAAATGAAAATATATGTATACATACACACACATATGTACACACACACACACACACACACACACACACACACACCGTATTCTGCAAATGCAATCAACGGGGCTCATCATCCCAGTGGCGGGTGCGTACTATTTTCTTTGCATTTAAGGTCCCAAGACTTCGGGCCATCACTCCACATCCCTCCAGCCCAGTCCCCTTCTCTCCACGCATCCAGCGCATTCACATGCGCGCACGCGCGGACACACACACACACACACACACACACACACACACGAGAGGCACAGCACGGCTAGCTCCTCCAGCCGGTCACCCGGGCCCAGCACTCTCACTTTACCTCTGGCCCAGGGAGGACGCCGGTCGCCGCTGGCTCCGCAGCTGCCCTGGGTCTCCGTCGTGCTCCCCTTCAGCTTCAACAGATTGGGGCCCTCTGTGTTTTCAACAGGTACCATGGTCACCGAGCAGTTACAGCCTCGTCCTCGCCACCCAACCACACCGACCTCCCACGCCGACCAGAGTGCTCACTTCCCCCATGGTCGCATGCTAAAAAAGAGTGGGGGGAAAACTTCGGGCAAAGCCAATGTGATTTGTGACCAACTTTGTTTCTATTTCCGAAGGCTTTGCCCTTTTCGGTGACACAGGCTGTTGCTATTCCAAGCAGCCTATCACAGGCAGGGGGAGGGCCCAGTCTCCGAGGATTGTTTTTGCCTTTAAATGCAGAGTTGGAAGCAAGGGGTTAAAATACGGGAACAGGAGCTCAGACACAATGTTTGGCCTTTAGTAGGGGTAGCTCTTGTGTTCCTGCACCTTTGAAGAGGCAGAGAAAAGAAACAAGCAAATTTAAATGCAAGCTGAGAGTGGAGACGGAATACTCACAGATGGTCTCAGTTAATCTTGCAGAAAGAGGAAAAATTCATGCAAAGACATATCAGAACGGGAAAAATGTGTCAGTTTTTCAACACGGTTTTCCCAAAGTGTGGCATCTACCAGTTTAAATAAGTATAAAACATCTTCATTGTTTCAACCTGATTTCGGTCTAGGCACATTTTTATATCTTTTTCTTCAAGGCCAGTGAGACAAATCAAGGCCTAAGGCCAAGACTATGGGAGCTCAGAATGCATAGATTCTTTGGAACTTCCGTATCTTGAGATTATAGCAAAGTAATTCTTTTTTTCTTTTTCCAAATTCATACTTGCCCTCAGAAAGAAACTAACTCTGAATCTTTTGTCAGGTTGTATGTTTACCTGGGTAGGGGGGAGCTGCTTCCAGTTCTGTGATATGAGACTAAATGACCCCTTAGGTGTGGTAGCCACATCATCTGAAACAGAATCAGGGCATGAGAAGAAAACTTTTATTTCTGATTTGTGGATATATTTATATTAAAAGTTTTAGAGGGCCAACCCCATAGCACAGTAGTTAAGCACTGTGCAGTGATCCCACATGGCTGACCAGAGTTTGAACCCTGGCCCCAGTGGTTGATATGCTGGGTAGGCATATGTGCCCAGGATCCTGGGATGGAGAATTAGGAGAGAAAGGATTGGGATTTGACTGGCCCTCATTGCTTTTTTTCCTCTTCTCTCTCTCTCTCTTTCTCTCATGCACACATTTAGGTCCTCTGGCATAATAAAAGAAAAGAAAAGTCTTTAAGAATTATGACATTTTACCTTCAATTACATATTTAACAAACTGTATTTATTGAAAAACCTTATAGAGGACATTGAGATCAACTTAGAAAGTCTTTCCAAGTAAAAACTAAAAGTTACAGGGCTTGCAGGTGGTGTGGTGGTTAAGGGCGCTAGACTCCCACTTGGCTGACTTCGGTTTAAGTCCTGGACCTAGTGACTTGCTTTCTCAACTCCCCCCACCCCCCCTCTCTCTCTCATTCTGTCCCTCTCTGGTCAAATTAAAATAATTAATTAATTAAAGTTACATTAAAAATAATTCTTTATTAAAAAAACCCTAAAAGTTACATACCACTTAATTATGAGCCAGAAATTGTACACATGATTTTGGCACAATTTGATTTCATCATGAACTGAAATGATTTTTCTCAAAAACACTTGTGAGACAGGTACCGGCATTACAGAAGAGGAAAGGGAGGCTGAGTGACCTGCTGCACCTCGCAGCTGGTCGATGGTGGAACTGAGGTTATAAATGTGATATTCTTCTATGTTATAATTTCCTGGTCTTGTTCTCCTTTGATTTGATTGACTTTCTCCTCTTTTAACCCTACTTAAGAAGATGCCATGAACTATGACTTTTAGTCCTCATCACTACTCTGGAGGGGGAAGCAAAAATCTGAAATCCGTGCTTATACAGCAGAGGCAGAACTTTGCTTACTTTTGGCATTTTGATTAGATCAACAAAGATCTAAATTACACATTTCATTTCCTTTGCTCATTACTCGATGTTTCCATTTTTTATCCTTTAGAGAATCAGGTAGCATAAGGAAACCAACCTGTCACAATCCCCTAGCATTTCTTACACACCTGTTGCACATTTACTGATAGTGCTGGGAAATGGAAATTCAGAATCCCACAGATCAGCTTGTCCCTGCTAAAGAATATGTAACAGGATTATATTAGGCAAATGCATTTTTTTTTTTTTTTGTTCCCAGGATATTTTACAATTGTAGGAGCAACAGTTCTGCCTAGGAGCACCTATTTCTTGTCCGTTCCTCTTACTTCAGATTCTCTTGGCTTTTATCATCTTCCTGCTCAGAAGCAATGACCTTAGTGCAAGGTGGGGACGGGGGAAATGTTCTGCAGTTGGGTCAGTTGTATAATTGCTTTGTTTAGTGATCCTGGGACTGGTATCTCTAACAGCTTCTTGGCATCATGGAAGTGTTGGAGCACATGCTACTGCATTTGACTAGCCAGGAGATAAACTAAACTTCAGAATACTTTACTATAATTAAAAGCAATTCAACTATTCTCGCTCTGCTTTCTTTTCCTTTTTCTGTCTTTCTTTTTTATTTTTCTTCAGATTTTTGCATAGGATGTAGGCCCTTACTGGAGTGAGACAGAGAGAGGGAGAGTGAGAAATCACCATCAGGGAGTATGGTCATGTCACAATCCCTTCCCCACCATTCTCCTCTCGGGATTTTGGGCAGGTATGTACATGTGTCTGCTATGTTTTATAAGCCATCAGGTTCAGGATTTGAATGTGCAGTTGACCTTGTGTGATCTAGCACCTTAACCCCCATACCACCTGCTGGCCTTCTCACTCTGCTTTCTATACCCAAACTGTACAGGGAACCTTAAAGCATAAACTAACCAGAAGTAAAAATAAGTAAGCAAACAATGCAACCGACCCCATCTTCTCCTGCTGCACTAATTTTTCAGCTTGTCCCACTGCTGAGCTAAGGTAGGCCACTGGCTGTCTCAGTCTGTATTCTGCGTGCACTTTATTCTCTTAACTCAGAGGAAAGCTTGAGGCAGATTCTTTTCACCCCGATTAGAGGGGATATTCTCCCTAAGTGCCCTTCATGATCCTGTACTTGAACTTCCCAGTTTTTGTGCAGTGATAATATATTATTGGTTGCATGCGGTGATTTGGTTACATCTGCCTTTTCTACTAGATTGTAAGCTCTATGAGAGTGTAGACCGTGTCCTTTTGATTTATTATGGCATTTCAAATGCCCACTACAGAGTAAATACACAGTAGATGTTTTCTAGCCATCAGACTGATCCCTGTTATCCAGTAAACTTTAGTTATTAGGAGGTAACTCCCCGAGGGCAAGCACTCATGTCTCTCTTGTACATTCACCCATCTCGTACACCATGATTGGAGGCAGGCATCCAATGGATACTTCCTAAAATTTGCCAAATAAATGAGTGTTCACAAATGGAGCTTTTAGCTAAATAACTATTTAGTTTTTAAGATCAAAACCCACAAGATGATTAACTTGTCCCTCTCTCCTTTGGCCAGTCCCTGAGAGCAAGTACCACCACAGGCAATCCTTCCTCCTGGAATCTGAGCCACTGCCATAAGCTATTTCTCCACACCAGAAATATAGGATCAGCAGTCAGCAGACAGGTAGGTTCTTCTCTAGAACCCCAATGATTTTGCCACATACCGTTTTAGACCACTGTTCAATGCTACCAGATCCGAAACATTCAGCATGACTTGTAAACTGACAAAGCCGAGCAGAGGAGATGAAAGAGAAGGCGGGTTGCATCAGAGGAAATGGTACATCTGCCGCATTCCAGGCCCGTTTTAATGGCCATCATTCTTAAAACTTCACAACTTCTTGAAGGAAGTACTATTACGTCCATTTTGCAGTCATAGAAATCGAGCTTCTGAAACATATCCAAGATGTAAAATTTACCTTCCAATGTCTTTCTATAAAACATCTGAGTCAGACAGTAAAATCTAGATTCTACCATCAACATTTTACTATCTTGCTCACTTATCTACTTACACACGAACGCCTCTATCCATCCATTTGTTGATTGATTCTAGTTTTTATGCATTTCAAAATAAGTGGAAATACAGTAATATACATATCTTTGATGAGAGTCCAATATTTGTTTAGGTTATTATTTTTTTCCTTGGTGGTGAGTAATACATAGAATGTGGTGCACCAATCCTAATGGCATCATTAGATGTGTTCAGAAACACACACACACACACACACACACACACACATAGACCAAACACCTGTTAAGACACACAACATAGCCCTCATCACATAACGTTCCTTTTTGTCTCTTCTGAGTAAATTTCCATCTCAGCCTCTGGAAGCAGCCAGTGTTCTACATAACCTACATGCCTGTTCCAGATCTTCAGGTAATGGAGTCATAGACTATGCACTCTAGCCTAAGGCTTCTTTAGGTCAGCATAATTTTGAGATTCACCCATATTCTTGTGCATATTTGTAGTACATTCTGCTGACTGCTCAATGTATTACCAGGGTGAATATACCAGGGTTTACCTATGTTCCGATTTTTGACTATTATTGATAGTCTGGGGCTTTGGGCCAAGCAGTTGGTGTGGTGTTTAAGATGGCTGGATCTCACATGGCTGACTGCAAGTCCCAGATTAGAAAAGTGGCAGATTAGAAAACACACGGTGTGTGTGTATATGTGCATACCCAAAAATCCTAAGAAGAGAATAGAGGAAAAGGGATTGTGGTATGGCCATCTCCCTGGAGGATTATTTCTTACTTCCCCCATTTCTCTTTCTTTCTCTATCTCTTTCCAGCAAGTGCACATACCCTATAGCAAACTATAACAATAAAATATGAGAAAAATAAAGATAAAAATAAATAGCCCAGGTTGTTTCCAATTTTTGGCTATTATAAATAACCCTGTTATGACAATTATGGTACAAGTCTTTCTGATGGATCATAACATTCCAAAGCACAGCGGTCCATGTCCACTCAATCTGAAAGCTCACATGCTTTCCACTGCACCCCATGGCTTCTCTGCAGGGCACCCTATTGCACCATGTGGATGTGGAATGTACCTCCAGAGGCTTTGCACTAAAGTGGTTGATTACAGTGTAAACACTGGGGAAATATTTTCTTTGGACAAACAAAGAATTCCTGAAACAAATTTAGTTCTTTATTAGTCCAATAAAATACTTACTTTGATATGATTGTTTGGAAGGATTTTTATTGTTTCACCTGTTTATACTTTCTAAATAACTTATTTCTCTACAAGTTAATATAACTTTCTTCCTTATGCATAAACTATTATCCATCATAACATATTGATTATAGTTCCTCAAATTTCAAAATAAGGTAATTAAATTCATTATGATGTGCCTACTTGATGTTATATTATGTAATAAGTCATTAAAGAAAGATGATATAGCAATGCCAGGAGACTTTATTTTTACTATTTCATGGGGAAAAATTAGAGTAGAAGATTGCATACTCATTACACTACAATATTTTCCTTCCTTTCTTTCTTCTTTTCTTTTCTTTTCTTTTCTTTTCTTTTCTTTTCTTTTCTTTTCTTTCTTTCTTTCTTTCTTTCTTTCTTTCTTTCTTTCTTTCTTTCTTCCCTTTTCTTTTTTCTCTTTCTTTTTTTCAAGAGATCTTTACTATAGGGTGTATGTGCTTGCCAGAAGGACAGAGAGAGACAGAAAGTGAGAAATCACTTCCCCATGGGGGATGACCATGCCACAATCTCTTCTCTTCCATTCTCCTCTTGGGATTTTGGGCATGCATGCATGTGCACCTGGTGTGTTTTAAGTCACCAGGTCCAGGATTCGAACCATGGTCTACTACATGGAAGTCCAGAGATGTAACCATTTTGCCATCTGCTGGTCCCACTACCACAGAATTTTTTCTAAACATATGTATATGTTGATAGAGACTAGAAGGGAGCTTGAAAAAATAGAAATAAAGTTTAAACACTGAGACAGCATAAAAATAGATAATATGTTCAGATGGTAAACTATACATAAAAAATCATTTTCTTAAAAATTGTTCAAAGAGAAAAAAAACTGTTTGCAAGCTAGACCATGGGCTAGTCATGACATGAACTGGAACCCACATGATTGGCTGGAAGGTTAGAGTCCCAGACACAGCAACTTGAAAAACATCTCAGCCACATGTGTGTGCATGCCCAAAATCCTGAAAGGAAGGAGAGATGGAGGAAAAGAGATTGCAGTGTGACCATTTCCCAGGGGGAGTGCTTTCTTACTCTACCCCCCAACCCTGTCTCTCTTTGGCAAGAGCACACATAGTTTGCTCAATGTTACTATATACACACATATATATTTATATTTAATAAATATAAATCTGAAGAAAAACTCTTTATATTTAGGTCTGCCATATGCTGTCATTCAGTTTACACACTGTGCTCTCTAAGGGGGTCATGCCCATTTGCAGACAACAGATGTTTATTTATTTATAAAGCAGATTTTCTTACATGACAATAAAACCATCTTGAAGAAAGAGTGGCTTTTTCATTTTTAGAAATTGTTTAATTTTATTTATTATTGTTATTATTTTAAAATTTGCTATAGGGCACATGTGCTTACCAGAGAAAGACAAAGAGAGACAGAGAGAAGGTGAGAAAGCAAGCTACCAAGTCTGGGACTCGAACCATGGTCAGCCACATGGGAGTCCAGCATCTTAACCACCACATCACCTGCTGGCCCCGAAGCAGTGGCTTTTTTTAATTTGCACAAAGACGTATTTGGCAACTAATGGAGCTGTTCAAGTGACAATCTTCTTTTAAATCACACAAACATCTTACCTATTAATTTGGCCAAGGTTCGCTTTTGTATCATTTAGTTACATAAAATGAATACCTTTCTTCTTTTGGTCATTTTTCCAGATAGATTATTTCCAGTTTTTTAAATTTCCTAGTACCATTCCCATGTTCCCTAAATGGAGGGCATCCACGAAATATTGTTCAATGGTTAACCCTTTCCTTGTGGTTAACTTTCCCCTAACACTGTGATGTTAGAAAAAGTTGCTGGAGGGGTTGGGGTGGGGGGCGCAGCAGGTGGTATAGTAGTTAAGGCAGTGGACCCCAGATCTGCTGGCTTGAAAAATCATGATGAGCATGTGTGCATGCATGCCCAAAATTCCAGGAGGAGAATGGAGTAGAAGAGATTGTGGCTTGGCTATTCCCCCTGGGGGGTGCTTTCTCACTTTCTCTCTCACTGTTTCTTGCTCTGTCTCTCTCTGGTAAGGGCACATGGCCTATGACAAAAATCTTTAAAAATAAAAGAGAGAGAGAGAGAAAGCTGCTGAATCATATGTGGCGACAGGCAGCATTCGCTGTCTTTCCTTATTTGCTAGTCAGTGAGGAGGGGACTGCACAGAAAATGACTATTTTCTAAACTTAAATAATCTGAATACCCTGAGAAAATGTAGGAGTAGAAAGCTTGTAAAGCATGTATTATCTTTCTTCTAGGTCATCTAGCAACTGAAGCCCCTTCCTGTTTGGGGAACTCCCTGGAATCTGCAAATCATGTTAAGAAAAGATCATGAGAATACATCTATTTCCACATGCCTAGGGTAACGTGGAAGAACCTGTATCCACACAGAAGCTGGAAGGCCTGATGTTCCCTTTCCTCACTTCCTTTACTCGGGGGCCCTGGCTTGATCACTGTAGATCATGTATCTGGTATTTTGCATCACAAGCTAGTGGCACGGGCTCAGCTGCAGTGTCACAGGTGGTAGGATGTGACGCTGGGGTCAGATGAGAAGCCCTGAGTTGACCTGAACTTGCTGTGCTTGCTTATGATCCTGGCTGGCTGAGAGACTCGGGGAGGATTATGGCATGGTAAGACCCTACTGGGGACACTTCTCTTT
The DNA here is from genome assembly GCF_000334495.1 of Tupaia belangeri chinensis. NCBI lineage: Eukaryota > Metazoa > Chordata > Mammalia > Scandentia > Tupaiidae > Tupaia > Tupaia belangeri. The sequence goes on from NW_006159583.1 coordinate 7,270,238, forward strand.
CTCTCACCCTCAGGGGTGAACTTGGGAATTAGCATTGCTATAATTTTTAAAAAGTATCTCCTATAGGATGGGTGTGCTTGCTGGAGAGAGAAAGAGAGTGGGAGAGTGAGAAATCAGCGCCCCCTGGGGAGATGGCCATACCACAATCCCTTTGCCTCCATTCTCCTCTCAGGATTTTGGTCACACACACACACACACACACACACACACACACACACGTGCCTGATGTGTTTTTCAAGCCACTGGGTCCAGGATTTGAACCTCACTGTCAACCATGTGGGATTAGCTGCATTAACCATCTATTCCAGTTGACTGGCAAAAATTATCCTTGACAATAGAGTCTCCAAGTTAGAGCTGGCTTCTGTTTCTTTAAACCAAAAATCATGAATGATGCTGACCTTGACTAGCTGAGCCCCTTTCACCTGTGCAGAGGCAGATTCACCATGAGGCTAGTGGAGCCTGAGCTCCAGGGCCCTTCACGCCACTCCAGGGCGCCCCAGAAGATGCCCGGCAATGTAGTCATATGTTTATGCTTTTCTAACATTTGCAAAAGTAAAATATCTACAACCAGTTAAAACCACTCACTCAGGGCTGCCAGGTAGTGTAGTGGTTAAAGTGCTGGATTCCCACATGGCTGACCACAGATCGAGTCCAGGACCCAGCAGCCTGAGACTCACAGGGCGGGTGTGTATATGTGCTTAGAATCCCAAGAAGAGAAAGGAGGAAAAGGGATTCAGGTGTGGCCACCCCCTCCCGTGGGGACAGGGGGAGGGGGTGATTTCTTCCTTTCTGTCTCTCTCTGTCTCTCCGATGATGGCATGCACCCTATTGCAAAAATCTCTTAAAAAAATTAAAAAAAAAACCCACTAACTTTGGGCACCCTGGCACTGAAAACCCCCTTGGCACATCTCCTTTGTGTCTGTCAAATGACATAGGTGTGGCCATAGGATATTTGGGACCTGACTTAGGATCAGTTAAATTGAAAAAACGTTTGGTTTTGTTTTTTCATGGTTGGTTCATGGGCACTTTGGTACACAGTTAAGTTCCTGTTAGCTCTCCTGGTACAGAAAGGACTTCCAGGAATTCCGCTACCCTCTGTGTAAGTCATGGTGCGTGTGTTCCATTATTCCTCTCACTGTACAGAGATGAGAAGGTGCAGGACCCGAGGTTGTCTCTCTATGTGAACCTGACCTGTGCTCGCAAGGCCATGGGGGAGGATCGTACTGGCAGAGGACAGACTGGGTTCTTTTATTCTGTCTATAGAAAGTAATATCACATGGGCCAGTGAGGTGGCTGAATCCCATATGACCCACTGCATGGTTCGAGCCCCAAACCCAGCAGTTTGAAAAATATGCCAGGTAGGTGTGCGTGCATGCCCAAAATCCCAAGAGGAAAATGGAAGAGAAAGGACTGTACTGTAGTCATTCTCTCTGGGGAGTGCTTTCTCACTTTTTCTCTCTCCCTCTCTGTTTCAGGTGAGCCCATGTACCCTATAGCAAATAAAAAAAAAAAAAAAAAGAAAAAGAAAGTAATATCACACACAAAAAGCAAGAAGAGAAGGCGAAAAGATAGACAGCCAAATAATGGAAGGGGAATTACAGAGGCGTATCAGGCAATTTCCTGGATTATGTAATGTTTTTAACACTTGGCCACTTTTTAGTATAGTCAATTTTATACTTAATTTTTTATTTCTGTTTTTAACATTGGAGCTTCCAAATTTTATAACCTTCAAGCCTCTAAAAACTCAGATCTGCTCCTCCGAATAATTTGAAGTATAGTTCTTTCCAGATGATTGTGCTTACTAAACACCTCTCCTATCTGCTCACTGGTCCCCATGCCCACTGCCTCTTCTAAATCCAGGTCACCTCACCACCTCCCACATGGACATTTGCAACAGCTTCTAACAGTTCTCCCTGCCTGTGTTCTTGCTCCTCAAAGCCCATTTCCATATGCCTGCCAGCATTTTTTTCTAACATCAAAATCCTTAAATGACTTTTAGTGTACAAAATGGCTTTTGTTTTAAACCCATCACCAGCTTCCAATTGTCGTTAGGATTGGTCTAAATTCCTTCATGGGGCTTACAACGCCCTGCACAGCCTGGCAGGAGCGAACGCTCTGCAGACTCATTTCTTGCCACTTCCTGACTTCGCACTCTGCAATCTAATCCCACGATGGGCTGCACAGTGGATGAGCCACTCATTGCCTTTTTGACGAGATTCCCTCTCAGACGTGCTTGTTTCACTCTTTACTGTGGTTTCCCGTATTGCCAGCACCACTAAATAAATCAGGGGTCCATGTGTCATGCTCAGGAGCCAACAGGACAGGGAGCTAAGGTCCTCTCTTCTGGATCTTCTCTCGCTTTTATTTTATTTTTTTTAAAATTATTTATCAGGGCTGGCAGATGATGTGCTGGTTGAAGTGCTGGACTCCCACATGGCTGGCAGCTTGCGTGCTCACTTTTCCTTTCTCTCTGTCTCTCTCCACCAAAAAACAAACAAACAAACAAAAGATAATAACAAATAAAAAAGAATAAACTAAACAATTCTTTAAAAAATGTATTGAGTAGTGAATGATTTATTATCCATTATTCACTTACTATTCATTTATTATTATTATTATTATTTAATTCATCATAGAGGAACAGAGAAAGAGAGTGAGAAAGTGAGAAAGCAAGCCTTCAAATCCAGGACTCAAACTACAGTTGGCCACACAGGAATCTAGCACCTTAACCACCAGGCCACCTGTCACCTCAGATCCTCTCTCTTGAAGTAAGCTAAAAAACAGTTACATCAGGACCAGCCAGTAGCATGGTGGCTAAGGCAGATGGATCCCACCCTAGTTGACTGCACAGTTCAAGTCCTGGCCCCACTGGCTAGAAAAACACACTGGGGAGTATGTATTCACATGCCCAAGGTCCCAAGAGGAGAATGGAAGAAAATGGATTATGGCACGTCCACCCCCCCTTGGGAGTGTTTTCTCACTTTCTTTCTCTCTATTTCTCTCTCTCTGGGGAGTGCACATGCTCTACAGGAAATTTTTTAAATTACATATATGTATATATGAAAAGAAATGATTGCATCAAACAGAGTTCAGTGCAAGAATTTTAAGCAGCATAAATTTAACACAGGGAATTGGATGTTTAAAATATCATTGGAAGACCTGAAAGATCACATTTCAAGTATTTAGGAGCTCCAGAATCTCACAGAGCTTATTCAGTTGAGCTCCTACATTTACGCTACTCAGTGGAGCAATGAGTTTGACAACGTCTTGTTAAAACCAGGTATCAGACTATTTCTGCCCCCATAGCCTTATTCTCTAGGAAGCTAGGGACATTGGAATGGTTTCTCAGAAAACTCTCACATTTACTTGACCCTTGAATCTAGCAGAAATTCCCCAAAGTGGCAAAGGAAGTATATTCACCCTCATAACCATCTTCATGCAGATGCACTTTCTGGTATCTGGAGCCCTATTATCAGGGAACCTGGGAATTCCAGCTCCTGTCGGGAGGGAAGGTGGAATGGAGGATAGGAAGTATAGTTCCTATGCACCATACTGTATCCACCATAATGGTAAATGTTGGGGTTAATGGATCTTATGGAGTGGGGCCTTGGGTCAGGGCTATGGCAGGCCAAAGCTTATGCAAGCCAAACTACAATAGTGGAAACAAACGAGACATACAAAAATAGGAAGAAGGTAATGCAGAGAGAGGAGAATGGAAAATCACCAAGGGAATCAGAGAGTGGGACTCTGTGGCCCTTTAACACTGGTCTTGCTTTTGGGTTTCTCTGAGTCTCAGCTGTGTTTTATATGTGCCCTTTATACTTGAGAGACCGAGTGCTATACTTTTTCCATCCTTCCCCACCCCTTCCCAATCCCCTTTTGCCAGGTGCTTCAGTCTTTTCTGACTTCCCTTCCCCCAGACTAGGCCGAGTGCCTCCCCTCTGCTCCCAGGATAGACAAAGAATGCTGGAATAATTACTGCTCTATTTTCCCTATTAGTTTATAAACACAGTGAGGTAAAGGTCATGACCACCTTGTTACTCTCCTCCAGAGCCTAGCAGGGTGTCTGAAATCTTTGCTCACTAAATATTTGTTGAAAGAAAAAAATACAGGAGAGAAGTATAAAGTAGAAGAGGATGTAAACAATAGAAGTTCAGATCAATCTTGTGCTGTTTTTGGCAATGTTATTTAAAAGGTAGGTTCCAGGACTAGTCTTAGTTTTAGTTCTGGCTGTACTGACTAGCCCTAGAACTTCTGATTCCTCATCTCTAGGTGATTCCTTGATTCCTCATCTCTAAGATGGGATGAAATGTGTTAACCATAGCATTCGTCTCATAGGGTTCCTACGAAGATTAAGTGAATGAATATACAGCAAGTGTTTAGAATAGTATCTGACCATGGTGATCCTCAATAAATAACAGTTGTTGTCGTTCCCAAGGAGCTCCATAGAAGTATGAAGTAACAATGGAGAAAACATTGTTCCTGAAGTAAGATCATATAAATTTTTTGTTGTTGTTGCCAGAGGGCATGCATGCTTAGCAGGGACAGAAAGAAAGAGAGGGAGAAGGAGAAAGCACCTCTAATGTGGTGGGGTCACTCCATAAGCTCCTCTCTTCCATTTCTACATCTCATTGGGATTTGAGGCAAGCATGCACATGGATCCGGTGTGATTTTTTAAGCCACAGGGGCTGGAATTTGAACCATGGTTGGCCATGTGGGATCTGATTCCCTTAACCACTACACTATGAGGCTGATCCAATAATACAAATTCTGATGTTGAATTTTTACTTTATTATTCACATGAGCTAATCAAATAATCCTTGCGGGCTCAGTTTCCTCATTTCTAAGACAGGGAAACGTACTATTGCCTTGTTTGTGTAAAGATGCTAATCACTTGACCAGAAGCCAAGCTCCCTCCTTTTGATACTATTCCTATAATCTACTTTTGGGAAAATTGCATGTCATTTCGATGGGCCTCCCGATTAAAACACCACCCTCTAGCCAAGAGATAGGCTTGTGGTTGCCTGCTATGACACTTAGATGTTCTGTGCCTGGAAAGTGAGTTTCTAAAGGTAACATAAGATTACACCTGGATGAAATAGCACTGCTAAAGGCAGAGCTCAGAAAAGACCATCTACTAGTTCCTATTACCCATTTCTCCTGAATTATCTTGGTTCTTCTCAAGACTTTGTTCTTCCTATTTTTTCCCTTTAGTTCTAAGAACCACTCTAAAGACAAGCGATTCATTTTTGGCTAGTATTACCCAGTGTCCAATGAGCCCCTAGCATAAATTACCTCAAAGGATTTTAGTTAAGATGAAGTATTTGAAACATCATAAAAATTGTTAAGGTAGTATATAACTATATTCTGTTTACCAAGGCAACAGCAATAGCAATGGTAGAAGAGAATCAAGTTAATGGACAGTCTATTTGTTTAGCCATTCTAATCATGCTCTCTCTTTCTAAATAAGGATGGAAGCAGCATATGACAGTAGTCTGACAACTGCTACAATGATGAGAAACCAGAAAGGTCCATGAATCTCCAGCTATGACAATAGCACGACCTGACTCAACATTTCATAAAGCCACATACCCAGCTGGAGGCCCCTGGTGAGATCTTTAACTCTCTGGTGAAAATGTGATGAGACAGCTGCTTGGGAAGAAGAGCAGTGTGGAGGACTGGGGTATATCTCTGTTTCTCAAGCTCCGCCTTGAAACATTGCGCTTCATGCCATGGTACTTGTCAAAGCTGTAATCTTTTTCTCCCTATTGGCAAGTAGAAAAAAAAAAGCAGGAAGATAGGAACAGAATTACTAGGACAGCACTTCCTAATTTGTCTTCTGCAGAGTTTGCATGGGCCTTGAGATGTTAATAAACATTCTGAGGCATTAAAAAAAAGTGAAAGGGCTATTTTTACTGTCCAAAACGTTGTAAGAAGTTTCTATATTTTACGTTGTTCTCAGGTCATCAAAAACATTTTATGACTAAGAAATTTGGCAATATAGAGATGTGAACAGTTTTAATGTACTTCTCCGTGCTTTTAAAATTTGGGTATTTAATTTCCCCACGAAAAACTTATTAACTTTCAGAAAGACCTTATTTTGGAAATGTGCATTAAGATATTCATGGGAGTGGGATGGCTTCCCTGCGCCAGGCCAGGAACCCAAATTTTCTCTTCTCTGCTGCCCCCTTTTGATAGATAGAGGAAAGAGCAGCTTTTCAGTTGTAATGGACAGAGAAAGGGAGACCGTGACAAATGGCAGAGGGAGCGGAGTCTGGGAAAGCCACTTGAATCCTGATAGGTGCTTTTGTCAATTGCTCTGTTCAGTTTTGGTGTTCCCTGCTGGCTGCTTGCTCATGCCGTAACTATGGCTGCCTGGGTGTCTTTGAGCCCTAGAATAAAGAGAATACAAGCAGCATTCAGAAACCCATCCATCCATCCATTCATCCAGCCAGCCAGCCAGCCCAATATTTAGTGTGTGCTTTCCACGTATCTGAGGCGATTCAAGAGGATCAAAGTGCAGCAGTAAGGGTCAGCAAGTGGTGTGGCGGTTCAGGCACTGTACTCCCACATGGCTGACCGAGGTTCGAGTCCAAGACCTGGCAGCTTGCTTTCTCACTTTTTCTCTTTCTCCAGTGAGCGCACCTGTCCTATAGCTAGTTAAATAATAAAATAAAATAAATAATTCTTTAAAAAAACAAATAGAAGAAGAAGTGCAGCATTCAATCAGCCTTCTTTTATGGAAGAATTAGAGATTTTTCCAGGATGTTTGACTACATTCATTGGACTTATGCTTGACCTTCCTTAAACTTTAATATCCTTCCTTTCTAAATGTGAATATTAAAGACTGAAGTCTTTCATGTAGATTTCTTTCTTATCACATTACATCCAACAACTGTCTTTCCACAGCTTTCTAGATCCCAAATACTAGGTAGAAAGAACACTTAGTTAATAAACTACAAATGACCTCTTTACATTCATATAAGTTTAACTGTTTCCAAAATACTCATTACATTCTGTCTTATACTGAGTTCTGAAGCAGAAATTGGGTCACAGAATCTACCATTAGAAGCAATCCTGGTCATGGAAGGGTATTTTCTCTGGGAAGACATTTTAATGGAATTCTTAAGATCTAAAGGTCCATCATCCTGTAAAGATTCACAAAAAAATAGAACACTTTAAGATTTCTACAAAAAGGAGGTTCATGAGGCAGTTTCTAGCCTCACCATCCCTTTTTTGGCTGCCTCTAACCTCACAACAACTTCTATTTTTTTGAAGAGGATTTTGCTATAGGGCGCATGTGCTCGCCAGAAAGACAGAGAGAGACAGAGAGACAGAAGACGAGATATCCCCCTCGGGGGGGGATGGCCACACTGCAATACCTTCTCCTCCATTCTCCTCTTGGGATCTTGGGCACCTGGCATGATTTTAAGCCACCTGGTCCGGGATTTAAACCGCAGTCGACTACCTGGGAGTCTAGCGACATAGCCATTACACTAACTGCTGGTCTTACCTCACAGCAACTTCTAAGTGGCAATAAATCACCTTTGGAAAATTCCAGAGCCCTGTCCTACAGAGCAGAACACTTGGCATGGCCCAGACAAGCTGAGATGCTGTCATTGTAATCAGCTCTCTTATATAGTATTTACTGGTGAACAGAAATAAAGTGGTAAGGCAAAAAAGTCTTCTGTTACCCTAGGCATGTGGAAATAGATGTATTCTCATGATCTTTTCTTAACATGATTTGCAGATTCCAGGGCTCTGGGAGCTCTGACATGTGGATGAGACTCTCAAACTCTTCTTCACTGTTGGAGTCCTCTACATGTTTGTTAGCTGGATGAAAACAGTTCCTTTACTGCGCTCTGAACTTCTGCCAGACAGGTGTAAGCAGCACATAATATCTGCCTTCTGAACAGGTGGAAGAACTTGGTCTGCTCTGTGATGATGGGCAGGTCAGCGGTGATAGTGCTTCTCCCAGAATCCGGTGCAGCTCTTCATCATCCAATTCACCAATGACCAGAGTCATTGCAAACTTCACCTTCATCACAATTCATTATAATCTTTTCACAATCCACATAATCTACTCGAGAGTCCTTAATGTATAATCATTTGATCTCATGCAAACCATACTTTCCTCTTTTCCCAAAATGATCCTTCGACCCTTTAATTAAACATTTGAGAATGAAAGAAGAGAAAACCCAGATTTGAAGAGCTGTACATCTAAGAAACCCCATAAAAAGGAATGAGCACACATGTTAATTCCAAGGGTGAACCCTTTCAGAAGAGCAACATCCAGATGCCTTTATTGATTAGTTTCCAGAAGATTGTTTCGGGGAAGAGGAGATTTGCATTTATAAAAAGCATTCCACCCACAGATAACTGCTCAGGGGCTCAAGAAAGATTTATTCCGACACATAGTCATGATTGGATAAGTAATCTGATTTCTGCTCATCTCTTTTCTTTAGCTTCACAATCTGTAAAGCTTTCCGATGCCTCTTCAGCCTTAGGACATCACGAGCACATGGAAGGTCTGGATGTGACCTCAGAAACTCTCTAGTTTAGTGTTCCCTTTGACAGCTGGAGAAAGGGAGACCCTCCATAGTTATGATTAGCCATGTAGGGACCTACTCAGCTGCTTTAGTTTGTAAAGGAAACCACCCATTATTATCTTTCATTTTTAAAATGATGAAAAACACAGTAGTTAAGTCCAAATAGTTTGTTCTGCTGAGCCCAATGTGGTGCTGCTGTGCCTTGGGCCCTGCAGCTGCAATTTGCACCTTGCCTCACCCCTATAAAGGACTGACAAGGTCAAGGGGCAGGTAGCAGGTGGGGAATAAGGCAAGGTAAACATCAATCACTAGTAAACTTTCCTGTTCTTTTTAAAGTTTCTTGCTTTCTCTTTTTTTCTTCTTTTCTTTTCTTTTCTTTTTCCTTTCATTTTTCTCTCCTTCTCCTTCATCTTCCTCCTCATCCTGCTTCTCCTCCTCCTTCTTCGTCTTTAAATTTCTGCCATACAGTGTATGTACTTTGCTAGAAAGGGTCAGAGAGGGAAAGTGAGAACTCACCTTCCAGAGGGATTGGCTAAATTGCAATCTCTTCTCCTCCATTCTCTTATGAGGATTTTTGGGACATACCCATAGGCATCCAGCATGTTTTTCAAGCCAGTGAGTCTGAGACCTGAACCATGCAGTTGACCGTGTGGGATCCAGCACATTAACCACTCTGCCACCTGCTGGCCCAAATTTCTTTTTTTCTTCATGACAGAAAGAGAGAGAGGAAAAAGAGAAGCACTATCAACTGGGTCTCTTGGCATGATCTCTCAGAACCTTCCCTGCCAATCAGAATCACAGGCACCTGTGCACACACCTGGCGCGTACAGGTAGGCCTGGGAACTGAATCCCAGTCTTGCCTATGGCTTCCAGCCTTGTAGTGTTAGGCTACCATGCTGGGCTTTTCTTTCTTTATTCTCACAGGTACCTCCTTTCTATATTCTTCTCTCTATGATGAAAAATTCAAACATCGTGGTAGGCAATTAAAAGTAGGTAGGCATGTTCAGGTTGACCATGATCATGAATAAACTTTTGGATGGCAATTCAAAACAATTTTTTTTTTTTTTATTTTAACCTTTCTTTCTTTCTTTCTTTCTTTCTTTCTTTCTTTCTTTCTTTCTTTCTTTCTTTCTTTCTTTCTTATTTTGGAGAGGTTTTTGCTATAGGGTGCATGTGCTTGCCAGAAAGACAGAGTGAGACAGAGAGACCGAAAGAGAAATCACCTCCCAGGAGGATGGTCACACCGCAATCCCTTCTCCTCTATTCTCTTCTCAGGATCTTGGGTATGCACCCACACGCACACGGCATGACTTTAAGCCACTGGGTCCGTTCTTGAATTGTGGTCAACTACGTGGGAGTCCAGCGACATAGCAATTATGCCAACTGCTGGTTCCAAGAAATTTTGTCTTAATCATCTTGATATCCATTGTGTACTTTCCCGCCTTAGTTAACATCTGAAAAGAACCAGTATAAGTAAATTCTGGAGTATCCTGGGTAATGAGTGTATTGTGTTGTTATACAGTGATGTCCCAAAGGGTAACCGATGTGTGACCAACTTTGCTTCTAGCTGTTCCATCCTCATTTTTGCTCAGTTATATCATGAAAAAAAAAAATTTAAACTATTAAAAAACTCTGTACCACTTCATACATTAAAAAGTTAATATCCAGATGTTTTACTGTAAGTTAAATAACTGCAAAGGCTGCATTTTATAAAGTACTATATATAATGTATATTCTCATTAAACATGTTCATTAAATTCAACCTGGTTTAATATCTACCACATACTCTAACAAGCTTCAGTGTCACACTCAACAGTCAAATAATCCTTATTATTCACCCAGCCTCTATGTTACAACTGGTAGAGTACTAAACTGTGGACCTGGAAACCACATGCTGACCATGGTTCAAATCCCTAGTTGGCCTAAAACAAGCCAAGTACAAGCACCAGGAGACTGGTGGGCTGGGGGGTTGGAGAAAGGGCTCGCAATGTGACTGAACCCTGTAGAGAGTTTCCCTCTCACTCATTAAAAAATAAATAAAACTGGGACCAGTAGTTAGCATAATGGCTATGTCACTGGACTCCCATGTAGTCGACCGCAGTTTGCGTCCCCGACCCGGTGCCTTAAAACTCACGCCGGGCACGTGTGCGTGCATGCCCAAGATCCCGAGAGGAGAATGGAGGAAAAGGGATTGCGGCGTGGCCACCACCCTTGGGGGGTGATTTCTCGCTTTCTGTCTCTCTGTCTCTCTCTGTCTGTCTGGCGAGCGCATGCACTCTGTAGCAAACAACTTCTCCAAAAAACAAACAAACAAAAATAAATAAAACTTATTTTTCACCAAAACATGTTTAAACTCATCTCTAAGTTTATGTGATTTTTTTTTTTTTAATTGCTAGAGTGCATGTCCATTCACCAGAGAGAGACAGAAAGAGAGAGGGGGAAAGCATCTCCCAATGGGACATGGTCATGCTGTAATCTCTTCTCCATCCTATTGGGATTTGGGGTACACATGCTCATGGGCTGGTATGTTCCACACTGTCAGAATCAGGATTTCATCTGCAATTGGCCATGTGGGATTCAGCTCCCTTAACCACTAGGCCACTGACTATGCCCCTTAAGCTTAAATTATCACATAAAGTGCATCTCCTGTGATAGCCTTCTCATTCCTGCATTCTTTTCTATTCTTCTATTCTAAAATAGAAGAAAGGAAGAAACCTTGCAGTGAGTTGGGACTTGAGACCTGAAGTTTGCAGGAGTAAGCAAATCCAGCCCTAATCACATGTTGAAAATTTTGAAACAAAGCCCCTTGAAGCTGTCAGTCTTTCAAAAGGCATGGAAGAACCTTAAATGCACATGGCTAAGTGAAAGAAGCCAATGCAAAAAGGGTACACACTGTACAATTCTAACACTATGACAGTCTTGGAAAAGTAAAACTATGGAGAGAGTAAAAAGATCAGTGATTCCCTGGAGTTAAGGGAAGAGAAGGAGGAGTAGGTGGAACACAGAGTACTTTTAGGGCAGTGAAACTATTCTATGTGACACTGTAATGGTAAATACAGGTCTTTGTACAGTGGTGCAAAGCCATAGAATGTACAATATGAAGAATGAACCCTAATGTAAACTATGGTCTTTGGGCGATAATGTAGGTCAATGTAGGTTCATCAGTTGTAAGGAATGTACCACACTAGTGGGCGATGTTGATAATGAGGGAGACTGTGCATATGTGGTGGTGGAGTGTGTGTGTGTGTCTGTGTGAACTCTCCTTTCAGCTAAATTTTGTTGTTAACCTAAAATCGTTCTTTTTTTTTTTTTTTTTAAGAGAAAGATTTTTGCTATAGGGCATGTGTAGTTGCCAGAGAGGCAGAGACAGAGATAAAGAAAGTGAGAAATCACACCCTTCCCGAAAGAGGGGGCGGCCACACCACAATCCCTTCTCCTCCATTTTCCTCTTGGGATTTTGGGCATGCACACACACTTGCCTGGCACAAGTTTCGATCCTCTGGGTTCAGGACTTGAACTGTGGTCAGCCTAGTGATGTAACCATTATATCATCCGCTGGTCCCAACCTAAAACTGTTCTAAAAAATAAAGCTTATTATTAAAAAGAAAGAAAGAGGGAGGAAAGGAAGCAGAAGAGGAGGAAAAGGAAGAGAAGGGGAAGGAGAAAAAGAGTACAAGAAAAAGAAGAAAGAGAGAAAAAACAACAGGGCTAGATTGGACCAGGCTTGATCTGATCTGGCCTGTGCACGTTTCCCAGTTGGTGTGCTCCAGAGCAAATCACATTGGCGCAGGAAACTATGCCAATGTTGGCCTACTATGTGTGGATACTGTCATCTTGCTAGCACTGATGAAATTCCTTCTGTATTCAGGATGCGATTCCATGAATCAAATGACGATTTCCATAATTACCCTGACAGATCTGGAAACCAAAAATAAAAATGTCCAGAACAGAGCTGAGAATGGGTAAGAAGAGAGGGAGAGGGAACGGATTCTTTCTTTTGGACTTTAAGGAAGAAGATTTCAGGAATCTGAGGCAAGGATGTTCCTGGAAACTGTTGCCGGAGGCCTGGTGGTGAGGGGGAGTTGGCCCCTGGACACAGATGGCAGTGAAGTTTGCAAGAGGCAGCTCTGGGTCTGAGCAGAGAGCTGTTGTAAGCTATTTTTTTGTGTCTCCTCTGCCTGCAGAGGTGGCTAGGGCTGTAGCTGGTCCTGGCTAGATTGTGGAGTGTTAAGAAAATGGTCTGAGCAGATGCTCAGACAAGGGCAGAAAGGATAGAGGGCCCCTGTGGGCCTTGGGATATCTCTGTCTCTCTCTCTTGCTCTGTCAGTTCTTACTACTGTCTAACCTCCTGACTTCCAGGGAGGCTTGACTGACTGCAGCCCCTCATCCCTCTGTTTTCTTGTATCCCGTGTTCCCTGTGTTCTCTAAAGACACCCTTTTGGATTCTAGCAAGAAACTGAAGGCTGCTATAAGAAAACACATAACCAGAGAGCACTATATTATTGAATAGGCTCAGTGCCCAAGGAAGGAAGGGGTGACTCTGCCCTTCTCCTGGACAGTAAATGGCATGGACTCCTGACAGCTTTTTTTTTTTTTTTTTAAGAGAGATTTTTGCTATAGGGCATGTGTGCTCCCCAGAGAGATGGAGAGAGACAGAGGGACAGAAAGTGAGAAATCACTTCCTCTGGGGGATGGCTATGCTGCAGTCCCTTCTCCTCCATTCTCCTCTTGGGATTTTAGGCATGCATGCACATGCACCCTGGGTGAGTTTCAAGCCATTGGGTTCTAGACTTGAATCGTGGTCAATTAAGTGGGAGTTCAGTGACATAACCATTATGCTATCTGCTGGTCCCCCTTGACAGCTCTTTTAAAGGGGACAAAGTATTTTTTTAATGTGTGTGTGTGTGTTTGCTTGATCATTTTTGTTTGTTTGTTTGTCTGTTTTGCTATAAGGTATGTACAATCACCAGAGAGAGAAAGTGAGAAAGCAACCCAGGGGGGATGACCATGCTGCAATCCCATCTCTTCCATTCTCCTCTCAAGATTTCGGGCACATGCACACATGTGCTTGGTCTGTTTCTTAAGCTGCTGGGTCTGGGCCTTGAACTGCACAGTTGGCCATGTAGGATCTAGCTTCCTTAGCCACCATGCCACCTGGCTGGCTCAACCAAAGCAAGTTTTTTTTTTGGGGGGGAGGGGAGGTGCTTATTTTTTATTTCAAGCTCCTCCTAAGTGGGCACATTATATATGTGGAATTCAAACATTTCTGGAGATTCACCTAAAAAGTCTTTCTTTCCCATCAACTCCACGAATATTGGATGATTCGACACAGATAATGTATGGGGATACTGAGCGTGTCCTCACCCAGGCTTACAGGGGCACTTGTGTCCTGCCTCAGGGCCGTTAGGTGGCAGACTAGAAGCAGCAATTACCTGGCACTGAAAAAATGAGCCCCTTCCTGATTTTTGTTTTGCCAAAGTCCAGACTAGTGGAGGGGATTGTTCTAGAAGTCCAACATGTGGTGGGAAAGGAGGCCAGTGATTGGGTCTTATATTAGTTTCTTAGAGCGGCCATAATAACGTGCCACAAATGCGGTGGCTTAAAGCAAGAAACTGGGGCCAGCAGATGGCGCAGTGGTTAAGGCTCTGGACTCCCATACAGTCAACTGTGGTTAGAGTCCTGAACTCAGGGGCTTGAAACTCACATCAGGTGTGTGTGCATGCATGCCTAAAATCCCTAGTAGAGAATGGAGCAGAAGGGATTGTGGTGTGGTCGTCCCCCCGGGAAATTTCTAACATTCTGTCTCTCTGTCTCTCTCTCTCTCTCTCTGCCTCTCTGATGAACATATGTGCCTTAAACCAAAAATCTCTCTCTCAAAAAAAAAAGTTCATAAACTTACTCTCTCACAGTTTGGAGACCAGAAGTCTGAAATCAAGGTATCAGCAAGGCCCTGCTTACTCTGAAAACTCCAGGAAAGAATCTTTTCTTGCCTGTGCCAGATTTAGGTGGTTGCTAGCAATCCTTCGCATTCCTTGGCTAGTATATTTCAAACCAAGAGCTTTCTCCTTATATGTCTGTGTCCTCCCTCCATTTTTTTTTTTTTTTTAATTTTGCCAGAGCCCACATGCTAGAGAGAGACACAGAAGGAACATGAGGAAGCACTCCTACGGAGAATGGTCACACCATAATCCCTTCTCTTGTTTGGCGAAGATGTGGAGGAAGGGGATGATATCCAGAGCCCACATGCTAGAGAGAGACACAGAAGGAACATGAGGAAGCACTCCTACGGAGAATGGTCACACCATAATCCCTTCTCTTGTTTGGCGAAGATGTGGAGGAAGGGGATGATATCTTTCTCCTTTTCTTAAAAAGATGTCAGACAGGGAACCAGCAGTTAGCGTAATGGCTATGTCGCTGGACTCCCACGTAGTCGACCGCGGTTCGTGTCCCGGCCCCGGTGGCTTAAAACTCACACCAGGCGCGTGTGCGGGCGGGCACGGAGAATGGTCACACCATAATCCCTTCTCTTGTTTGGCAAAGATGTGGAGGAAGGGGCTGATATCTTTCTCCTTTTCTTAAAAAGATGTCAGACACATGGAGTAGAGCCCACCCTACCCAGTATGACTTCCTCTTAACTAATTCCATCTGTAAAGACCCTATTTTCAAATAAGGTTACATTCTGAGGTCCCAGGACGTATGCAATTTTATTTTATTTTGGCGTGGGGACACTATTTCATTCAGTACAGAGCTGGAGAGTCAGAAACAATTGCTTAACAACAAGATTTTGAGAATTTGGGGAGAAGATGAAGCATTCTCTGGTGCCACAGTTGGTGAGGTCATGACTGTCTCTGCATGGGACCCTGGAGACAGTTCAGGACCTGGGTCACAATGGCTCTCTGGAGCTCTGCGAGGGGCTTGGGCACAAAGCACTGTGACTGCTGCCTCAGCAAAGATCCCGGGCCTAAGCATGGGGCACCAAAGCAGCAAGCCTCCACATGGCAGGCAAGGTGGTGGCACGGTAGTGACGCGACTGGACCCCCAGGGGAAGAGTCCTGGGTTCGCATCCTGGGACCTCCCTGAGCGTCTTGGACATGCACACATGTACCTGTGATCCATTCAGACTTGTAGCATGAGGACCTTGTTGGAGAGTGCCTGTCTCTCTGTCTCTCGTGGAGGAAAAAATGAATAAGCTTAAAAAAAAAATGCCTCACCACATCAAGGGACCATGGGACTTGTGAAATGGATCCCATATAATTGACTGTGTGGCTCAAATCCCAGACTCAGTGACTTGAAAATCACATTAGGTATGTGTGTGTGCACATGCCCAAAATCCACAGGGAAGGATGGAGAAGGGGATTGTGGTGTGACTATGTCCCTGCAGAGAGATTTCTCACTTTTCCTTTCTCTCTCTTGTCTGTCTCTCTCAGATGAGCACACATACTGTAGAGCAAAAAAAAAAAAAAAAAAAGAAATGTGACCTTTCTCACATTTTATTACGTGGGAAAAAAAATCCTTAACATCTACATGTGAGGGAGAGTTCCAGAATTTTTTCAAATTCTTGCATAATCCATGGCTAATTAAAATCCATAAAATTTGACACCACTGATTTTTCACAAGGCCTTGGCTTTTTTGGGGAATTGGTCTGCAGGGACAAGGGGTGAGTTAGTGAGGACTTTGATAAATCACTGTTGATTTGGGGAAAAGTAGTGGATTTTGAAATGAAACCTATAAAAAAGAGACCTGTATTCTACCTTCAAAACTCTTAGGTAGAATCTGGGTGATATATTATAAAAAATGTCAGAAAGAAATAAAGGCATCCTTGTTCTTTTTTGGGGAATTGGTCTGCAGGGACAAGGGGTGAGTTAGTGAGGACTTTGATAAATCACTGTTGATTTGGGGAAAAGTAGTGGATTTTGAAATGAAACCTATAAAAAAGAGACCTGTATTCTACCTTCAAAACTCTTAGGTAGAATCTGGGTGATATATTATAAAAAATGTCAGAAAGAAATAAAGGCATCCTTGTTTAAGCTTATGGAAGCAATTTTGCTATATATCCCAGGAGTATATCATGACGAGGAATGATACAGATGGCAACCTTTAAGGCTGCCATCTCTGATTCTGAATTTCTTAAAAAACAAACAAACAAACAAACAAAATCAAACCCTTTTTCCAGGAATACAAGAGCAGCCCCAGTGTCTTCTAACATGGCATACTACCTGAGTTATTGATACATGCTACCCTGACAGGACAGGTGGTAGGAGAAAGCTATGGTAGAAATCAGTTACAAATGAAACCATTGGGAGATGTGAGACTATTAAAAGGTGCCACAGTGACAGATATCCAAGCTCAGAAACATATCAACCAATGAAATGTCCCAGAGGTACCAGTCCTAGGTCTACTGTAACAAAGTACTAAAAACTGAGTGGCTTAAACAGCAGAAATTTGTTGTCTCACAGTTCTGGAGAATCGAAGTCCACAGTGAAGGTGTTGGCAGGACCACACTCCCTCTGAAGGTGCTATTCCAGACCTCTTCCCTAGCTTCTGGTAGTTCTTTTTCTTGTGGTAGCATAACTCCAGTTTTCACATGTGTTCCCCTTGTGGGTATCTATTTCCAAATTTTTACTAAAGAATACCAGTTCTATTGGATTAGGGATCTACCCTAATCCAATATTACCTCTGCCTAAGTAATTATACCTGCAGAGATTCTATTTCCAATGAGGTCACATTCTGAGATCCTGGGGAGTTAGGACTTCAACGTGTAAGTTTTGCAGGGACACAGTTTGAGAATTTGCTCAGAACCCCTTTTTTTCAGACACTGCACTTGAATGTCCAAGAGCTGTAGGATCACTGAAACCCAGAGGATACTACTTAGGTCAATTCTCTAAACATCCACCTCCAGGCTGGATGCGAGCCTTTGGTTCAGAGGCACTGGTCCAGGAGCTTTAGACACATGTAAGTCAGACCTTGCTCATCTAGGATAGGCATGGGGATGTATAAGCTGAAGTTCTTACTCTGCTGTGTATTCTCCCTTGACTCTGAGTATTCCTCTCCTACTCTCAACTGCTCTCCTTTCCACGAAGCAGCTGAAAGAAAAGATTCTGTGAGGAAACTATTGCTCACTGCTGTGAATACAGGTGCAAAACATGGGTGGGTTGAGTACAGTCACCCATGTCTTGTTTTCTGAAATAAAGGGGAATTTACTACACCAACAAGAAGTCCTAACTGTCCTGGTGCAGGCACTTGGGAACTTGATGTGAGCATCTTTCCATAGGCCTAGAGGATGGGTGATGAAGCTGGGAACTCTGGTCTACTATTCTTTTAAGGAGATGTAACTCTTACTTGGTCCTTGAAGCACTGGCCTGGACCCGAAGTGAAGTGACAGCATCATAGAGGAGGCCATCATGGTTTTAGTGGAGATGAGTTATACTAAACCACACCGTGTAACGATTCTGAGCAAGTCACTGAGGGGTTAGAAAGCACATGGCCCATTCTGTTCTTCTTAGGGTAGACTGACTCATGAACGATCATGCAGATCACGAGAGGCCACAAAGGTGTTTATGGTGATCTTGGAAAACCAGGGAGGGAGCAAGGAGAGGAGATCTCTAAACAATAAGAAAGGAGAGGCTCAATTTAAGTTGAAATTGATTAGGAAAGGCACCAGAAGAGCCATGGTGAGCCAGTTAGATTGAGTTTCTTTACAATTCTAGTTTCTTTCTCCTTTATCACCTGCCCCTGCAGGTAGACTCCAGATAGAACCAGCAAGTGTAACCTCCCCTTCAGGTTATACACCAGAACAATTAGAGTCGAGGACCAGGAGTCAGACGACTCCTAACTTTGAAATCCAAAGTACCTGGGCCCAGTGAAAACTGTAAGATAAGCTGATAGGACCAAAATACATGGCAAATGCTACATAAAGAACAGCTGGCATCAAAGGGTGACAGTTGGGGCTAAAGGTCACCCATACCATGATCCTAAATGATGTAAGAGTTCTTGTGACAATTAACCACTATATTTTTTTAAGTGTTATAAAAACCCGTGTGAGATAGGAGACAGGAACCATAAAAATACAGTTAGGGCATAGGCTTAAAATGGAATCACAAAATGGCTAAGTTTTAAGATGGAGACACAAGAGCTCAGCAGCAGCATAAGGAGCAGCTTGCAGCAGTGACTTAATCAACCTAAAACAAAGGCTTTTTTCCTGTTCCCACCACTTTCTGGGAAGACCGTAATGGCCTTTTGTGGCTAAAAGTGTTTAGATACAAAGGCTTTTTTCCTGTTCCCACCACTTTCCGGGAAGACCGTAATGGCCTTTTGTTGCTAAAAGTGTTTAGATAGAGTCTTCTGACCTCCATACCCACTCCAAAATTAGGAAAAAAATAACCCGACACATCTAGTATGTGACCCTCCCCACAAGGGGAACACACACACGAATCCCTCTTGAGAACAAGCTGGACAGAGCCTCTTTCCACCAAGATAAAAACCCCTCTCTTGGTTCCTTTTCAGCAACCCATTTTCCAGGACCCCTACTGCCTGGGAGCTGTTCTCTCCGTCAATAAACTCTCCACTTAGCTATCTCCTCTCTGTGTCCACATCTCTAATTCTTCGTGAATCTGAGAGAAAGAATCGGGCTCGCTGCTGTTCCTGCATTGGGTATTGAGCCCATGCACTCCAACTTCCCACATCACAATCAGCCCTTTCAGTTTTCCCTTGTACTCCAAACTACAAAAGTCTTGAAAATAGGAGGGAGGACAATGAATAGGAAGAGGGCACAGTCTTCACTTTGGGGATCAGATTTATTTTGGTCGAACATTGATCCTATTCCTCTCCTGATGCCTTTAAGCCAAATGCTGCTCCTCAAAATTCGAGGTTTTCTAGGGACAGTTTTTCCAGACAGAGGCACAGTGCATTGCCAAGCTGCCTTGCATCTGAGACTGAGCACGTTCGCTGCCGACCCACTCAAAATTCGAGGTTTTCTAGGGACAGTTTTCCCAGACAGAGGCACAGTGCATTGCAAAGTTGCCTTGCATCTGAGACTGAGCACATTCGCTGCCGACCCGACTCCACTGCCTCGTTCTGAGGACATCTGGGGAAGAACCCTCAGCAGCTAAGTGGTGGCTTCTGGTGGAGAAGTTAGCATCTTAGAAAATTCAGACCTGGCTCTCTTGAAGAGGCATAAGGACTGGAAATACATTTTCTTTTCAGAAACTCACAGATTATTTGGGAGGTGAAGGGGGGAGGAGAATGGAGCAAAATCATTCCTTGAAAATACTTTGCATTTTGGTCTTGCAGCTACATTGTGTTTACCTCCCCCATCCAGAAGATAGCCTAGCCTTTGCTTTCCCAGCAGCCTTCAGGGCGCTTTTGTGTGACACTGCAGGAAGTAGCTGGTTGCCAGGCACCAAGAAGACACACTCCTCCTGGCTTTTGTTTTGCCTAGGCCTGGGCTGATTGAGGGGGAATTATGCTGCCTAAGAAGGAGAGAGAATAGAGAGTGCTCTGGGTTTAAAAGACCCACGCTTCTACAGGGGAGGGAAATTTTCAAGAGCCCCCTTCTAGAACTAAGAAGGGAATTGATGCTTTTGTGATTTCCACCCTTAGAGAAGCAACAATCCCTGAACATACACTATTTTTTTTTTTTTTTTTGCTACAGGGCCTGTGCGCTTGCCAGAAAGACAGAGAGAGACAGAGAGATAGAAAGTGAGAAATCACCCCCTAGGGGGGATGGCCACACCACAATCCCTTTTCCTCCATTCTCCTCTCGGGATCTTGGGCACGCTGGCACACGTGCCTGGCGTGAGTTTAAGCTGCCGA
Source organism: Tupaia belangeri chinensis (assembly GCF_000334495.1). Taxonomy (NCBI): domain Eukaryota; kingdom Metazoa; phylum Chordata; class Mammalia; order Scandentia; family Tupaiidae; genus Tupaia; species Tupaia belangeri. Next base: position 7,290,598 of record NW_006159583.1, read on the forward strand.
GTCCGGGACTCGAACCGTGGTCAACTACATGGGAGTTCAGTGACATAGACATTATGCTAACTGCTGGTCCCAACATACACATCTTGACCATTTGGGAGTGGGGTGGCAGAATCCCAAGAAAATTCGATTCTTGGTTTACCCAGAGAGGTTGCTTCTCCTCTCCTTGTGGAAATTGTAGAGACACCTCAAGCCTTCCTTCTCATGCACAAGGGTTGGCAAAAAGATAGGACTGGATTTCTAAAGGACAAGAGTGACTCCATTTTAATGGGGCAACTCCATTTTGTTTAACCCACCTTAATGAGAATCAGTGCCATTTCAAGGAGGTGAGCTGATTACGTAGGAGAAGTTCATGAGACCATCACCCCACCAGGGCTGACCAATGAGAAAAACAAAAGAAATACCAGAGACCTGAAGTAACTTTCTTGCCCAACTCAACAGTCTGACGACCAATCAGTAAAAGACAACCGTGCTTCTTAGAATCTACAACCAATGTATAGCTGCCTGAGTGGAGTGCATTCCTCAGCAGCCCTTGACACTCCCCCCGCCCCCAAAAGCCATAAAAACAAACAAGCCCAATTAACACCAGGGCTCTGGACTCCGATCCACTGTGTCCATGATGAGAGTCCTGGCTTGAGCCAGAATAAGAGCGACCCTTGTGTTCTTGCATCAGAATCGGCTCCTTGGAGGTCTTTTGAGAATTTAGCGACTGGGGCACATTTCCATTCCCACTGACTTCTTCACTGATACGAGCCTTATTAGTCTTCTCTTTTCCCAATTCATTGTAATTTTTAGTTTTCCCCATGCTTCTCATTCTCATATATACACTTCTATAATTAAACATTTAAAAAATTCTCAGTTGCTATAGCTCTTTTTTTTTTTTGGAGATGTTTTTGCCATAGGGCGCATGCGCTCACCAAACAGACAGAGAGAGACAGAGAGACAGAAAGAGAGAAATCACTCCCTGGGGGGATGGCCACGTCGCAATCCCTTCTCTGCCTCAATCCCTTCTCCTCCATTCTCCTCTCATGATCTTGGGCACTCATGCACACGCACCCAGCATGAGTTTTAAGCCACCAGGTTCGGGACACGAACCACGGTCAGCTACATGAGAGTCCAGCGACATAGCCATTACGCTAACTGCTGGTCCCCCCTCAACTGTTATAGTTCTTGAACCCAGAGTGTGTTATAATTATTTTTTTTCTCCAGTTCTAATTAGTTTTTTCATACCCTCATCTATAGGTTGATTTAAAAAACAAACCCGAAGCAACCCAGTATTGGTCATAAAGCATTTGCAATGGTATTTATAAACATATTCTTTTTTTTTTTTTTCTGATTTGCCACTGGGTATGTGTGGTTGTTGAAGAGAGGAAGAGAGAAGGGGAGAGAGAGGAAAAATGAAAAAGCACCCCTGTGGCAAATGGTCACGTTGCAATCCCTTCTCCTTTCTCTGTCCTTTCAGGATTTTGGGCACACACACTAGGAGTTCCTCAAGTCGCTGAATCAGGTACTTGAACAATGCAGTCAACAATGTAGGAATCACCCACCTTAACCACCATCCCATGACTGGCCTGAAAAAATTATTTTCTGTATGTAAAAAGTAGTCTTAAGTGATTGATTTTTAAGAATAGCTTAACAAAAGTTGCTTAACCAAATTGGAGATGTGATAGCCCCAAGAAAGTACACATTCCTGAAAAGTTCCTGAACAAACCCAACCCTAAAGGAAGCTGCCCTTGAGAAATGACTTCTCAAGGTAGTGGCTGGTCACCAACAAGCCCTTTGCTCCTTTTTCCTTCCTCAGGACACTTGGTGGGCTTTTTCTGGAGGCTTGCCCTGAGCCTGTGCCTTAATACTAATAAGGGAATAATAAAACTTAGGTGACATCTGGGAAGAGTGTACACCTCATAGGATTAAGGAACTGGGAGAGGGACTTGCACACTAGGGAATGAATTGCTTGTTGTAACCAATTAAGGTGTGTCTGCCCATCAGATACCCAATCTTGCAAGACCACCATTAAAGTCTCACTTCCCTGTACCTCATGTCTCTGTGTCCATTCTTTGGCATTGGACGGGTGAGCAGGTTTCTCACAGTATAGAACTAAATTAAGTCATACAGTGGGTTAAATGAAGAAAAGTACTCACATGTCACTAAAAGTTGTGTCACTAGAATATGAAAATATATCCCAATGTTAAGTCAAATAATTTACCTTCTTACACTGTATCAATTGCTTAAACTTACACCGCATTTTAGATTGCTTCGTATTTGAACCTCGACTCTCTTATAGGTAAGCTTTTTTCTTTTCAAATTGCCTTTTTTTCCTAAGCAAATTCTGTACCTTTATATTTTCACAAATGTCAACTAGCTTCTTGATGATGTTTGTCATGCTGAATCCATTGACATTCTTTGAAATTTTGTTTTAATTTGAGCAGGATAACCTCCCAGCCATGTTTCATATTTTAAAATTTGGTCTCCAGTGTATTGGGTGATGGTGAGAGAGTAGGACTAGTGGATGATCATTGCACCATGAAAGCATCATTCTCATAAACTGATTAATGATGTCTCATAAAACCCAGTGAGTTCTATCTCTTGTGAGAAGAGTGAGCTCTTGCAAGAGAGATTATTATAAAACAAAGACAGCTGTCTCCAGGACTGTCTCTTTGTGAATCTACCACTCTCTTTTTCTGTTGGTCATGCTCTGAAGACAGTCCATACTTTTGGACTCTCCCGCCATCTAAACCATGATCAAATATCTCTCTCTCTTTTTTTTTTTTAATATATCACCTAGTCTTAAGTATTTCTGTTAGCAACAGTGGGCCAAGACATTCATGTGTAGGTTTTTCTATATTATGTGTATTTAGTGAACTTTTTGAAAAGTTCAATATGATGATAAGAGATGGGACCAACAGATGGTGTATTGATTATGTTACTGGACTCTCATGTAGTTGACTGTGATACTAGTCGGTGGCTTAAAATTCACTCCGCGCCTGTGTACATGCATGCCCAAGATCCTGAGAAGAGAATGGAGGAGAAGGGATTGCAGTGTGGCCATCCCCCTAGGAGGTGATTTCTAGCTTTCTGTCTCTGTCTCTATTTTTCTGGTGAGCACACATAACCTATGGCAAAAATAACACTCTCAAAAAATAAAAATAAATAGAGTTAATAACAATAGTTTATATTCTTGAAAATCACTAGCAGAATAGATATTAAGCATTCTTATCACACACACACACACACACACACACACACATACACACACACAGAAAGGTATGTGCAGTAGCACATATATTAAGTAGTTTGATTTTGCCATTCCACAATGTTTATGTATTTCAAAATATGTTGTACATGAGAAATACATATATAATTTTTATTTGTCAATTTAAAATAAATAAATACATAAATAAGAAGAAAGTCCAAGAATCTTCTCATACTTAAGTGGAGAGGATTATACAAGAGAGTGAACCTCAGAATGTGGGAATCATGGTGGGGGCCACCTAGTGCCTGTCAACTACACCCCAAATCTCCTAAGCACTCCTTTACCTGCACTCTACACACACAGCTTTTGCTTTTTTTTTTTTTTTTTTTTTGCCCCTTTCATCCATGTTCTGTAAAATCTTTTTTCTTCTTTTGAAGTAGGAGAAATATCACAATAGTGTGCTATCCTGGAATTCTAGTGAAGGGGAAGGGACTGGTTAATGATAATAAAGTTATATCTACTGATGAGTCAAGAAAGATGAGAACTGACAAACTTCCATTGGATTTAACAACCTGGATTCATGGTGGCTTTGGCAAGATGAAGGGGTTTGAAGCCTATTTGGATGATGGGAGGAGAGGAACTAGAGTTGGAAACTAGATGATTCTATGGAGGAGATTTTGTATTGAGAGAAACAGGAAAATGGGGGGCTCTTCAGACAAGGGTGCAGCATCAAGAAAGGGATTCTTTAAGATGGGAGATATTATTGCTTGTTTGGATGTTAGCAGCAAGTAACGTGGCGGTAAA
>NW_006159583.1:7294869-7355763 GCF_000334495.1 Tupaia belangeri chinensis
GTGTGCGTGCGTGCCCAAGATTCCGAGAGGAGAATGGAGGAGAAAGGATTGTGGCTTGACCATCCCCCCTGGGGGGGTGATATTTCGCTTTCTGTCTCTATGTCTCTATCTGGCGAGTGCACGCGCCCTATAGCTAAAACCTCTCTCCCCACCCCACCCCCCAAAATTTTTTTTCAAGTATGCATAACTGAGTGGGAAAACTACTTTACTTCTGCCACTACTTTATCTTTACTTCTAACATCAATTATGTGGGGCTTTCTTTTTTTCCCATGCCAAGCAATTCTCTCATCTTCTCTGGACAACTACTGGATGTCCTACAGTTTAATTCAATTCAGTTTTGACACTATCTTCTTAGAGTTAGTGCAAAGCACCTGGAATTCAGGGAGTTACACAGCATGACCATGGCATGAACAACTGGAGAGAGGACAGCATCCAACTAAATGTCTTCCTTTGAAAACAATGATTCTACACACATTGTTCAAAAAACTGTTTTAAATCTGAAAATGAAACGTATCCTGATGAGGGAGAATTAAAGAAATATATATTCATGATAGAACATGTATGTGTGCATGAGAGAGAAGCACCCTCCACATGGTTTGGTCAACCATGATCCCCATCCTCCAGTTCTCCAGCTTATCAGGACCTTGGTCATGTGTGAAAACATACCTGGCATGTTTTCAGGCCAATGGGGCCATGGACTTGAACTGTAGTAGTCATGTGGTTTTCAGCTCCTCAGTCCAGCATGCTACTGATTGCGCCACAGAAGCTGGGCCGGGAGGCTTTTTTTTTTTTTTCCCGAGAGGTTTTCACTATAGGGCACATGCGCTCACCAGACAGACAGAGACGTAGAGACAGAAAGCAAGAAATCATCCCCCAGGGGGATGGTCATGCCGCAATCTCTTCTCCCCAATTCTCCTCTCGGGATCTTGGGCACACACGCACATGCGCCCTGCATGAGTTTTAAGCCACCGGGTCCAGGACGTGAACCGCGGTTGACTACATGGGGGTCCAGCGACATAGCCATTACGCTAACTGCTGGTTCCCGAGGGAGGCATTTTGAAAAGTGGAATCTCAGGGCAGCCTGTGATGTGGTCATTAAGGTGGTTGGATGTCACAGAGCGAACTGCATGGTTTGAGTCTCAGACCCCAAAGCTTGAGAAACACGCTGGGTGCATGTGTGTGCAGGCCCAAAACCCCGAAAAGGGAGAAACGGAGGAGAGGGGATTGTGGTGTGATCATTCTCCAGCAGAATGCTTTCTCTCACTCTTGCTCTCTTTCTCTCCAGTGAGCCCACACACCATCTGGAAAAAAAAAAAAGGCAGAGACTTATACACTTGGGTTCCTCCAGAAAGAAATGCCACATCTGTCCTTGGTTCTTGCTTGTGGTCTTGGAATTAGTGCAGTTTAGAGCTGGGCAAGATCTGTGATTTGAGTGGGTCAGCTTTCACGGGCTACCTTCTACTTTGAAGGCAGGGAGGTAGACTGGTGTCATTGTGGCAGTGTGACACACTGCATGTCTTCTCTGGGCTTGTTTTTCTTTTTGTTTGTTTGTTTTGGTCTTAGTCTTGTGGGTTCTCTGGGTAATCTTTGATTTCTGTAGAATTAGTCGTTCTGTTTATTCTTCTTGGTCCTTCTCTTTTGATCACTAATCTTGGGAACTCGCTCTTGGTTACCCGGCAACAAGCTTAGCTGAGACTGATCGTTCATGTTTCCCAGGAGGAAAGCCTGAATTTCCCATGTAATCAAGTACTTCTCTGCATCCACAGGGAGGGCTTGCACCAAATCTCACTGCTCACAGTAGCAGGACTCCTCAGGTCCTCCATATGTTGACAACTGGCATTTCCTAGGAGATAACTGCCTACAATCAGTACCTTAGCATCCAAGGCCAAAATACTTATTTCTCACACTCAAGACCATCCTCGTGCTCATTGTGTACAAAGAGAGAGCAACAGGAATTCAAGGTCTCCCACCGGAGCCCCACTGTGTGTTCCCCCGATCAAGCGTGTCTGTCTACAGGCTGTGAGTGGCCAGTCTCAAGCACTTTCTGCTCCCATCTTCCACCAGGGGCATCTTCCTGTGTTTTACCTGATCCCTTTGGTGATGGTCTAGTGATCCTTGATTGTCCTTTCTTATTGCTTCATCAAATGCTAGAGGAATTAATGCAAGTAGTTGGCATGGTTTCCACAGCGACTTCATGTGTCTCTTCTCCCAACACAGCTTTTCCTGAAACATGCATGCAGCAGAGAGGAAGGGTGGAGGAGGACTGTGTGTGTGTGTGTGTGTGTGTGTGTGTGTGCATACATGCACTGAACAACAGGGTTTACTTTTAGGTGGAAGTCCTGCAGAGAACGCATAGGCCAATTTTGTTGACAGAAAGACGAGGGCTTTATTCTGGTGTGGCTGTGTCCACTCGTGGAGTCCTAATCCCAGTGTCATAGGTCATTGAACTTCTTTAGAGACAGCATCTCTGTGGGTTTTTCCCTGGAGCTAAACACAGGCGTGACTGGTAGCTTTAGAAGTGTGGTGTTGGAGAAGTAGAGGGAAAAGCAGCCACAGCATCATGTTCTGTAGAAAGCTTTCCAATAAATGCCTGCTTCCCTCTCCAGTGCTTGTCCCTGCCAGAGCTAAGCTGGAGCTTGCAAAGGAGGACAGCTCCCACCTGCCACTGCAGTCTTCTTCTGGGGGTGCTCAGATTGTTTGCCTTGTCATTCAGTGCTTTCTGTATTCCAGAAAACAGTCCTAATCTGCCATTCACGCATTGCTTGTTGTGGTTGTTTTCACCCTGTTTTTTTCTTAATTTGGAATTCATATACTTATCCAAAATTTTGGGCCACCTTATATTCTGAAACAATGTGTTTGAAACAATAGCAACTATGAACTCTGACTTTTGTGTTTGCATAGAACATTAAAATAGGCAATTTTGCTCTCAATTTTGATTGCAATATCAGAAAATTAAGTCAGAAATAATAGGTGATTACAATGAAATCAGGAGTGGAGTGGGGCCCAGGCTGTAAGAAGGTGGGTTGGATGGATCGAAAGAGAATTTGCTCACTCTATGACTTTGCTAAGAGCCAGAGATATTTGCCAAGGAGCAAATTTTGCAACAGTTATTATGCAAATTAAACCCAACTTTCTGTGACTAGAGCATTGTAAAAATTGGCACAGTAAACGTCTTTTCTTACACATATAAAAAAAATCTTAACTAAACTAAAGCTATTTTTTGCATTCCACTTTTGGATTTGGCAAACAGTATGGTAAATGAGAAGAAAATGGGCAATTTTTAAATGCTTTTGGCATATGGCCCTAGTCATACGAGAATTAAAAATGAGAAAAGTAATAGTGTTTACCATTTCATGGTTCAAAATCTCTTTCTTGGGAGTTTCTGAAATCTGCAAGGTGTAGGAACTTCAAAGTTTTTCCCAAAGATCTTCGGGAAGATAATCGGAATTTTTGCTATGCTATCAGATGAAGTAATGTTCCTTCCTTATTCTGAATGTCTGCATTCTATGACAGAAATGGGAAGAGTTGAAGACATAGAAGCAGAGAGGCTAGCTGGGGATATCAGAAGGGCAGGAGGATAGGAGGGGTCAGGTGTAAAAAGCATTTAACAGATACAGGAATGCATGCAGATGGACAATGGAATGCCATATGACAAATGAGTGAAACTGTCATTCAGAAAAGAAATAAGAAAAAAGTAAAGAAAAGAAAAGAAAGAAAAAGAGAAAGAAGGATAGAAAAGCTAGTAGAGCAATAATTAATGGTACAGGACCAGCAGGTGATGTGGCGGTTAAGGCACTAGATCCCACGTGGCTGACACTGTGATTCCAGTCTTAGACCTAGTGGCTTGAGGAACATACTGGGTGCATGTGGTTGTGTGATCGAAATCCCAAGAGGAGACAGTAGGAGAAGAGGTTGTGGTGTGGTCAGACCCTCAGTGGGGGTTGATTTTTCACTTTCTTTCTATCTCTGGTAAGCACATATGCCTTTTGAAAGAACAACAACAACAAATTAATGGTACACATCATAATTTGGTATTCTTTGTTGAAAATGACAAATATGGGATCATCCTTGATATGATTATTGTGCATTCCATGCATGCTTTGAAAATCCATGTTACAACTCACAAAGAAGTACAACAATTAAATGGAAATAAGAAATTGTAAAATAAATAATAAATGTGGTATTTTGGCCATTTAGTTATTTAGGCTGTTTTAAATCTACCAAATATTGAATGAACAGATTAGAATTTATTTATTTGTGTAATTCTTACAATTTTTAAAAGTGATTCAGTTTGGATTTTTTGTTTTTTAAATATTCTACCTCTCCCATTTTGAGAGTTATTTTGCTATTGGATGTGTACACACACTGGAGAGATAGAGACAGAGACAGAAAGCAAGAAATCACTCCCCAGAGGAGATGGACTTGTCATAGTCCCTTCTCCAGTCCCCTCTTGGGATTTTGGGCATGTATGCATACATGTCTGTTGTGAGTTTCAAGCTGCTGGGTCCAGGGGTTCTAACATGGTCCAGCAGTGTAACCATTACATCATTGCTGGTCCCTCTACCTTTCTCATTCGGAACCTAATGTACTAAAGATTAGAATATTTTCCCCACCTGATAAACAGCATTGTGTAAAACAATGATCAAGTTTTCCCTTGTGCATATAACTGTCATATAGTTTTTTTTTTGGAGAGATTTTCACTGTAGGGCGCGTGCGCTCACCAGACAGACAGAGAGAGACATAGAGACAGAAAGCGAGAAATCACCCCCCAAGGGGGATGGTCACGCCACATCCCTTCTCCTCCATTCTCCTCTTGGGATCTTGGGCATGCACGCACACGCGCCCGGCGTGAGTTTTAAGCCACCGGGTCCGGGACGTGAACCGCGGTCGACTACGTGGGAGTCCAGTGACATAGCCATTACGCTAACTGCTGGTTCCCAACTGTCATATAGTTTGAGGGAAGGCCCTATCTTCTCTCTTTTTATTTCGCCCTCTAAATCTCTCAGTTAACAACAATCCTTTAAAAATAAATCTAAATTATTAGTTGCGGTTATAAATTTGACCTATTATATTTACTATGTGAGAAAGACTGTATTACTTCTTCTAAAGTAAATATATCAGTCATGTTTTCAGTGTATCATTCAGAATCTGAAGACTCACCTGTTTCCTCTAAACACACAAAAGCTCTCTTGTTTTCACCATATCATTGCCATTATCAAGATATCCATCTGCGATAGCCTCCCTGTTGATACTGGGACTTGCACACCATGGGCAGTTATCTAGTATTTGGTGAATATATCAATGAATGCTTGAAAGGTTTATTTAAAGTGGACAGGAGGGTCTGCTACCCCAGGGCTATGATTCTGAGTTATTGGTATCTGAAGGGGCAGTACACAGTACACCCTCTTCTCCACTACTTGAGTTCAGGACCACTTGAAAGACAGATGGAGAAACAGTGCAGATGGAGACCAAAAGATCACTTTGGATGCTCATAAAGCTGTGCTGGGAGAAATGGTCATTGGTTTGCTAATACTAAAACCCAGGATCAGACTGGCTCACTCAGCTGGCTAAGGCTGCTTTGAGCAACTGAAGTCCTTCTCCATGAAGAGAGAGGCTGGAAAACCAAGCAGAGCAGAGCAAGGTGCAATCGAGGGAATCTGGGATGTGCAGGCTTTGTGCATTCTTTCAACTAAGTCATCAAAACAATGGTTTGTCCTCCCCTGGAAGGATTAGCAGTTATGGATGGAGAGAGGTCAGGTATTTGACTCTTATAGAGGACTCGCTACAGGGGAGAAAACATACAGAAAAGGAATGAGTGCACCTTCCTTTACATTGGTATTCATTTCTTCTCTTCTTTATGAACCCCCTTGTAATGTAGGGTGACTTAGCCTGCTATTCCATTGCTAAAAGAAACATCTAAAACTAGGTCATTTATAAAAATTGAGGTTTATTTGACTCACAATTCTGGTGGCTGGAAAGTTCAAAGGAATCAGATAAAGGTGGTGGGCAGAACTTGGGAGCAGGACAGAGTGTGATCTGTATACACATGTTTCTCTGTCGGCTTCGTTTCCCCTCCTATAAACCTAGCTGACTACCCAATCGCTAATCTCCTAAAGGCCTGACTTTTCAATGAAATAGTTAGAGTTTTTTACCCTCTTAATCCTGTTACAATAACCCAGCACATAAGTTTTGGGGGACATTTTCAAAAGTATAGCAGAGGTCTTATGTCCTCTTTAGACATAGTACCAACCCCTTATGAACCCCAAACTACCAGTTACTCTGCAAATTCTGGAACTAACACTACTGCATCCTGTCTGCTTGCTTCTGGCTCTTTCACCCACATTATCAACTCTCCTTGATGGGCCTAGACTCTTAGAAGCTGAGCCAGATGGTGGTAGGACAGGAAAAGGCTTACTCTGAGTTCCTTCCTCTTTCTGTTTTTGTTCTGCAATGAAAATATCCTGGAGCCAAGGCATCCAGAGTCAGCATCTATTTTCTTAGGATGTGCACAGATGAAAAAACAACTCCCATTTTTCAGATTTTCTATAGAATTAGAATAAAATACAAATAAATATTTCAATAATTTATTCTTCTCTTGTTAAAATATCATTTGAGATTTAAATAACAGGAATTTAGGTGATTGGTTTAAAATTCACATTGATAAGTGAGAAGAAAGGTATTATAAGGTTACATTTTTCCTTTTCATGCTTCATGGAAGATGTAGCACAGACGCTCAATAATTTCACATTGACAGAAAGAAGTCTTGGAAAGATGGGACTCTGGCCAGTTATAAAATAGTCACTTCTTAGTGTTCCCTTGAAAGCGAGCTCTTCTGGGGGTGCAGGCAGCTGTGTGCTGAAAGATATGTCTGGCTCAGTATGACTTTCAGGACAGTTCTGCTACCAGAAAGGCAGCAGCGAGATGTGACTGTAAATCTAACCAAGCGCAGACTCTTTTTCTGAATGTGGACAGGAAAACAGGTCACCCAGATATTGTTTGTCACAGTCTTGTGACTACAAGGGGGTGCCAGATTTGTGCAGTTAGAACAATTAAAGGAGAGATGCTGGATCTTTAATGACATCTTTGAGCTTACAAAACAACCAATCCCAACCTACCTCTGAAATGTTGAGTCACACGAACCTATAAAGTATTTTTACTATCTGACTTGTTAAGTCGATAGAAATATTTTGAAAGAAGTGGTACTATTTCGAACTATTTTTCTTCATAAATGTGGTCGAACCATGGTTGGCCATGTGGAAGTCCAGCGCCCTTAACCACTATGCCACCTGCCGGCCCCAAGGAAGTTGTTTTGATAAGAAGGGAGAGAAAAAAAAAAAAAAAAAAAAAAAGGGGGAGGAAAAAAAGACAAAGGAGAGAAAAAAGGCAAAAAGTTTTTTTTTTTTCCTTTATAGATTTTTGCCAGAGGGCATGTGCACTTGCTGGAGAGAGACAGAGAGGGGAGAAGTGAGAAATCATCCCCTTCCCCCGGGAGGATGGCCACACCACAAACCCTTCTTCATATTCCTCTCAGAGTTTGGGGCATGCATGCACACATACCCGGCATGTTTTTCAAGCTGCCAGGTCAAGACTTGAACCACTGAGTCAGCTATGTGGGATTGAGAGCCTTAAACACCATGCTACCTGCTAGCCTCAGAAACTAATTTTTAAAGCCAACATCTGATCCCAAGTTTTTTATTACATTGAAAGAAAATGGGAAAAACCATCCAGAGAATTTTTCATGAAGGTTAATCACTCAATTTAAATGACTTTCCTTTATTCTGAGATGATGTTTTTCCAACTTTTTCTCTTTTTGTATTAAAATGTCATTTACATCTAGTTCATTAAATAATTTTTGCTGTAGGGTGCATACACTCATGAAAGAGAAGTGAGGGAAAGGAAAAGTGAGAAAACACTTCCCGTGTGAGATGATCCTGTTGCACTCCCTTCTCCATTTTCTCTCTCTTTTGGGGATTTTGGGTACACACACATGCACCCAATATGTTTTCATGTCACTCTATCCAGGATTTGAACTACATAGTTGGCTATCTGGGATCTAGCCACCTGAACCACCACACCATGGGCTGGTCCAAAATATTGTTTTAAAAAATGAATGGGGTCGGAACCAGTAGGTGGCATGGTGGTTAAGGTGCTGGACACTCTCACATGACTGACCATGGTTCAAGCTCTGGACCTGTTGCCTTGCTTTCTCACTTTCCTCTCTCTCTGTATGTGTCTCTCTCTGGTCAAATTAAAACGAATGAATGAATGAATAAATAAATAATTCTTTTAAAAAATGAATGGGTAATAACACATAGTGCTGCTTAATTTCTGTTTTTCCTAATTTCTCCATTTCATGTAAAAACAGGGCAACTTTATTATAGCCCCTCCGATGAAAAGAAAAAAGTATATAGAAAGTGTCCTCGTCTATGAAATCTAAGATTTAAGAATGACTTCACTGCAGGATGTGAGGAGGGCCAAGAATGGTTGGGCTAAGCAGGATCCACATTTCGACTGGGCTTTGGGGAAGATGTAGGTTGAAAGGGGATGGAGCGAGGACACAGGAAAGTTCAGGCATTGCAGTACCTAATGCAATGAGTTCTCCATTGTTTTTCTGTTATAGGGTTCATGTAACTCATCCCCACTTGTGTAATAGAAGAAAACTTATGAGTTTTTTTTTTCTTTAGTCCTAAACCTTGCCATTGTTTACAAAATATTCCATTTTAATAAATCTCGTGATCAGACCAGATGCTTTCTGTCAGAAATTATATTTTTATTCCATTCATAGATGAAATGTGATGAGGCAGCTGATTCAGAACTTAGTAATAAAATAAAACTCATTCTCTCAACACTGACTTAGAATAGATATATATATGTCCTTTGGCCACTGATAAATCTGGAACTGTGCACAACCTTAATTTAAAAGTTTCTCAATAATGACCAAACTCAGAATCTATGCATTCACTCTCACTGAAACCCTAGGAGAAAACAGTTCTTGTTGCCATAATAATTCAGACCTCCTTTAATGAAACAAGCTTTCTACAGCTCCATATATCCAGCCAGCCTCAACTCTATGCCCTTGGCATGCCATGGAATAGGATCAGTTGATCAGTTTTTCTATATATATAAAACACAGGGATTGACCACTCCATATCTTTCGAAAGGGCATTTTCTAGTCTTCCTACTGGCATTTCATAACCAGTGTAAAGTTGGCATTTGTGTTGGAGAAATGAAAAAGAACTTCTCACTACTCAAAGGAATGTTAGGTAGTGAAATTTGAAATCTTAAATACAGTATCTTTTATCTAAAATACTTCGGACCAAAAGCTATTTGAGGGTCAGCCTGTGCCATGGCTAGATCTCACACAGCCAACTGTGCAGTTTGAATCTAGGACTCAGTGGCTCGAAAGTTAATTGCTAATGGATGTCAATGTTTTCTAATTTAATTGCTTGCTCACTATAGTCCCATAAGACATTAACTATCTAGACCCAGAAATTGCCAGAGTGGTTAGATGGATGCCATGATTTGACGGTTTGACAAAGGGTTAAATTTCATCTTTAGGGACCAGCAGTTGCCATCATGGTTATGTTCCTGGACTCCCACTTAGTCAACCATGGTTAGAGTCCTGGACCTGGTAGCTTAAACTCATGCCAGGGGCATGTGCACGAGTGCCCAAGATCCCAAAAGGAGAATGGAGGAGAAGGGATTGCGGCATGGCCATCCTCCTTGGGGGGTGATTTCTTACTTTGTTTCTCTGTCTCTCTTTGTCTTTCTGGTGAGCACATGTACCCTATGGCAAAAACCTCTCCAAATTTTTTTTTTAAATCTTTATAGCTATGGGAAACAGCAGTTAGCGTAATGGCTATGTCGCTGGACTCCCACGTGGTCGACCGCGGTTCGTGTCCCAGACCCGGTGGCTTAAAACTCACGCCGGGCACGTGTGCGTGTGTGCCCAAGATCCCGAGAGGAGAATGGAGGAGAAGGGATTGCGGCGTGACCATCCCCCCTGGGGGGTGATTTCTCGCTTTCTGTCTCTGTGTCTCTCTCTGTCTGTCTGGCGAGCGCACGCGCCCTACAGTGAAAATCTCTCCAAAAATAAAAAATCTCTATAGCTATAACCATTTAATAGGTTAATATACTCAGGTGTTAGCCCAAATTCTAGCAGCTAACAAATTACTTTTATTGAACTTTGTTCTGTGGACCCATAGAATTTTTTAAAAAGATTTTTTGTCATTAGGTGTGTGCACTCACTGGAGAGAGACAGAAAAAGGCAAAGAGAAGCAGAGAGAGGGAAAGTGAATCCCCGTCCAAGGGCATGCCCATGCCATAATCCCTTTTCCTCCATTCTCCTTTCAGGATTTTGGGTACACATGCATGTGTGCCTGCCATGATTTTCAAGCCACCTAGGTGTCTGAGCACAAAACAAATGTGATAAACGATTCTCTCCAGAGTAGGTCCTTTCTCAAGGGCACTTTATGTACTGAACTTACATGGATCAAGATTCAATGCATTCCTTCTTCTCAATCAATTACCTTTGGGAGTTGTAGTTCCTAATTTGCACATAAGAAGAGAGGTACTACAGAGCACATGGAAATGGCCTACACGAGTTGTCAGAATCAAAATGGAGTCATTTCAATCAACTTGTGTTAAAACCCTAACTAAACCAAGTCATGGAGAAGGTGTTTTCTCATGCAAACACTCCTGATGACAAGAACTGTTTTTTAGTGAACACTGCCAGAACCCCAACTTTGCACAAAGACCACTGGCACATTACACAGGGACTACTTCTGCAAAGACATCTGCCTAGAGACCGCCTGTGCAGCCTTGGACTGACACCATTCTATCCTGGGAGCCAAGGATAATTGTTTCCAAACAACTGTTGTCATTCGCTCAGTCACCTCCCCTGCCACTTGTGGTTTTGCCTTTCGAAGCTGCTTGAGATCTGTAAGATCCTGGGCCCGTGCTGGAGGTGACCTGAATATGTTCCTCTGGGCTGAGTGCTGGGTCCAGCCCTCAAACTTTTGGCTAAATAAACTACTCTACTTTACCTATTTTCTCTCCCTTTGCCTTTTCAGGTTGACAAGCAGGCAGAGGTGGGAATGGAAATTTGACAATCTAAAAAAGCAGCAGCCACAAAGGAAACGGAAAGATGCCTGGGTTTGGGGAGGGAGGTGGTTGTTATTATTGTCTTTCTTAGTTGAGACTTTGCATTTCTGGACCGGGAGCAGATGGCCCAGGTAGTGTTAGGGTTGTTCAGTTTCCTGTACCACAGTACAGAAAAACATTTTAACCCAGGTGATCCTCTGATGTTAAGAAAGGTTTCTCTTAGGATCTATAATACTATTAGTCTTAATTTTCAGTACTGTACACTTTCATATATTTATTTATTTATTCTTATTAATTACTTAATTAATTCTTATTAATTAAGTTATTTACTTTATTAATAAGAAGTAGGAAGATGGACTTCCTTATTAGTTGACATTTTAAATTAAGGGATAAAAACAGATACAGTTATATAACCAGAATATATGTCCCTTATCGAAAAAGATTAATTTTGCATATAACTAATTATAACATAGTTCTAGGAACTATAATTAGTCAATAATTTTTTTGAGGCCAGCAGGTGGCATGGTGCCTAAGGCATGGGACTCCCACATAGCCAACCATAGTTTGAGTCCTGGACCTGGTGGTTTGAAATTTATGCTGGGCACATGTATGTACATGCCCAAAATCCCAGAAGGAGAATGGAGAATGGAAGAAAAGGGAGGTGATTTCTCACTTTTCCTCTCACTGTCTTTCTGTGTCTCTGGCAAGCACACATGACCTATGACAAAAGCCTAAAAATAAATAAACAAATAAATAAATAGTCTTTGATGGATAAAATGAATTTGATTTAAACCATAGATTATCCCTAATTATCCAAATGGCATTTCTTATCAATTGAGAAAGATAACCATTTCCATGGTAAAGAGACCAAGTAACCCGATAACTATTAATTAGATGTAAATTAGTGTCAATCTAATAAAATTATTATGAATTTTTTTATTGCAAGAGGGTTCTTGGACTTGCCAGAGAGAGATAAAGAGACAGACAGAGAGAGAGAGAGAGCACCCCCTCCATGGGGCGTGGTCATGCTACAATCAGTTCTCCTTCCTTTCTCCATCCTGTCAGGATTTGGTACAGGCTTGCTCATGTGCCCAGCATGTTTTTCAAGCTTCCAGAGCCAGGCTTCAAACTGTAGTTGGCCATGTTGAATTCTGTTCCATTAACCATCGAGCTATGGAGCAACCCTGATTATGACTATTAAATAAGAGTATTGCTTAAAGTAATCAGTAAGATGCCCCTGTAACAGTACGTCTTACAGTTAAATTAAATATGAGCTTAATTTTTAAAAAGTTTATTTATTTCTTCCACGAATGATGAAGAGAGAGAAACAGATACAGATACAGCATCCCCAAAAAGGTCTCCATGCCTTGATCCAACCGCAGGCTCAACCAGTCCCAGGATGTGGTCATGCACATGTACCTGGCTGGCATCCTCAGGAAGATCTCTGGATGCAAAGCCAGAACCTTCCCACGTGGGTCAGCCCCACAGAACCTCACATTTTATCACTACACCACTGCCTGGCTCCCAGAATGAGCATCCAGTAAAAGCTGCTCAGAATGTAAGTTCTTTGATGGTAGGACTTTAAGAGTTTTCTCCAGTCCTGTAGCTCTAACATCTACATGCTTTTATACATTTGTGGAATGAATGAGTAAACAAATGAAGTCACACAGAGCAAAGTTCTCTGACACTAACTTTGGAAAATTAATCACTGGTTCCTTGCATCTGTATTAGGAACTGGTATGCCGCTCCACAAATTTATCATGTGGTGGAACCAACACAGGGAATGGAAACCCTATAATAACTAATCTCTAAAAGGTGCAATCAACTTTAGATAAGTAAATTTGGTCAAAGGAGATATTCCTTGTCTGAGCTTGTTCATGATTTTAAGACTGATGACAGGCATTACCAGTAGGTAATTGCATATAAGTTAGTACTTGAGTCCCCAAACAAAGCTGCTTAGAAAGTTTCCTTGGGGCCAGCAGATGGCATAGTGGTTAAAGTGCTGGACTTCTACATGGCCGACCGCGATTGGAGTCCTGGCCCCAGTGTCTTGAAACGCATGCCAGGTGCATGTGCATGCATGCCCAAAATCCTAAGAGGAGAATGGAGGAGAAGGGATTGTAGAGTGACCTCCCCTGGGAGGTGGTTTCTTATTTTCTCTCTCTCTGTCTCTGTGGCCTATAACAAAAATCTCTAAAAAAAAAAAAAGGAAAAAAGTTTTCTTTAATTTTGTTGCAGTGACTCCCTGAAATGTTCAGCATTTATGGCAATGCTAACATCTATTCATTAGAAAAATGTTTTTAGCTACATTTGGTGAGAAATAGGTTGAAAAATGAAATCAAATGCTGTGAAAATAATAGACAAGTAAATATTTACAAACAATATTTATATTACATAAGACAAATGATTTAAGAGCTTTTTCTATTAAATAGTCTTACTTATTATCTAGAACTTCTACAGTTTCAGTGAGTATGTGATATAATAAAGGGATTTAAAATTCTAATTACCATTTAGCTTTTTAAAATTTTTAAAAAATTATTCATTTAATTTGATTTATTACCATTATTCTTCAATTTGACCAGAGAAAGATGAGAGAAAAAGGGAGAGAGAAAGAGAGAGAGAGAGAGAGAGAGAGAAAGACCCTAGGTCTGGGGCTTAAACCATGGTTGGCCACATGGGAGTCCAGCACCTTAACCACCATGCTACCTGTTAGTCTCTCATTTAGCTTTTAAATTGTATGATTTTATAGATTTTTAGTTCTGGGGGCAATGTATCTTGTCTTCTCAAGTAGTTACTACTGTTTGGGACCAGCAGATGATGTAATAGTTACGTCACTGGACTCCCACATAGTCAACCGTGGTTCGGTTGAAACGGCAGCTTGAAACGCATGGCAGGCACGTGTGTGTGCATGCTCAAAATTCCGAGAGGAGAATGGAGAAGGGATTATGGCATAGCCATCTCCCCTGGGAGGTGATTTATCACTTTCTCTGTCTCTTTAGTGAGTACATGCACCTTATAGCAAATATCGCTCTAAAAAAATACATATAAATTTTTTTAAGTTTTTGAGAGATATGTAAAAATACTTAATTTCTGTTTTCTAGATTACATTGTTTATAGAAAATGAGCCTAAGCAAAATGTAATTTCAGAAATCTTGCACTTTACAGTTTCTAGAATTTTCTTTTGCTCTTAGTCTAACTTTAATGTTTTAACGTTAGAAAGAAGCTATAAAACGATATAAGCAAACCAAAAATCCTCTTTGAAAAGGCCATCAACAGGCACTTGTTACTTGGGGGTCAAAATGTTCTCTAAGGAGCGGCTGCATTGTGAGCCGCTCAGATTTTTCTGAACCAACACTGCCACCTACTGGAAAAGGTAACTACAGTGTTTTAGAAAATGAAAAATTGGGTGAATGACGGCAAAGGCTTTGTTTTCACTTTTGCTTTGGTTTGTATTATGAATTTTATTTAGGTCGGTACGGAGAATGAGGGTTTCTTCTGATTCCTGAAGAATTTCACAGTGTGCTACAGAGACTAAGAGCATCCACGTTCAGGCCGTGTCATTGCCTACCTGTGTGACGTCAGCAAGTTACTTACGTTCTCTGTGCTTTCGCTTTCTTATCTATAACTGGGCATAGGCCAGCTCTGTAGTAATTAAGACAGCTGAATCTCATATGGCCGACTGCATAGGTTGAGTCCCAGACTCTGTGTGTGTGCCCAAAATTTCTAAAGGAGGGAGAGGGATTGTGGCATGACCGTTCCCCATGGGGGGGTGCATTCCCACACCGCCTTTGTCTGCCAACAGCTCTCTAGCCCCCTTTCTTCACTTTACAATCATTCTGTAAGCCCATGCCCTTTCCAATGTAAATTTGCCTGTCTTGTCTCAGCCTCTGCCAAATCATTTCTTCATTGATTACCCTGATCAATATCAAAAAGGCCCAAGAGCAAAGCAGGCTGCCTTGAAGTCCTCCCGAGAAGGTCACGGGGAGGAGGGGATGCATCCATGTTAATACCTATGTCCCTATCGCGTTTGTGTTCTGCACATCACAGTTAACATCCAGTGCAGTTCAAATAATCACCCATATTCCTCCTTGCCAGAGACCTGGTGAGGCTGTTACCAGACATTTGGGTCTTAATTCTATTAGGATCCAGCTCTGTGGTCATTTCACAAGAGGTATTCAAAAAGTTCCCAGAAATGAAAAACTATGTGTGGATTTTTAAAATGTTCATGCCAAAATAAATTTCATTTTCTACAAACTTTTTTAATGTCTCAATATACTTCTGCGTTGTTTTCTTTCTGAATTCTACTCTTGTTAAATCTAAATCATCATGGGGACCAGCAGTTGGTGTAATGGCTATGTCGCTGGACACCCATGTAGTCAACCGCGGTTCGAGTCCCCGATCCGGTGGCTTAAAAGCACGCCAGGCACGTGTGCGTGCGTGCCCAAGATCCTGAGAGGAGAATGGAGGAGAAGGTATTGTGGTGTGGCCATTCCCTCTGGGGGGTGATTTCTTGCTTTCTATCTCTCTGTCTCTCTCTGTCTTTCTGGCGAGCGCACGCGCCCAATAAGAAAAAAATATCTAAATCGTCATTTATTTTCTGTCAGGATCTTTGTATTAATTACAAAGAACTGCAACACATTGAAAACTGGTGTTTGGGTTGTCACTTGCCCCACCCCCGTCCTTCCCCAACCTGCTTCGCCTTGTTCTCTTCCCATGAAGGATGAGCAGATTTCCCATCTTATTAAGGATAATCTTTAGCAAATGACATCATTGTTCAGATTCACAGCCCTAGGAACATTTTAAATTTCTTTTTGTCTTGCATCTCAAATTCAGCCCACAGACAAACCATCAGCCCCACCTGCAAAATACATTCCCTAAACTAACGGTTTTCTACACTGGATCTCATTATAAAGCAATCCTCCTGTATCAGCCTCCTGAGTAGCTGGGACCACAGGTGCCCCCTACCACACCTGGCTTTTAGGATGGGCTGGGAATCAAACGCATGTGGCCTTAGCCTGCTAATTAGCAGTGTTTACCAGTGTGTGCTACCATGGCGAAGTCCCTGACTGTTTTTAGCCTACTCCTCCACTAATAATACCCTAAACCAAGTTGTCAACTTCTCATTCTGGACTACTGAAATGTCTTCCAGCTGATCTTTTAAAATGTAAACCAGGGGGCCAGCAGGTGGCATAGTGATTAAGACACTGGACTCCCACATGACTGAAAGTGGTTTGAGTCCCAGACCCAGCAGCTTGAAACTCACGCTGGGTGTGTGTCCCTGTGTGAGTATGTGCCCAGAATCCCAGGAGGAAAGTACAGGAAAAGGGATCGCAGTGTGGCTATCCACCTGGGGAGTGATTTCTCACCTTCTGTCTCTCGCTGACTTTCCGCCAAGCACATGTGCCCTATCGCAAAAGCCTCTCAAATAACAAAAAAGGAAGAAAAAAATAGTAAACCAGATCATGGTTTTCTCTGTTCAAACTCTGTAAAAATTTCAACCCATATTTAGGATGTAATCCGAAGTCCATATCATGGCCTCCAGGCCCTACAGAAACTGGCCAGGGTGTCCTTATTTCCTTCTTCCCTCTTTCCACACTGTACCCGGCATCACTAGTCATCTAACTCTTCCTGAATATTCCACCTTGCAGCCTTTGCACGTGTTGTTTCACCCTGAAGTACTCTTCCCCTAGATGTTGCCGTGACTGTTCCCTTGCTTGATTCAGACATCTGCTCAAACTGAAGTCCTCGAGCATGCTAACTACAGCAGCTAGTCCTTTCCTCAGCCCTGGCCCACTACTCTCTAGTCCTGAACTTCTCCATGTTAATTTGGAATACCAATCACTTGCGGGTATTGTCTACTTATTAGTTGGTATGTTTTTCAACCCACTGGGACTGGGATTTGAACCACTGTTAGCCAAGTGGGGTCTGGCTCCCTTAACTATTAGGCTATAAACCAACCCAAAAATTATTGAATAAATAAAACTTCAGGATCTCTGTTGACTTTTTGTCATACTTCATATTTAATTATGTAAAGTAATAATAACTACTATAAAGTACTTGTGAAATGACAGGTAAGACAATATGTGTTTAACACAAATTTTCTCTTTTTTGAGAGAGAGAACATTTTTGCTGTAGGGTATGTGTGCTCGTCAGAGACAGAGATAGATAGAAAGATAGTGAGAAATCACTCTCCAGAGGGGATGGCCATGCCTCAATCCCTTCTTCTTCATTCTCCTTTCTAGATTTTGGGCATGCATGCACACGTGCCAGGTGTGAGCGTTAAGCCACTGGGTCTGGGACTAAGTCACAGTCAACTATGTGGGAGTCCAGCAACATAACCGTTATGCCATCTGCTGGTCCCAACACACATTTTCTGATTTAATCCTCCCAGTGATGCTGAAAGAATCCCATGTGTTTTCTTTATCTTCCTAGTGGCCTTGGTTATCTATTCATTTTTATAAACTAGGAGACTTGGTCAATATAAATAAATAGCACAGATTTTCTCAAACATTACAAGGATGTATTTCCCAAACAAGCCTTTTCCCTTGAATGAAACTGGTGTAAGCTAATCTGGCCATTTGAGATAGGTTGTTCTGGGGACGTCTTTGCTCTCCAGTGACTACAGGTAAGAGTTGGAGGAGTTTCTCACACAACCTTGCTAGCAGGTGTGTGTTATGAAGAAAGCAAGTCTCAGGGGGCCAGAAGATAGCTTACCCCCGTGGGGAGCTTGCTGGTTTGCGCCCAGAGACTGCCCCGAATATGCGGGGCCTGTGTGTGCCTGTGATTGAAGCTGGTGGAGGCTGGGGATGGGTTGCTTTGGTCAAGAGTGCTGTGCTTCTGAATCACTTTGTATCTCTCACTCATAGAATACGTAAATAAACTTAAAAAAGAAAAAGTGAAAGCAAGTCTCAGGTTGAATTATGCTATAAAAGCAAACAGCTTCTAGTAAACTGGCACAATGACAGCTGTACAATCTGGTTTTATAAGCTCAGTGACTATCTTGCATGAAAAGTTCAGCAGATGAGACACTATTGCAGTAGTAGGATTTAGCTAATTTTGTCATATCGGGTGATTTTTTTTTTGAGAGTTTTTTGCTATAGGGCGTGTGCCCTCTCCAGAAAGACAGAGAGAGGCAGAAAGTAAGAAATCACCCCCCCTCCCCAAGCAACCACCACTTAGCGTAATGGCTATGTTGTTGGACTCCCACGTAGTTGACCGCGGTTTGCTTCCCGGCCCCGGTGGCTTAATACTCACGCCGGGCGCGTGTGCGTGTGTGCCCAAGATCCCGAGAGGAGAATGGAGGAGAAGAGATTGCAGCATGACCATCCCCCCTGGGGGGTGATTTCTCGCTTTCTATCTCTATGTCTCTCTCTGTCTGTCTAGCGAGCGCACGCGCCCTATAGCGAAAACCTTTAAAAAAAAAAATCACCCCCCCCTCCCCAGAGGGGATAGCCATGCTGCAATCCTTTCTCCTCCCTTCTCCTCTCAAGATCTTGGGCACCCATGAACACATGCCTGGTGTGAATTTAAGCCACCAGGACTGGGACTAGAACTGTGGTGACTATGTGCGAGTCCAGCAACATAGCCATTATGCCAACTGCTGGTCCCCAGATCAGGTGATTTTATAAAGTGGTCTGACAAGGCCTTATTTGAAGCTCTTGAACAAGAACTTGGATGGGTCTAGGCAGCTGTGCTCATCAGATTCTTAGATCCCAGTTCACCCGAGGGCAAGAATTTCTGCACAGTCCTTCTAAGCAAATGACATAACTGGAATGCCACTCATTTTAACAGTGAGAAAGCTAGTGCTGACCAGCAATCCTTCTAGTGCAGTAGCCCTGGAGTGAGGTCACCTGATTAGAGTGTTTCGGATGCTAAGTTGTTCTTCTGGAGTGTGTATTCATGATTAGGGAAAATATACTTCAATTGTCAAGTAGCCCACCCTAGGGAATTGATGCATATATCGCACTGTCCTCTCTCACGGCTGTGTCTGTTTTGGAATGTGGCTTCTCTTCACTGTTTCATCATTTTCAGTCTGTCATATGTCTATTTCTCAGGAATTCTTCAAAATATCTGTTCCAATAATGGTGCCCTTCTTTAGTTCCCACTTCCTTACATCTTTCCCACCATTCTGATGGATTTTGCTGAAGGGAGGAGCTAGATACTTTTGTTGCAGAATAATCTGTAGACTAGAAAGAGGAAAAGCTCCTTTCCCACTCTTATTGACACTGGAAAAGGGAAAATTGATTTCTAAGAGATATGTTCTTCTGCACTACGCCCCAGCTCTCAACAAACACAAAATTATTCTTCTGATTCTTTATTTTCTAGTAATTTTGCTGAGAAAACTCTACCCTGTTCTGTTTAGAATTTCGGGTCCACCAAGGAAATTAAACTTGACTGTATGGATATGGGAATAGGAGGAGAGGGGCAGAGGAAGGGATAATAGCAGTTACAAAAACCAGATCATCATCCTGTATATTTTATACCAATAAAATCAAGCAACAGAAAAGTCTAAATTTTAATTGCAATAATAAGATACTTGAAGTCATTAGACTATAATAATTTGTTATAAAATTATTACACATGTTTCTTTCATAGAAAGGGAGTTCATTTGGACAGTTTCAACATTTGCTTGCTCCATTATTTTTTTCCTACAGAAGTGGTTGCAAGATTGGATATTCTTGTGACATTGTAGACATTATGTCATTTTTGATCAATTTTAATTATGAGAAGCCACATTCTCTACTGGTGACCAATTTTGGCAATGGTGCATGTATTCTGTAATGTTAAAAGAACGTTTTCAGGAATTCACATGGGCAACTATCCTTCAAATTTTTGCTGTAGTACAGTGAGACTTACAATAGATTTTAGGAAAAAACCTACACATTGCTGCCATACAATTTAACATTCCTCACTATAGTCAGCAGTCAACTTAAATTACTAATGTTGGGGCCAGCAGGTGGTGTGGTAATTAAGGTGCTGGATTCCCATGGTGCACCATAGTTCAAGTCCCAGACTTTATTGCTTGTGTTTTCACTTTCCCTCTATCTCTCTGTCTCTTTCTGATGAGTTCATGTACTTTATAGCAAACTTTAAAAATAATAACAATAAAATAAAATAAATAATTTAAAAATTTAGAAATGTTTACGTAGTTTTAGAAGTTCTACAGAATACATTGATTGTCTAGCACCGAAAAGATTATGTTGTTCTTTCTATAAGTAACACTTTTGAAAAAAGGTGTTGTTATATCCAACATAGCCAGCCTTGTGAGATCCAGTTGCCTTAACCACCATGCCACCAGCTGACTTGTTACTCAAAAATTATTTGACAAAGATATGCATTTTTCCAATTAGTGATTTGAAATCACACAATCCTATATAATGACCTCCCCTCCTTTCTTCCTAAATTTTAAAAGAAATTCATTTTTCAAACACCAGGTGGAGCTGGTTGGCTCCTTGGTAGCATGGATTCTCTTTCCTCCACATGGTGTCCCTGCTAAGCACCAATCCTGCATTACAGGACCTTTATCCCTTGTGCAATGGTGCTTATTGATTGTAAATCTGTTTCTTACAGGTCACAGGCATATCTCAACTTTGGATTGTGAATTAGTTTAGTAAAGATATCAAGCATAACAAATCCCACAAACTGTGTAATTTACAATAGAAATGGATTGGCTCATAGTTCTGGAGATCAAAAGTCTGAAATCGAGGTGTTGGCAGGGCTCTGATTCCTCTGAAGGCTCTAAGGAAGAATCTATTCCAGGTCTGGTAGTTTCGGGTTTTTTTTTTTGTTGTTGTTGTTGTTGTTTTTTCCACATTATTTATTTATTTATTTTTGTATATACTTTCAATCATATTGTTTGGCTTACAATGAGACCATTTTGATATGTGAACATTTCTCCCCAGACCAGTTGATCAAAATATCTTCAACCGATAACACCACACCTCCCCCTCCTGTCAATGCTCTACCTCCGTATCCCTTCTCCAAATGTCCCTCGTTAGGCCCCACTCCTCCACACACACCTCATCTGACATTCACACCCATCTCTTGTGTTTGTTCATGTTGTTTGTTTTTTTTGAGAAAGATTTCTGCTATAGGTTGTGCGTGCTCATCTGCAAGACCAAGAAACAGAGAGACAGAAAGTGTCCCCAGGGGGGATGGCCATGCCACAATCCCTTCTCCTCACTTCTCCTCCATTCTCCTCTCAGGATTCTGGGCATGCATGCACACATGCTGACATGAGTTTCAAGCTGTCAGGTCAGGGACATGAACCGTGGTCGACTACGTGGGAATCCAGCAACATAGCCATTACACCATCTGCTGGTCCCCAGGCCTAGTAGTTCCTATGCTTGTAACAGCAGAACTCCAGGCTTCCTGTGGGCACATTCATCTCCGAATTTCCCTTTTGGTAAAGATATAGTGATATTGGACTAGGGGTCTACCATACTCCGGTGTAACCTCAGCTAATTATGTCTACAACCACCCTATTCCCCAATAAGGTCACATTCTGAGATACACGGGGTTAGGACTTTAACAATGAATTCTGGAAAAGAAGCTCTATGGTACAACCCACTGTTTGGCCACTGTCCCCAAAACATCCTTAGGTCCAGACGGTATGCAAAAACAGCCACAAGTGTCCAGGTCCTGCTGGTGAGCCCAGGTCAGTTGTTCCCCTTAATATTTGCTCCTATGGGGACCAGCAGATGGTGTAATGGCTTTATCGCTCGACTCTGACCATGGCTATATCGCTGAACTCTCACATGGCTGACACCGGGAGAGCCCGGCATGAGATTAAAGCTGCTGGTCCAGGAATCAAGCATGTGGTAGTCCAAGACAAAACCATTATGCCATCTGCTTAGCACATGTTAAGCCTCAGATTCAAGTTTATCGGATTTCTTTTTTAGTTACATTAGCTAAAACATTCTTTTTTCTTTTCTTTTCCTCCTGATTAAGCCAGTTTAAGTTAGATTTTTAAAGATATGTAAGGGAATGGTAACTAAATCAATTAGGGCCTCCCCTCTCATCTTAAACATTCATAATCCTGACACCTGCCTTAGCCTCTCCTAAAAAGATGATAAAAATTAGTGTTAGGAATGACCCTTCTGTGGTAAAACTTGCTTCCTTTTTCTACCTCTGAACCAAGTCTGCAACTGTAGTTGTTGGACCAAAATGACAAGGGCTTGGCAATATCCAACAGTTCAAAGATGCTGATAGTCTTTTAGAGTAGTAGAAAAAGTAGAAAAGGCTTAGTAACTTTCAGTCCTGGAAATAATCATGTATATACATGCCACCAGTAGAATTCAAACAGATTTTTTTCTGGAAGCATTCAGCTAATTGTCCCTATAGGGATAAGAGGAAACAGACCGAAGACTGAAGTAGAGGAGATAAAATAGATAATGAATTCATCTTTTTGCACTACACTTTAATTTAGAAATAAAAATGAAATGTCAAAAAAATATTAACCATTATTAAACTGAGTCAAGATCTCAGAAACTTTCTATATAGCACCATAGCACTGTATATGTTCTAATACAATAATACAAAAACAAAACCAAATCAGATCTCCTGAGAAATTTTGAAAAAAGGGAAAGATAAATAGGAAGTCTGGAATACAAAACTTGAAAGTCACTGTGATAAAGAAGAAATTGCCTGGGACCAGCAGGTAGCGTAATGGCTATGTAGCTGAACTCCCATGTAGCTGACCGTGGTTCGAGTCCTGGACCCAGAGGCTTAAACTCATTCCGGGTGCTTGTGCATGCATGCCCAAGATCCTGAGAGGAGAATGGAGGAGAAGGGATTGTGACGTGGCCATCCCTCCAGGGGGTGATTTCTAGCTTTCTAGCTCTCTCTGTCTCTGTCTTTCTGACGAGCGCATGTGCCCTATAGCAAAAAACTTTTCCAAAAAAAAAAAAAAAAAAAAGAAGAAGAAGAAATTGCCTGAGATTTGGAGTCAGATCTGAGTTGAAATCTTAGTCCTAGGGCCTTACACAAGTTATTTAATCTCTTGAGGCTCACTTTCCTCACCTGCAAAATGAGGCTAATCATATCCACCTTGTATTTAGGTTGTGATAATTAAATGGTAGGTGAATATATAAAACGTGTGGTATAGTGAGAACTCATATCAATAGTTACTGCTTGACTACTGTGACTGTTTTAATAAAGAAAGGGTGCTCATATTCTAGGGTGACATTTTGATCATTTTAGGTGCTATGACTTATGTGGAGAGTATAAAGTTACTAAGACCAGGTTCAGCTGGTTAAGGCGTAGGACACTCCCACATGACAGACCATGGTTCTAGTCCTGGACCTGGTGGCTTGCTTTCTCACTTCTCTCTCTCTCTCTGTGTCTCTCTCTGATCAAATTAAAATAAATGAATGAATAAATAAAACTAAATTAATAATTCTTTAAAAATGAATGAATGCAAAATGAAATAGTATAAAATAGAATCACACTGTACAGGGATGCTTTACAACAAATAGTTGGGCATTTTCAACATGGAAGTTACTTTCTTTGTATGATCCTTAAATGCCAGGAATTAGCTTCTCACATAAAGCAGCTATTTATTAATTATTATTATTATTATTTAATTTGTTATAAGGCATGTGTGCTCACCAGAGAGAGAGAGAGAAAGAGAGGGTGAGAAAGCAGGCCACCGGGTCTGGGACTTGAACCGCAGTCTGCCATGTGGGAATCCAGCACCTTAACCACCATGCCAACTGCTGGTCTCAAAGTAGATCTTTATTATTCAGTCAATAATCTCTGTAACTGCTTGGCACCAGAGCTCTAGCCAGGCAGAAGAACTCTACAAGAGATAGTGACCTAAGCTAATCAGAGACCTTCCTTTGGGCTGCCTGAATGAGAGACATTCAGTAAGTGACAGTAAGTGACAACATCTGTTGAGACTCACACAAAGGATTGCAATAAGCAGAACCAAAAGGCACAAAATCCGTGAATAAACAAGACTGGTGTTGTAGTGAAGAATGCAAGATCAGTCACTTACTACAGGAATGGGAGTAGAGATGGAGGAGCAAACACTGAAGCAAAATGCTGGGACAGGAAGCAGCTTACACTGGCTTGGGCAGGGGTGTCTCCTGGGGGTGCAACTGGTCTCCCGAAAGGCTGGCAGATCAAGAGGGCGCTGTCATGTGTTCCACAGCGGCTCCTTTCTCAGGGAGACACAGCTGTGCAGCTACTTAGAAGACTTCCTGTCTCCCACTTCCTAGTGCATCCTGACAACAACCCAGTGACCTCAGATACCCTGACTGCCTCTGTCCCTAAAGAAAGGGAAGAGTGTGATTAACACACTCTAAGAGCACCTCAGAGATCTGTGGCTTACTTACAGGGAAGCTCACTCCTATCACCCTATAGACATGCTGAACCACCTGTCCCAACTGTGGCTCAAGAAAGCATAGCTACTCCCTCTGAGCCTTGTCTCCCCTGCTGTCCCTTAGCAGCACCTGTCTATTTGCATAACAACAGTTCGAACACACTCATAAGCTTGGCGTCTCACTTGGTTCCCATGGGGTTTTGCTTGTTTTGGAGGCAATGGAGTGATTAACAGATTCCCCTTCTACAGTTGAGGAGGAAGTGGATTTGATGAAGTGCACAAGATCAAGTGACTGCTTTGAGGTCTCCCAAACTCAGGAAGCTGTGTATGACAACAAACCCTCAAACAGAGAGAAAAGCTGCAGCTGGAAGGCGGAACCGTGCTAAAATGCAGCTCTCCCCAGGGCTGATCAACACAGGAAGTTTTGGGGTATCTCTGGAGACCTCCTTGAGCACCCCACGCATGTCTGTATGCTGGCATGCGCACAGACTGGGGCTGACTGGGGCTTGGGTGGATCACAGAGTCAAGATCTTGTTAGGGTGACTTTCTGTGTCTCTGATTCTCTCCCTCTTTCTCTCTCATCAAATAAATAAATAAACTTAAAAAAATTGTACCAATTTGAAGACTAGGTTATAGATCAACTCTGTTATGAAACTGAGGTATTGCAAGTTAATTGATTTAGGGAAGACAAAAGTATACTTTTCTTTGGAATTAGTACAGAAAGCATATTTAGAAAATTTATCTTTTGGAAAATTGTCAAAGACGGAACCAGCAGGTGGTGTAGTGGCTAAAGTTCTAGACTTCCCCATGATCAACTGCAGTTCAAGTCCTGGACCTGGTGCGGGAAAATCATACTGTGTGTGTGTGAACCTAAAATCCCAGGAAGAGAATAGAGGAAAAGAAATTGCTGTGTGGCCATCGCCCCTGGGGAGTAATTTCTCACTTTCCCTTTTCCTGTTTCTGTCTCTCTTCAGCAAGTGCATGCCTCCTATGACAAAAAAAAAAAAAAAATTAAAAAAAAAATAAAAGAAAGAAAGTTGTCAAAGACATAAGTTTCAAAAATAAAAGGCTTGGTCCATAGTTAAGTAGACAATTAAGCCAATTTCAATCCATGTTTCTTGTAGACACTGCATCTGTGGTATGGAATTATTCGGGTTGGCTCAGGCTGCTATATAATAAGCCATCAACACCTGGGAGGCAATGAACAGATTACTGGCTGGATCTCACAAGGCCAGGTTCAAGTCCTGGACGTGGAAATTGAAAAATACTCTGGGCGAATGTGCTTGCATACCCAAAATCCTGAGAAGGGAATGGAGAAGGGATTTCAGTGTCGTCATTCTCCTGATGATTTCTCCAGTGAGTGCTTGTGCCCTCTAGCAAATAATAATAATACTGAAATGATTATAAGACCTAAGTAGTTAACCACTAAGCCACAGACTGGCCCAAGGTTGATTTGAGTCTGTGTAGACACAGTTGAGCAACCAATATTTTGAGTGCTTGCTTGGGATCACTACCTCTAGCCAGTTGTTAGGGTTAGACTCCTCACAATCTGTGTGTGCAGCAGGGTGAATGAAATTTTAAAAATATTTTACTGTATCAGAGCTTATTACTTTATAAATTAATTGAAAAATAAAAATATGGAAATCAGGAAATCTATCTATAAACAAAAAGGGTAGGTCTTATGAACAATGCAGTAGGAACAAAGATAAAAACTTGTCACGCCAACAGTTGAGAATTTTTTTAGTTTTGCTGAGATATTGATTAATGTCGTTCGTTCCTGAGTGAAAAGAACATTTATGGTATGCTGGAACTACGTCATTATATGTGAAGGCAAAGTGTGGGGGCACTGTGTCATTTTTAGGTTTTGGGGAAACAGCCAGTTACATAAGATCAGGGGATTGGCTATAATGACCACTTTTCCCACATTTAATTGCGGCATCAAAGATTCTTCAATGTCATATTAGGTTCAATTGAAAGCTAAGTTTTCTTGGGACCAGCAGATGGCATAATGGTTATGTTGCTGGACTCCCATGTAGTCAGTTGTGGTTCAAGTCCTGGACCTGACAGCTTAAAACTCATGCTGGATGAGTGTGCATGCATACCCAAAATCCTGAGAGGAGAAGAGATAGTGGTTTAGCCATCCCTTCTTGGGGGAGAGGGGTTATTTCTCACCTTCTGTCTCACTGTCTCTCTCTGTCTCTCCGGTGAGCACATGCCATCTATAGCCAAAAATCTCTCTCTCAAAAAAAAAGAAGAAAGACAAGATTTCTCAACAAATAAGCTAAAATTTTTACTGAGGATCTACTATGTACAGTGTATCCAGCATTGTTCTACAAAAGGGCAAACTCCATCTTCGGAGCCATCTTGGCAGTGGAAATTTCTGTATCAGTCCCTGGCTGATCTAACAGCAGCAAAGGCCTAGAAAGAATATTAAGAGGAGTTATAAGTTATACAAATTATGTGGCTCCTCCATATGCAAGGAGCTAAATCATCTCATGGGAAATTTGTTGCTTATTGCATTAAGGTAGTAATCTAAAAATGTGTCAAAAGGAATGAGGAAAAGTCCCCAGAAGCTGCAAGCACAGGATCATCAGAACGCATTGGCTTGTTTGGAAGGGAGCCCTGGAACATTAAATGGTTTCATAAGGTAGGTATCCCCAGGGAGTAGGTACTCAGGAAGCACAGAAGAGCTGAGTTTAACCCAACTCTCTTTCAGGTGAAGAGGCCAATTTAAAATAAGAGTAGCAATTTTAGCTCAAAAGCTCTGTGACTATCCTCACATGGTCACAAAAGTCTTCAGCATTCCCTGAGGGCCAAGCACTGTCCTCACTCCTGGCTGCATTTCCCTTACCCTGCCCTGGCATGATTAGACCTCCTTTCTTGCCACTTTTCCATCCCTGTCCCCAACATGGACATGGGCACCCTTTCCTACCTTTTCATAGAAAAAAGTATTGCTGAGCTAAATAAATGTTTCTGGGGTCAACAGGTGGCATAGTAGTGAAGATGCTGGGCTATCACATGGCTGACCGCAGTTCAAGTCCTAGGCCCAGAGGCTTGAAACTCACGCTGGGTGGGTATGCATGTGTGCCTAAAATCCCACGAGGAGAATGAAGGAGGAGGGATTGTGGCATGGCCATCTCCCCTCGTGGTGATTTCTCTCTTTCTCTCTCTCTGTCTCTCCAGTGAATGCAAGAACCCTATAGCAAAACTCTCTCTCTAAAAAAACAAATAAATCAAAATCAAATAACTGCTTCCAAAGTGTATTCCACGGAAAGCCTTCTCTCCCCCAAATGACCCAGAGCATCCTCATTTCCCCTCATCCAGGCTTATCTATCGGTCTCCAAGAGAAAATTTAGCTGAGAATTCTGCACTCCTTCCCTGAGTTCAGATGTTTTTGTATGCATTGCTATTTTCATTTGAATCATTCTTTCTCTAAGTACTTTGCATTTGAAATGAAATTATCATTAAATTATCTTAAAGTAGTGATTCTACCCCCTCTAGGTTTCTCCTGCAGAGAAAAATATCTCCGTTGTGGAAGAAAAAATATTAAGTCTACTTTTGCACCAGAAACCAGCCTTGGGAGTTATAAACCTAAGAATTCATGAGCAGTCAGCCCCAGAACTCAGATGAGTGCGAAGTTGTTCCAAGCTGAGCAGTTGATCACGGGAGACTGGTAGTAACGACGCCATTCCTACGTGTCTCTCAGATTCACATATTTTGATATTCTTGGTTAGAATTTCTTTTCTTTTCTCTTTTGCCATTGGAAGACTGAGAAGACATTACATTGGGACTGCTGTCACCACCACCCCTGCCTCTTCCTCCTGTGATACATACACCACTCCTTGCACCAGGGGATCGTGGCATGTGTGCTGATTTGAACTGATGAAATGGAGTCCCTGTGAGAAGCAAAACAGACACTGATACATCCTAGGCTCTCTCTCTCTCTCTCTTTTTTTTTTTTTCCTTTTTTTTGGAGAGGTTTTAGCTATAGGGCACGTGCACTCGCCAGACAGACAGACAGAGACAGAGAGACAGAAAGTGAGAAATCACCCCCAGGGGGGATGGCCATGCCGCAATCCCTTCTCCTCCATTCTCCTCTCAGGATCTTGGGCATGCACGCACATGCGCCCGGCGTGAGTTTAAGTCACTGGGTCCGGGACTCGAACCGCGATTGATTACGTGGGAGTCCAGCGACATAGCCATTATGCTAACTGCTGGTCCCAGTCCTAGACTCTCTTATAAACAGGGACTTAGTGACTTTTCCCTGTGAATCATGCAACAGAGTGTCCTACATTTCCCAGACACTCCATAAACCATTAGGACTGTGCTTTCTGAAATTCATGGCTTTACAAGAATATTTGTGCCCTGGGACACGAAGGCAGAGTTCTGGAAAATAAGCTGGGGGTGGTACTTATAAATTCTCAGATGAGAATGTGGTCTGTGAAATGCTGGGAACAGCTTAGTGTGGGGGAGTTAAAGTTACCTCCATGGGAAAACTACAATGTCTAGGATGAAGACATCAGGAAGAAAGATTCTATCCCACAGTGATACAAATAGACTAAATTCTAGATTGTATAGACTGTCTGGGACCATTATTATTATTGTTATTACTTTAAAAAATTTTCACCAGAGGGTGCATGTGCTTCTCAGGAAGAGAGGGAGGGAGGGAAAGTGAGAAAACACCTTCTGGGGGTTGGTGACACTGCACCCCCTTCTCTATTTCTCTATCCTGTCAGGAATTGGGGCATGAGTGCTCACTGCACCCAGTGTTTCTCAAGTTCCAAGTCTAACTCCAGCCACGTAGATGGCCATGTGGGAGCCAGCTGCTTTAATCGCCATGCCATGGGCTGGCCCCATTATTACAAGTGTAAAAGTAACAGCCAGTCCAAAAAAGATGCGAGAAACATTTATGTAATTAACTTCTGTCAAAATGTCAGAAATCACCTACCCCTGTAGGTAACTTTAAATGCGGCTTTTGTCCAACAATGAAGGAATAACCAAAAATTAAAAGAGGCAAACCAAGAGTTATTCTTAAAATGACATACGCACCTTCTTCTTCTCTAGCTGAACAATTTGGTCCAAAGCTGTTAGGTGAGGTTTCAAAAGAGAGGTTGTGGGGCCAGCAGGTGATGTGGTGGTTAAGGTGGCTAGATTCCCACATGGCCGACTGTGGCTCAGTTCTGTACCTGGTGGCTTGAAACTGATTCCAGGCTCACATACATGCATACCCAGAGTTCTGAGAGGAAAATGAAGGAGAAGGGATTGTGGTGTGGCCATCCCCCGGGAGATGATTTCTCACTTTCCTTCTCTTTGTCTCTTTCTGTCTCTCCTTCTTCAGCAAGTGCATGCATCCTATGACCAAAACTTAAAAAAAAAAAATATATAACTGCACACGAGATTAAAACCGAAGAATATTAGAGGTATTTAAAGCTTACAGCTTTTCATCCTAACAAATTTTACTTTTTTTCACAGCTTGAAAATCAGAGCTGTAATAGCCATGCAAAACATGCACCAGATACTTCCATGAGATAATTAAAGTCACAAAATAGTCACAGGGCACATATGGACACTCCAGACAGTTGGGGGTGGTGACCAGGCAAGAACACTAAACTCAGAAAAACCCATCTGGAAAAGGAAGCATTCTAAAATCAAATGCCAGCTAACATTTATGCCAGGCTGTATTCTAAAAGCTTGAGGTGTTTTCTCACATTTAAATCTCACAGCAGCCCTATCACATGGAGTCTATTATCAGCCCCATCTTTCTTTTTTAATGATTTTTATTATTTGGTTTTTTTTATAAAATAGATTTTTAAAATTTATTATTATTTACACATCCAATCGCTGTACATCATTTAGATGGTAAAGAGACTTTACCCAGCAGGGTAAGTCCAGCCCAGTTGAGAAAACTATACACATCATCAACAGATAATAAACCATATCTGTGTCCCACAAATGTCTTATCTCTCTATTTCCCCCCCAATTTCCTTTCCTATACTCTTCCCCTCCCACACTCTCCTTTCACTTTGTCTCAAGTGCCCATAACAATTTTCGATGCTTTTATTATTTTTTTTGGAGAGGTTTTTGCTATAGAGCATGCATGCTTGCCAGAAAGAGACAGAGAGACAGAAAGAAAGAAATCACCCCCCAGGGGGGATGGCCACACTGCAATCCCTTCTCCTCCATTCTCCTCTCAGGATCTTGGGAATGCACTCACACACACACGCCTGCTGTATGTTTAAACCACTGGGTATGGGACTTGAACAGTGGTCGACTACATGGGAGTCCAGCAAGATAGCCATTACGCCAACTGCTGGCCCCTCATTCATTTATTTTAATTTGACCAGAAAGAGAGAAAGAAAGAGGGAAAGTGAGAAAGCAAGTTACCAGGTCCAGGATTCGAACTGTGGTCAGCCATGTGGGAGTGTCTAGGGCCTTTCACCATACCATATGCCGGCCCCTATATGTTTTTTGTTTTCCCCCACCAGGAAGTAAAGAGGTGCTCAGATAATACTGCGCCATGTCAAAGATACATAGAAAGCAGATCAAAAGAGCTTTATACACACCAAACTTGGAGCAATTTATGTATCAGAATAAATAATAATAGCAACAGACTATAATCAATTGAATAAAAAGAACAATGAGAATGTACTGAAATAAATGAATAAACGAACAAATGAATATGCTGAAAGTTGGATGACGAATGATGATTAATGAATGCATAGTATCAAACTCCTCCTTCTCAGTATTTATCAACTATAGGGAATATAGAGTAATCACTTTACAGTAAAGGACCCTTGTAAACCCATCTTAACAAGTGACCCAAGTTAAAATTACCAGCAATGGGACAGCTTGAATCACTCAACGGAATGTAATGAGACATAGCACCATTTCTGTATATTTCTACCAAATGATGTAGTCTGAATTGAATCATGAAAAAGCACCGGAAAAACTGATCCACTGCAGAATATCCTACAAAAGAACTGACCTGGGAGTGGTCTTGCTGCCTAATGATCACAGGAACTGGATCCCACATGGGAGACTATGCAATTTTTTTTTTGAGAGTTTTTTTTTTTTTTTTTTTTTTTTTTGGAGGTTTTTTTTTTTTTTTTTTTTTTTTTGCCATAGTGTGCGTGTGCTCGCCAGACTGACAGAGACACAGAGAGATAGAAAGCGAGAAATCACCCCCCCCCAGGGGGAATGGTCACACCGCAATCCCTTCTCCTCCATTCTCCTCTCGGGATCTTGGGCACGCACGCACACGCGCCCGGCATGAGTTTTAAGTCAAGGGGTCCAGGACACAAACCGCGTTCGACTTCGTGGGAGTCCAGCGACGTAGCCATTACGCTAACTGGTGGTCCCGAGACTATGCAATTTGAATCCCGGCTCTGATGGCTTGAAGACACACTGGACATATGTGCATGTATGACCGAAATCCCCTCTTGCCCTCTCTTGCTCTTTGTCTTTCTTTCTCTCTAAGGCAAGTGCATACACTATCCAGCTTATTAAAATAATAATAATAAGAAGAAGAACTGGCCTGAAATCTAATATGTGAAGGTCCTGAAGGGCAATGGAAATCGGAGGAACTGTTCCAGATTAGAGAGTTAAACAGCCATGACAACTAAATGCCAAGACCTGATTCTGAACGGGATCCTGTAGCTATAAAGGACATTGAGACAAATGGCAAAACTTGACCGAGGTCTGTGGATTAGAGGACAGTGATATGTTTATTTTACTGTTCTGATTTAGATGATTGATTTTGGTTATAGAGGAAAATGGCTTTCTTTGTAAAACTATATACTTAAATATTGGAGGGTGATGGGGCAACTCATCAGAAACTTGCTCTCAAGCAATTCAGAAAAAAAAATTTGGGTAGAAATTTGCAACTTTGCTTTCAGTTTGGGATTGTTTCAAAATGTTAAATAAAATAAAGTAAAATGATGCATGCAACCATCAAACAGAAAGGGTTCTAATCTCTTTTAATTTTGTAGGAATTGTCCAGAGGACAGGCAAGAAAGCTTGATTTAAATGGGTTTTAGAAGGGCCAACTGGTGGTATGGTGGTATTCGTCAAGCTGCCGGGACTGGGACTGAAGCAAAGGCAGGGTTCAAGCTGACGGATTAAAGCTCAGACCCTGTCTTACTGACAGGGTGTGCCACCAGCTACCTTCTGCAGGTTCTGCACCAACAACAGGGGCTCGTTTGTCGCAAAGATCAGGGGAAGCAAGTATCGCTGGGATACTCCCACTAATAGCCTCACACCCAGGCTTGCCGGTGACTTGTTCTTCAGTTCTAGGACTGTTCACCTTTCACTTTCCCAGTTGCAAAATAAGAATGATGATAGCACCAAGAAATGTGAGCCAACACCACTGACACAATACCTAGGACTCTTAGATAAAAAACAAAACAAAACAAAACAACTTCGAAAACATCTCTGCATTACTCTTCGTAACCAGGAAAGTGCCTCCTTTACAAAGGTAAACTGCTAACATTTTTGCTAGTGATTTGAGCTGGAAATCTGTGCCAGATGTAATGGAGATACCACCATTTCCACTACATGGTGTTTTGTTTCTAAGTTGCAGAAAGTTCAAAATCAAACATCTATTTATTTTTGGTGATGGAGAAAAAGCTAAATAGAACTACTGTTCATATATCCATCAAAAAGTTCAAGATTTGACTTCAAAGAAAATATAATACTTATATTCACTTAATCAAATGCCTTAAAACTGACTTAGCAGTGGGGAGAATATAGCTAGTGACAACTTACTCAATATGGTATAATGTTACAAATGGTTGGGATAGTGGGTATGTTAATTACCCTACTTTCACATCATTACACATTGTATTCATGTACTGGAAAATCTTGTAACCATTGTTGTGTTGATAAAAATATTAATTTGGGCTGGCAAGATGGCCTGGTGGTCAAAAGGCAGTTGGATCCCACAAGACCGACTTTGGTGGTTTGAATCCTGGACTCGGCAGTTTGAAAAACATACTTGTGTATGTGTATGCATGTTCAAAATCCTGAGAGGAGAAGGGATTACATATGGCAGTCCTCTCTGGGGGGTGATTTATCACTTTCTCTTTCTCATTGTCTGTCCTTCTGTTTCTCTCCAGTAAGCATACATGCCGTATGGCAAATTTAAAAAGTACATATATCAATTTAAAAATTTATGGGACAGAAAATAGTGCTGGCTCATGTATTCTCGTATAAATTTCTATAATATTAAATACGTTTTCTATTCATCTAGGAAGTATATCTGTTGAATTAAAAAAATTGATTTAAAGGGTATGAAGTTCAAGAGTTGGCAAAAATGATAGACATTTGGGGATGCCAAGCTTCCTGATGGGCTCCGAGGAGAAAATGGGATGCAGAAACCAGAGGCTTTGCATAAACAGACATAATTCATCCATATTTTTATCTCTCTCAGAAAAGCTGGGCTGGAAGCACATGGTTGATCTCCTTAGTGAGTCTAGACACTGTGCTGTCTGGAATTTGCTAACCTTGCTTCAACCTAAGGACTTAGCCTAGACTCCTGAGAGTTAACTGTTGGAAACAAGCTCCAGTTTCTCATCAGCTGAGAGTTTTGACAGTTCATCTTATGTTTCTGTCTAGAATTGGGGTGCACCTCAGTGCAATTGGTCTGTAATTTTAGACAAGGGCTTCTGGAAAGAATGCTATGTGCTTATTGTATACTCACCTGCTTTAGAATGTGGAGGACTCGCCCTCCACCTGAGTCTAATAACTGCCTCACGCCAGCATCACCACAGACTTGCACCTACAGTGACTTGTTCTACTGTCATGGGGTCGTCCTAGGTTTGGAGACTCTGTACCTCAGCAGCCCTGACACGGGCGCTGATAGGAGGGCTGTCCTAAGTGCTCTGCGTAGCTCAGACGTGGTCCTGCCCTCAATGTCTGCCTTAAATCATCTCAACAAATGAGAAGCTCTCCTATTTATGTTATTTTAAAAATTAATGTATCTTCTTTTTTGCCTTTATGAGGGGAGGTAGGAGAGAGAGGAAGAAAGAGGAAAATGCAGAGATGGAGACAGGAATTTTTTCTGACAGGGTCTTGCTGTGACACAGTCCTCTTGTCCCAGTTTCAATTAGCTAGGATGACAAGTGTCCACAACTGTGCCCAAGGTGTTTAGGTTAGTTTAAGAACTGAATCCTGGCCTCTTGTGTGGCCTCTAACCTCCTAGGAGCCACCATGGCTGATCCCATTTTAACTGTTCTAATGATCATTTATTTTTTTCCTCTTTCTTTCCTTTTTTTTTTTTTTTTTTTTGAGAGGTTTTTGCTGTAGGGCATGTGCACTCACCAGAAAGAGAGAGACAGAGAGACAGAAAGTGAGAAATCACCCAGGGGAGATGACTATGCCGCAATCCCTTCTCCTCCATTCTCTCCTCTTGGGATTTTGGGTATGCACGCACGCGTGGCCAATGTGAGTTTAAGCCACTGGGTCCGAGACTCAAACTGCAGTCGACTACATGGGAGTCCAGCGACATAGCAATTATGCCAACTGCTGGTCCCTAATGATCACTTTTAAGGAAGGATTTTCTCTTCAGCAATTCCCTGGAATGCATTCCAGATTAGTAATTCACAATCTATGCTGTCGGAAAATTCTTCTGTGTAATGAGACACATACCCTGGTACTTGTGAATCTGGGTGGAGTTGGGGAATGAAACAAGGAAAGCCAAGGGAATATCTGTTTCCAGGCTGATCTGCCAATTGCTGTACTACTGGCTTAAAATGAATTTTACGGGGCTTTTCCCAGAGAGTTTCCTAATTATAATTTCCTTGAGGATTCTGCTATAAAATACCAGTGGCTGAAAAAAAGGGTACCTTTTTTTTTTTTTTTTTTAAAATCCCGGTGCGGAAAAAAAGTTGTCTTTTTTTTTTTTTTTTTTTTTTTTTTTGCCATAGGGCTAGTGCCCTTCTTAGAAACAGAGATAGTGAGAGGAAAAGTGAGAAATCCCGCTCCCCCTCCCCCAATGGAGATTGGCCAGATCACAATCCCTTTTCCTTTATTCTCTTCCTGGGATTTTGAGCACACACACACACATGCTCAGAACGATTTTCAAGTCATCCAGTCTGGGACTCAAATGTGATTGGCCATATGGGAGTTCAGCTGGTAACCACTGTACCACTTGCTGGCTTTGAAACAGTACATTTTAATCAGACCTTCAAGACAGCTGCGTTCAGCTTCTCTTCCCCCTGGAAGTACCTTGTCCAGGCAAGCAAACTACAAGTATTTGTATATGTTATGTAAATTATGGAAAATAGTTGTTAAATAATTTTTTTATATTCTTGTTACCATCCTATTTTGATCTCTCTTTTAGTTATTTCAAAGAGCTAGAAGAAAGTTTGTGATGGGCTGGCCTTGTAGTGCAGTGGTTAAGCACTGTGCTTAGGGAGCCAGATTCCACATGGCTAACTACAGTTCAAATCCCAGCCCCAGCAGCTTGAAAAACACACTGAGCATGTATGATGCATGCCCCAAATCTTAATAGGTGCAGAAATGGAGGAGAAGGGATTGCGATGTGACCATGGCCCATTGGGGCCTCTTTCTCTCTCATTGGTGATCAAGTACCTCGTGGAAGTAAAAAGAAAGAAAGAAAGAAAATTGTATTTAAGTAACAAAGTAAAGGCACTAAAATTTTAATGGTAGATAACAGTAGGTTATGTCTACAGAACATGTGTATAGATCTTCAAACAGTTTTATTTTATTTTCAATATCCCCAAGAGGCCCTCAGACACATACAATATTGAGTAGAAGAAAATATAGGGTTTACCTTCTCAGATCCCTACCTGATACAGGAATTTCCGGTATCGTATGTTTGTAGTTAGTTATAGAGATATCATATGGTCTCTCTCACTATTAAGATCTCACTACAAGGCTGAGCAGGTGGCATGGTAGTTAAGATGCTGGACTTTCATATGGTTAACCACAGTTTGAGCCCTGCACAGGGTGATTTGACAGTCAGGCTGGGCATGTGTATATTTGTGTCCAAAATCCTGAGAGAAGAATGGAGGAAAAAGGATTGAGGTGTGGCCATCCCCCTGGGGGAGTGATTTATCACTTTCCCTCTCTCTGTCTTTCTTCTGTAAGTACGTATGCCCTATGGCAAAAACCTGAAAGAAAAGAAAAGAAGAAGAAAAATATCAAAGAAACTCACTACTTCTGTTGGGGGACATGGGAGAGGACTGCATCTTTGTTCCTCAAATCAGTGCAAAGTCTGATTCTTTTTATTTCCACCCACTGGCAGTCCTATCCTGCCACACTGCACAGCAGGGAAGGATAATGTGTCTTTCACGCACAGTATTTGTGAACAAGCTCATGTGCTCATGCTCTGCATCTAAATACCCTCTTCATTTCCCTCTCAAGCTAAACACCTCCCAAAGCTTCCCTTTTCTTTTCTTTCTTTCTTTTTTTTTTTTTTTTTTTTGATTTTGTTTATTTTGAGAGGTTTTTGGTTTTTTTTGAGAGGTTTTTGCTATAGGGCGCGTGTGCTCCCCAGACAGAGACAGAGAGACAGAAAGTGAGAAATCACCCCCCACGGGGGATAGCCACGCCGCAATCCCTTCTCCTCCATTCTTCTCTTGGGATCTT
This sequence comes from Tupaia belangeri chinensis, assembly GCF_000334495.1. NCBI lineage: Eukaryota > Metazoa > Chordata > Mammalia > Scandentia > Tupaiidae > Tupaia > Tupaia belangeri. The sequence continues at coordinate 7,331,906 of NW_006159583.1, forward strand.
GGGCACACATGGACACATGCCCGGCGTGAGTTTAAGCCACCGGGTCCGAGACTCGAACCACGGTCAACTACGTGGGACTCCAGCGACATAACCATTATGCTAGCTGCTGGTCCCAAGCTTCCCTTTTCTAGCTTTCTCGGATTATCCTGCCAGAAACTAAACTTGTTCTCCAGGCATGCCTTCATTGGTAAAAGATGGAATTGTTTTAGTCTTTGATATAAGAGCCTACCATTCAACCTAAGAGCACATTTGATTTGTGGAAATGTTTTTTGTACTTGATGCATTTTGTGAGTGCAATTAATTAAATGATCTAATTTTCACATGTGCTATTAAGCCCAACGTTTTCCATTTTATATTTACAGTCATTAAATTGATTCCTTGGGTTTTTATTGGGAACGTTATGTTTATTGTCAATTTTCATCTTGTTTGATTCTTTCAATAATCTCTTTGAATTCTGACTGCTATATGCCATAATAAAGTTCCTTCATTTAGTCACAAATTATAATTTTAGACTATCAATGTTTTCTGCTTGTTTCTTGTTTTGATTAATTGATCAGTTGATATGGATCCAAATATTATCATCTCTGGTTTTCTAATGCAAAGATTTTTTAAAAAAAAGTCTGAGAAGTATCAAACAATTAGTCATTCCTGTATTCAACAAATTTGCCAGACAGATAGTAGCAGTGATTTAACAGGGAACAGTCTCTGCCCTCATTGAGCTTATATTCTAAGGGACAATAAATGGATAATTGCAGAGTGAGGTAATAAAGAAGAAATAACCATTTTGAAGGGAAGAATAATTTATAGGAGGTCCAAGCTGCAGTGGCACAGGCGGTAGGGCATTCATCATTGCACCATATCGGAGCCATAAGGGTGGCCTAGGGTTGGGTTCAGGATTGACCTGAACATGACAGTGTGCCCATGCCTGCCTGTGATCCTGACTGGGCAAAACGCTTGGGAAGGGATTGTGGCATGGTGAGACTCTGTCAAGAATGTCTCTCTGTCTCTTTCTTCCTCTCTCTCTTACGAAAGAAAAACAAATGATAAGGAAGCTACTTTACACAAGGTTAAGGAGGCACAAGTTCACCAAAAAAGGGGAAGAGTAGGTGAGGCAAACTTTCAGGAAGAGGGAGGAGCAAATGGAAAATTCACAAGGCCAGTAAGAGCTTGACTAATATGATTGGGTCCCAAGAATTTATACTTTGTTTTTCTTCTATGTGGTTCTAACTCTAACCATGTCCCCCAGCACAGGACTTCTTGGAGTTTCTCATGGCTTACACACCAGAGCACTGTGAGAGGTATTTTCCCAGAGGACAGTTCAAGTGCCAAACCTTGGCCATTCAACCTAGCCTCACCAGCCTTCAGCTGGCAAATTCAGAGACTAGTGGTCTTTGACAGACCATTTCATGGAATTTTTATTTCAAAGACCTATGGAATGAGGAACTGCAGGTTGAAGAGGCACAGAAACAATGCAAAGCAGTCCCCCTGGCCAGTTCTAGCTGCCGTTGAGCTCAGTATGTGCATGGGTGAGTGCAAGTGTTGTGTGTGATTCCTACTTGACAGTGTGTGTGTGTCCTTGCAGCCAAAGTCCTTCAGCTAACTTTATTACCTCTCCTCAATCTTCTAATGTCACACAAGAATGCCAACTCAGCCACAAAGTCATCTGGAAAATTAATCTCCGGGTCTAGTGACACCAGCCTCTTGCCCAGATTAGTTTTGGGTTCCACTTTGCATCCATTCCATGTCATATTAAGTAATGAACATGAGCCAAGGAGGAAGCACCCAGTGGGCCCTTCTCAGAAGTCCTTGATACAGAGACAAATGACAAAAGCATGGTCAGATAAGGCTTCGGAATAAGGAAATACTATTGAAATCTTGGTGAACATGGAGTTCCCAATGCAGACAATATAAAACAATGCACACTTAATTTAGCAGGTCTATGTAATTAGTAATAGCCTGAATGGGTCTTAGCCTTCCCCAACTCCCTCTGTAAAAATGAAGAGATTGACACTAGCAATCTTCGATTTTCTTAGGCCAGATAAAGTAGACGTTTATTAATCCTAGTTGACTGGGTATCATAAGGAATGACATATCTTCAGGTCAAGGCCTGTTTCTATCACTCACCCTTCTGACCAGGAAGTGATAAAAATATGAGATCCTGTGGGGTCACCAAGACTCGGCCTGAGTCTGTCTCTGCCATTCAGTAGTTCTACAGGGAAGTTATTTATCATTGTCTGCCTCAGTGTTCCCTCTCTAACTCCCAGACAACAGCACTTACTTGATTAACACAATGCATTTACATTTTGTTAACACATATGCAAGTTTCAGCAAATGCTAGCTCCTTCCTCTTTCTCTTCCTCCTCTGAGATATTTTCAGTGATGCATATAAATGTATGTGGTTATTAGGACAGACACCTCTCTCATAACTGGAATGAGGTCTGATACATTTCCTCTGCTCATCTGTATAATAGGGAAATTATCTGAAAATCTATATGGCAAGACTTTCAACAGCACTAGTGAAACTTTTCTGTCAATATTGGTTGGATATATGGATATTCAGAAGCAGCCATTTTCTTCAATGATGACTAAAAGACATGACCCAGAGAGTTAAGTAGCGGATTTTAGTACCATTTCTCCTATTAAGTAGTCATGGGACCAAAGAGAGCCAATAAACCTCTCTTCCTCTTTCACCTGGTTAATTGGATTTATAACATTTGCCTTAGCCCAACTCTTGGGGCTATTAAGGGAGGGTTTAAATATAAATGGGATGCTTTTGAAATGTGAATAACTTGCGTTTGCATTCAAACATGATACTGTTATGTCCTGTTATCTCCAAACTACAAATTTTTTTTATTCATTTATAGGTGTTTTTCTCATTCTTTTAAATTTTAAGTATCATTTTGGGGGTCAGTGCAGTATGAGCAAAGCATTGAAAACCACGTGGCCTCTGATCATTTAGGCAAGATATTAATTAATCTCCTGGAATTCACCACAAACGACCATAGTCTTGGCTTTCCCCTTTGAAGGTAAATACTTATTTTTGTTTTTCAAGGAAAGTAAGGGGAATATCAGGATTATACAAGAATAGTAAGGGACCAGATGATTCAACCCTGATGTTTCTGGCTTCGAATTCCAGTTTTGCACAATTTGCTATAACACAGAGGAAACCTCTGTTCTGTATCCCAATTGTTTGTTAAAATAAAAGAGCTTCAAGCTTTTGCATTGTGAACCTGCTGCCCCCAAACACACAGATATACATGAACTAGTTAAGCTTTTGCTGATTTGTAAAAAAATAAAATACTCTTGGAGCCAGGCGGATGATCCATGTGTGAGGTCCTGGGTTCATGTCCTGGAACCTCTTTGTACACACAGGACACACACAAGTCCCCATGATCCAGACTGGTTAAGACTGGGGATGGACAGTGAAGATACTGTTGGGAATGCTTATCTCTCTTTCTTTCTCATGGAAGAAATAAATAAACAAAATTTACAAATAAATACGTAAGGGCCAGCCAGTGTTAAAGGGAGCTGAATCCTACATGGCTGGTTACTGTTCAAATACTGACCCCTGCAGCTTGAAAAACATGCAGGGTATGTGTGCATGCATGTCCCAAATCCCAATAGGAGGGAGAGATGGAGAAGGGATTGTGGTGTGATCACACTTTATTGGAGATGCCTTCTCCCCTCTCTCACTCTCTGTTTCTCCATCTCTCTCTGGCAAGTGCATTCATCAATTAATTAAATCTCAAGCCAGTCCCATCACACACTGATAGAGTGCTGTGTAGAAGGAGCCAGATCTCACATGGCCAATGTGGTTTGAATCCCAGCCCTGGTGGCTTGAAAAACATGCCAGGCATGAGTGGATGCATGCTCTAAATCCCAATGGGAGAGAGCCAGGGAAGAAAAAGAATTATGGCATGGTCGTGCTCCATCGAGGGGGCTTTCTCTCTCTCCCTTCCACCTTTCTCTCTCTCTCTGATAAGTACACGACAACAAAAACATAAAGAAATAAAATATTCTCATTTTTTTAGTTAGGCAAGGCAACAAGATTTGTGGGGCCCCTTAATTATTACATTTCTCTCTGGTTGGATTGCAGACTCCATGGAGGCAGGGACCACTTTCTATTTTGTTTATCATTGTGTCCCTGGTACTAAGCAGGTACCTGACATCGAAAGATATTGAATTGATTTTTAAAGAAGTGATATGTGTATGAATGAGTAAATGGTGACAAAACTCTTTCAGATGTGGACTCCTCAATTTTAAGTACAGTTTATGGGAAAATCAGAAAAGAAACAGCTCTCCAACCACATCTCTAGCTTTTTTTTTTTTTTTTTTTTTTGTCCAGAGCTAAATAACAGCTAATTTACAAAATAAAACATATGTTGAATTTCTATACAGGGTGAAGTGCTTGCCATTCACTCCCTCACCCCACTCTTTTGTTATGAGTTACAAAAATAAAACTCGTTTGCAAAAGATCATGAAACTAGCTTGTATAAATACAATTATTGAAAGAAATGGAATGGATGTGAAGAAAAGGCCCAGGAACCAGACAAGTAATGATACAGGTGATATTTACACCTGAAAACAAGAAGATGCATGCATTATTATGTCCACTGGATGGCGCTGCAGACTGATGGTGATGTCATTTCACAACCTTAACCCATACAGCAAATGAAACAAGTTAGAACAGTAATTCATATGTAAAAGTTCTTTCTTTTGTTTGATTTTTACAGCAACTCTGAGCATGATTGTAGAGTGTGTGTGACTACCCCTTAAATACAGCCCTTAGACTCCACTAAACAGAACCTGCCTCTCAGGAGATTTGAAACAAATTTTAATGGAACTATTCCCTTTAAAATGGCTCATTCACATTTGAGCTACTTGTTCCAAAGTTATTAACTGGTGACCTTCGGTTCCTGTCTCCAGTTTCAAAATTCTGCCTCATAAAAAGGCCATCTCTATGGAAGGGAGACCGAAATAGCTGGCCTATATATTCCTGGTGGTGGCTCTTTCACTGTCTGCTCAGTAAATATGCCAGGACACTGGGAGCAGGTTGGGCACCCCTAACAGTGGGCTCCAATTCTGGCCCTTCCACTTACTCTATGAGTGTCTGTCTAGTCAGTTAAACTTTTCAAAACTGTATCAGGTCAAAAGCAAATAGAAATGTTTTAATTGCTAGAGGGCATGTGTGCTTGCCAGAAAGAAGGGAAGACTGAGAGACAGAGAGAAAACACCCCCTCCCACCACAGGTCATAGTCACACCTCGATCTCTTCTCCTCCATTTCTCCCTCCTGGCAGGATTCGGGGCAGACACAGACGCTTGCCCACTGTGCTTTTCAATGACCAGAGCTGGGATTTGAATCACAGTTGATCATGTGAGATCTGGCTTTCTACGCACAATGCTTAACCACCACACTAAGGATCAGCTCACGAACAGATATATTTCACCCTGTTTACCTTACTGTCGTCTTCTATGACGATAAATGAGTTAACATGTGTAGCGCAACATGTTCTGTGGATGGACATTATTACTTCTTTCTCTGAAAGACTGCTCCATGCTTATTCAAGTCCCTCTTTAAATCCTGCTCAATTCATGCTTCCAGTATGGAAGACTCCCGGCCTCTTGAACCATAAGGTCACTGTGGACGTCCTTCATCTCAATGTACTTACTGTCTACCTGTTTATTAATTTACCAGTCACATGACTTAATAGCCTTGGTATTTTACTCTATTAGCTTTGTAGTTTTAGCTTTTGTATTTAGATCTTCAATCATCTGAGCCTTACTTCAAAATGTTATGTGGAGTAGGGACCCACCTTCTTTTTTATTTTTTAATGTGATGAATGAATTTCCTAGGACCATTTGTAAAATAAGCCACATTTTACCCATTGATTTGTGGAGCTATTAATCTCCTGTTCTACATGCCATCTCTTCTGTCCCATCTGCGCATGTACCAAGAGCATGCTTTTATTATTACTATGTTTTTTAATTTGCTGCAAGGCATGAGTGCTCACTAGAAAGAGACAGAGAGAGAGAAGGAAGAGGGAGAAACTACTTCCCAGGAGAGATGGCCATGCTGCAGTCCTTTTTCCTCCATTCTCCTCTTAGGATTTTAGACAATCATGCACACGTGCCCAGCATGTTTCTCAAGCAGATGAGTCTGGGACTTGAACTGCACAGTAGCCAAGTAGGATCCAGCCACCATAACCACCATGTCACCAGCTGGCTCTAGAGTGTCATTTTAAATACTGCCTTAATGTCTTTGTCATTTGTCTTAAAATCTGGTAGATTGTCACAAATCTGGCTTCCCCTGTTTACTCTTCACTTTCTATATATCTGTTCTTTCAGGTAGTATATATGAAACATTGGGGGGGGGTTACTTTCATATACATTGAAAATATTTCAATTCTTAAAACAATTCTTTGAAATTTTCCATTGGAGATGTATTGAACTTCATAGATAAGTTTTGGAAAACTCAGTATCTTTGCAAAGTTATGACATCCTATCCATGAATATTATTTTGTATGATCAGTTCCTTTAACAAGAACATTTTTTTCTTCTCTGCAAAATGTTTGTTCATTCTGTTAGGTTAATTACTAGATACTTCAGACTTTTTATTGTAACTATAAATAAAGCCTTTTTGTTGTTATGTTTTCTAGCTTTTATTGCTCAATAGAAGAACATTATTGATTTTTCTAAGACAGATCCTTACATGAGGCTACCTTGCTGAATTCTTCAATTAGGTCTTATTGTTCATTTATTTGGCATTTCTGTATAAACGATCACATCACTCACAAGAATGACACTTTTGTATCTTCTTTCCTGAACTTACACTGGTTTCTCATTTCTGGTTCTTGTCTTTCTGCATGATTGTGACCTCTAACGCTATATGAGTACGCTCACTAGTGGCAAGGATTCCTGTCGTGGGGTCGTCTGATCTCTCTCTTTTATATATCTCTACTGCCAATTTGTGGTTTTCGTACAAATAAAACTTAAAAGAATTGCAAAGTGATAATTTGGAGCATCTCTATTTAATAATATCTTTATTTTAATTTTACAGAACATATGTGCTCACTGGAGAGAGAGAGAGAGACAGAGAGAAAGAGGAAAAGTGAGAAATCACCCCCCGCGGGGATGGCCGTACCTTAATTGCTTCTCCTCCATTCTCCTTTTGGGATTTCGGGCATGGGTACACACATACCTGGGGTGTTTTTCAAGTTGTCAGGTCCAGGACTCAAACTGTACAGTCAGCCATATGGGATACAGCTGCCTTAACCACCATGTGACTGGCTGACCTAGTAATACCTTTTGTATCTTGTAGTTTCTTTTATCCTAAGTTTTTATTTATTTCTTCTAAGAGAAGAAGAGAGAATGACAAAGAGAGGTATCCCCCCAAGAGGATCCTCACACTGTGACCCAGCCCAAGTCCGGGTCATGGGCACGTGTGCACAACCTGACCCTACACTTACATATGTGTGTGTATGTGTACACTTTTTTTTTTAAGAGAGTTTTTTTTTTTTTTTTGGCTATAGAATATGTGTGCTCACCAGAGAGACAAAGGCAGGTAAGACAAAGACAGAGAGACAGAAAGGGAGAAATCACTCCTCATGGGGTGGGTGGATATGCAGCATGGTCTTCTCTTCTCCTCTATTCTCCTCTCAGGATTTTGGGCATGTGTACACACATGCCTGGCATGAGTTTTAAGTGGCTGGGTCTGGGACTCGAACCACAGCTGACTATGTGGGAGTCCAGAAACATAAGTATTACGCCATCCGCTGGTCCCCTACACTTTATATTTTAAAGTGCTTGTTCACATAAAAGATTTCCTGATGTTGAGCACTAGCAGAATGGAAATCAACTCATGATCTCTACATTCTAGGGTTTACTTTCTTGGGAAATCTTCGTGCTCTGAAGCGAGAGACTTCTCAAAGTCAGTTTGTCAGTCAGAAGCTCTCTGTCTCTGCGTGCGCCCTGCATCCTCTGTGTTCCTGTCGGCCATTTTGTAGGCCTAGGGCTTTGGACTTCCCAGCCATCAGAATCATGAGTTTATAAATAAACTTCTATCTTCTTCATAAAATAAAATTTTAAAAAGTCAATGAAAATAAATGTGCACCCTGAAATATGTTTAAAAATGGACTTCGGAGTAACAAAATATCTCAGCCGGACAATCTGTTAAGAGACTCTTAGACTTCTGGAGGCTGCAAGGTTCAGTGACACCATACAGCCGGAAGTGGAATTAATGTCTTAAATTCTGTATCTTGTCTTTCATGATCTGTCTAAGGGAGCCGATAAGGTGCACATACCTAAGGATCTGAGAGCACAAGACTGGTTGGAATGCTCTTAAAGACATACAACTGGGGAAGAGTTCACAGGAAGCAATGTTTTAGGATGTGAAGCATGCAGAGAGCCCGAGGGGTTCCAGACCTCGGTGCCCCAGTTTAGTGCCCCCAGCATCAACATTTAAAACATTTTCTTGCATTCCTGACACTTAACCTGACTCTGTACACCACAGGACAAAACAAAACAAAAGGACACTGCTTTTAGTCCAATTTGGGAAAGAAGAAAGCAAGGTTTATAGAGACTAGAAATGGAGCTGGGTTTCAAAAGCAAGAGGAGTTCCTATTCACTGCTGTCTCTCTTAACACACCTTTTCTTGGCTCCCTGTTCACTGTAACGCAGAACAGCTCAGCCACACTGATTCCTTGTCTTTTTATGGAAAGACAAAAAACTCTTCTGATTATTGTACATGTGTGACCCATTTTCTCTGGAAAGTAATTGGTCTTTTGAAAAGGAGCGCAATAAATGCTCCTAGTTAATACATGAAAGTCTGCCTGCTTCCTTTTTTTTTTTTTTTTTTTTTGGGAGATTTTCACTATAGAGCGCGTGTGCTCGCCAGACAGACAGAGAGAGACATAGAGACAGAAAGCAAGAAATCACCCCCCAGGGGGGATGGTCACGCCACAATCCCTTCTCCTCCGTTCTCCTCTCGGGATCTTGGGCACGCACGCACACGCGCCTGGTGTGAATTTTAAGTCACCAGGCCTGGTACACGAACCGCAGTCGACTACGTGGGAGTCCAGCGACATAGCTATTACGCTAACTGCTGGTTCCTCGCCTGCTTCCTTTTTAAAATGGCTATGGAATTCTGAAATTCCGATGGATGATGGACAGTTTTTATTGATCACCAACCTGAAGAGATGGACTTTGTGTCATCCAATGTCAAGCTGGTGTTTCTTTTGGAAACTAGTACATGGTAGGGAGAAGAATGTTCCATCCCCAGTGTTGGGCTTCTACATTTTGTTGTATTGCTCATAGATAAGGAATGAACAAGAACGCAAAAGAGTGGGCAATTCATTGCATTTTACATAATTGTATGGGAGATTAGGCTAACATTCACAGGTACAGACTCATTTTACTCAGCCAAATTCTGGTTTATTTTGGTGTTTTCTCTTAAAGTACATTGAGAGAAAGCACATCGCCCCTGGCTCTGATTGTCTCGTTCTGATATGATTTACAAGCCTGGCTCCTGAAGACATCGTCTGTGACTTTTGGACCCGGAGATTTTTTCCATTCTGACATTTTTATGATTCTATGAAATTGGAAAGGACAGGAAAGTCACAGGAAGAATGACTTACAAGAATGCAGGAACGGTTAGAAGTTAAAGTAGCCCCTAACCCAGAGACTTTTGGGAAAATATTCATGCTTGCCCTAGGCGTTTCCCCTTTGCTTTGGAAGACTGTAACTAGAGTGAAGTTACATGTTGAAGAATGAGCTACGAGTTTCTACAGACTGTGTGGGCAAGGCAAAATTTGTAGTTTCAAAGGGCAACCTTAAAAGCAGATGCTAGGATCACAGTGAGTCTACCACTTTTTTTTTTTATTGTTTTATGCTTTTTTTGGAGCTGGAAACCAGATTGTCGTATCTGCTTTTAACACCAGATGCCAAAGTCAGCACCTATTATCAGAATTATGTTGCACCAAAAGATCTTAAGCACTTGAATCACATTAGATTGGTTCCCAAAAGGCCAACCACGTGGTTCAGGTCCTGAACTCAATGGCTTGAAAAACATGCCGGACACATGTTGCATGTGTGCTCCAAATTCCGAAAGGATAATGGGAGGAAAGGGATCGTGGCATAGCCATTACCCGGGGGATGATTTCTCACTTTTCCTTTCTCTTTGTTGAGCACATATATCCTAAAGCAAAAGCAAAAGTGAAAGACTTTTCTCTTAATTCCATTGTTAGACAGCATGTAATTTAATTCAAGCATCAGATGATTTCCACATGTCTCTTTTTTTAATGTTCTTTCAGAGGAAAATATAATCATTGTTTTTAATTTGTACTTCAAATCATTTTAAGCTTAATTTTAATTGATCGAATTAAATAAATGTTAATTTAATTATTGCCCAAATGGATCTGTGCCGAGCTTTCCTAGTAACAGTGTAACACATTTGGAACTGAATGAGTTCCTTCAGGTTGGGGGGCAACAACTATGGACTCTGGGATGCGATATTAAGAGTCTAGGACCATCAACAGTGCCAGGAGAACAAAAGGTGGCAGAATTGTGTTAAATCAGCCAGATGTCATGAACGAGTCGGCAGCGACTCATCTGTTTTATGTACATATACGTGAAGTGACACTGTGTCTTTATGTCACTGACCTTTGGTCCACTGTTCTCAAGAAGCACTTGACTGCATGTACATTTTCTTGTGAACAGTCTGTACTGTGTGTGTTGTCATTACAGCATTGCCATCATGCCTGACTTGGTAACTAGGTGGAGCACTGGACAGAGAACACAGAAAAGAGGAAACCCAGAACCCTGCCCATCAGAGTCCCTGGTTTCTAAGATATCCAAATACACAAAGATAACTGTCTGGACACAGTGTCATAGGTAAACACTAAGTAAACACTAAGAATTGCTCCTCTTGCTTCTAAAGTCCTTAACACTAAAGGACATAGAGAACAGAGAAAACATATATACATTAAATATAGCAAGTGGGTAGTGGCCCAATTAGACTGGAAAAGATCACACATAAGCTACAGCAAAGTCCAAGCAATAATATATATACATATATACATACATATATACACACACACACACACACACACACATATATATGTGTATATATATATATATACATATATATATGTCTACTTGTTTATTTTTTTCATTAGACAGAGAGACAGGCACTCCCAACAGGGTCTTCACAACACAATGAAGTCTCAGTGTGTCTGGATCACAGGCAGGGGTCAGGCATGCTCAGGAAGGTCCCAGGACTTGAACTCAGGACCTTTCCTAGGTGAGTCTAGTTATGTTATTATTTTACCACCACCTGGACCTAAGCAACAATAATTTAATCCTTGGTTTGTGGAATCAGTTAACAATTTTCACGTGATATGAAAAAAACTTTAATTTTTCAAAAAGGGTTTTATGTATTTATGTAAGTGTGTTCCTATTATTACAAGAATTGTTCTGCTTAACAACAAGGAAAGTTTACTTTCAACAAGGAAAGTTTACTTTTATTTATTTATTTTTAAAATAATTATTTTATTTAATTTTTAAATTTCTTTTTATTTTTTAATTTGACCAGAGAGGGACAAAGCAAGTGAGAGAGAGAGAGAAAGTGAGAAAGCAAGCCACCAGGTTCAGGACTCAAACCACAGTTAGCCTGGTGGAAATCCAGCACCCTTAACCACCATACCACCTGCTGGCCCCTGAGGAAAGTTTATTTCTTTTAAAAGATATTTCTGCTATGGGCACATGTACTCTCTGGAGAGACACAAAGAGAGAAATCACCCCCCAGGGGGGATGGCTATGCTACAGTCCCTTCTCCTCCATTCTCCTCTTAGGATTTTGGGCATGTACCTGGTGTGAGTTTTAAGCTGCCAGGTCTAGGACTCGAACCAAGGTGAACTATGTGGGAGTCCATAACCATTATGGCATCACTGGTCCCAACACCGAGGAAAGTATTAACATTACTACCATTCTAATTAAAGCTTTAGGCATGTAGAATAGGTTTTAAAGACTTTTGATGGATAAGGAAATAAATTATTTAACAGGATGGGGTAGAAATTGACTACAGTGCGTAACATTTTGTCAATTAAATTGAGTATTATTGATTGGTTGATTTATTATATTGTGGGGTTGTTGGAGAAACTGGTGAATGTTATTTGTTCTAGAAGACATTATTGCAGCTGTGAAAACCACTTCAATAACAAGTCAGTTCCAGTAAGGAAATAAATTCCGTGTGCTCGGCTTTGGATTCACCCTTCTTTTCCATTCCCAGTAACTCACGACATCCCATTGATTTGGGGACCTGAAAGAGATCTTTTCTCATTCATTTTCTCACTATTACTGGTGAGTCAGAAGTCTCCTAAGTGGCTTCTTCTTCTTCTTTTTTTTTGTTCCAAAACCCTCCCCACTCTCATCTCTTAGCAAGAGCTGCAGGAATTCTCCTTTGAATCACGTCACTTTCTTAGAAAAGGGAAGTCCAAATGCTTCTCTTGGTTACTTCAAGAGATCTAAAGCTCCATGAGGTTTTCAGGAATGTGAATGACATTATCCATTCCCCTACTCACAATTATTTCCCACTACTTTTAAATATCTTTATTCTCTCTCACACACTCACCGGAGAAGAGAGAGGGGGAGGCAGACAAAGGGAGAGTAAGCCATCCCTTAGGGGGAGGGCCGTGCTGCGATCCCTTCTCTTCCACTCTCCTCTTAGGATTTTGGGCACCCACGTACACGCACGAGCGTGGTCTGGCCCTTGAACCGCACAGTGGCCGGGAAGGATCCAGCTGCCGTAACCGTCACGCCACCAGCCGGCCCACTACTATCTATTTTCTTACCATGTGCTAAACAGAAGGGGAAATTAGAAAAGGCAATGACTGAGGAAGAGAGCATTTAATCTGCATTTTTACAATTCCAGTTCATCCTGCCCTTGCCTGTGGATGACTGTGAAGGAGACAGTGGCTGCATTTTTTTCCCTCTGAAGAAATGGAAGTTAGAAAAGTGAAGTTAGGTTTCCCAAGTTGATACTTGCCCAGGACTAGGAAGCTGCCAGCAGAGCTGGGGCTCTGGTGTAGGTCCATCTGTGTCCCTTCCTCTTGCCGACACCCTATTCATTTATGCTAGTGCTCCCCCTAACCGCCACTACCAGCCTGCACCTGGAAAACCCGCCCTTCTGCTTCAGTTTCAACGTCCAGGTCCCGAAGACAGCCTATCTGCATCCTCCAGATCTCCCTAAGCAACTCTTCCTAAACTACCTGAAAACTTAGCCTCTTTGTTTGAGCCCTAAACTGGGTAAAGTCCCACCTATGTGTTCTCATAGCATCCCACTTTTTTTTTTCTTTTGAAAGGTTTTCTCTATAGGACGCGTGCGCTCACTAGACAGACAGAGACATAGAGACAGAAAGTGAGAAATCACCCCCCGGGGGGATGGTCACGCCGCAATCCCTTCTCCTCTATTCTCCTCTCGGGATCTTGGGCACGCACGCACATGCACCCAGCATGAGTTTTAAGCCACTGGGTCTGGGACACGAACCGCGGTCGACTACGTGGAAGTCCAGCGACATAGCCATTACGCTAACTGCTGGTTCCCAGATCCCATTTTTGTAACACCACATATTTTCCCTGAACATTTTATTGTTACATAAAAAACATACAGAAAAGTGCACATAAGTGTATAGCTTGATGAAGTATCAAAAGGCAAAATTACCCAACAGATTAAGAAGTTAACATCAGAAGACTGTCCCCCTTAAGCACCCGTTTAGTCATTAGCTATACCTTCTTCCTCAAAGTTCATTGTATCTTAATTTTTAAACTAATTCTTTTCTTTTCTTTTTCTTCTTCTTCTTCTTTTTTTTTTTCCATAGGATGGGGGTACTTGTCAGAGAGACAGAGATAGTGAGAAGGAAAGTGACAAACCAGCCCCAAGGGGTATGGCCATGCCATAATCCCTCTTCTTCATTCTCCTCCTAGGATTCTGGGCATGCATGTACACGCACTTGGCATGAGTTTCAAGCTGCTGGATCCAGGATGCTTATGATGGTCGGCCAAGTCGAGTCCAGTGCCTTAGCCACTATGCTATTTACTGGACCCAAATAAATTATTTTTTTGTCTGCTTTGAAATACTGTATTAAGTCAACCATGGAGCTATGGAGATGGCCCCATAGCTCAGTGGCTAAGGAATCCCATATGGTATGAATCCCAGCTCTGGTGACTTGAAAAACACACCAGGCATATGTGCATGCATGTTCAAAATCCTGACAGGATGGAGGAAAAAGATGGAATGACCAAGTCCCATAGAGACATACTTTCTCTCTCTCTGGAGAATGTGTGCACCCTCTGGCAAAAAAGACAAAAATTAAAAAGGGACCAGTCCCATAGACTAGTACTTTAGGGAGCTGGATCCCACATGGGTGACCACAGTTTAGATCTCAGCCCCAGTGGCTTGAAGAACACATTGTCCTCTATTATGGGCAGTTGCCATGCCTCCTCAAGTTTATGCCTTGCATAAAGGCAATGACCAACATCCTTCGCAGTAGTGGTTTTAGTCACGTTTTACTTATGGAAATCTTAGCTGAATAAATTCCCCCAGATCCATTTTTGAGCAAACTCCTAGTCGGAGAGCTATAGAGAATTAAGTTGTCCTTTTCCAGTTATCCTGTTAGGAATACATCCCATGGAACATGCTGTTAGGAATACACCCCATGGAACATGCTGTTAGGAATACACCCCATGGAACATGCTGTTAGGAATACACCCTACTCCTTTAGATAAAAGACACCTCTGCATGCATGTTATTTGGCATCACAGTGCTTAGTCAATATTTGTCCTTGTTTATTGATCCCTTGTTCTTTCTTGACTTCCCTGTCCTTGCTCTGTTCCCTTCCCACCCTCTTGTACTTGATCTGACCTCTCATTTGTGTGACAACACTTGGGACTCTTCTGGCACTTCTCCACCTCCCAGAGATTAGAAACCAGATCGAATACATTGATTGACTGCAGAAGTGATAAAGTTCATGGAAAATGTGTATTATGAAAAAACTTGAGGGAACCAGCAGTTAGCGTAATGGTTATGTCGCTGGATTCCCACGTAGTCGACCGCGGTTCGCGTCCCGGACCCGGTGGCTTAAAACTCACGCCGGGCACATGTGCGTGTGTGTGCCGAAGAGCCCGAGAGGAGAATGGAGGAGAAGGGATTGCGGCGTGACCATCCCCTCTGGGTGGTGATTTCTCGCTTTCTGTCTCTCTGTCTCTCTCTGTCTGTCTGGCGAGCACACGTGCCCTATAGCGAAAACCTCTCAAAAAAAAAAAAAAAAAAAAAACTTGAGAGGAGAAGGGAGAAGGGATTGTGTCATGACCATCCTCCCTGGGGTGTGATTTCTTACTTTCCCTCGGCAAATACATCCCACAGCAAAAACTAAAGAATTTAATACATGAATAAATAAAAATGAAAAAGTCTTGGAATCTATGACTGGATTTCTGAGTTGCTATAATTCGATTATAGATTCCTAGGCTGCATGAATACACATAAAATTGTGATTTAAGGGCTGAAACTTGGCCTGGTAGTTAAAGCATCTGGATCCCACATGGCTGACTGAATTGTCTGAGTTCCAGACCTCACAGCTGAACAAACACACCGGGCATGTGTGTGCATATCCAAGACCTCGAGAAGAGAATGGAGAAAGGATTACAGTCTGACCGTTCCCCAGAGGGAGTGCGTTCTCAGCTTCTCTTTCTTTGTCTTTCTCTGATGAGCATGTGTGCCCTTTGGCAGAAATTTTTTTTTTTAAATTGTGATTTAAGCACTTTTTGTTCTAGTAGGAATTCCTAATTGTTATTGATAATGAGAATGAAGGGAAGATATACAGTAAGCCTCCCTATCAGAACTGGCGTCATTCTTTACTAGGAAAAAGCAAGCTCTGGATACGACTTGCCATTTCGTTTGGTAGGAAAAGTAAAAATGCAGCAAATGCCTCCAGAGTTGAGCCTTAACTCCACTGCAGAGTTTGACCCTTGAGCAAGTCACTTACTTTGATCCCATTCTTTCTTTGGATTACATGAGAGAAGGACTAAGTGCATGCCCAAGATCCCCCGAGAGGAGAATGGAGGAGAAGGGATTGTGGCACGGCCATCCCCCAGGGGGTGATTTCTCGCTTTCTATCTCTCTGTCTCTCTCTGTCTGTCTGGCAAAACCTCTCCAAAAGAAAAGACAGGTGAGACTCAAGGGCCAGGATAAGAGAAAAAATTGACCCCAGCTTTCCCTCTGGGGAATCCCTGTGCAAACTGGGAGGTCAGGGGAGAGAGAACGCAGCAGGTTTAGGTGTATCAAGGCTATGCAGCAGCAAGATCAACTGGGGACACCTTGGTCACTTGCTAGGTGTTTGGGTGTAAGGTCTAGAAAAGAGAAGTCCAATTTGGACTCAAGAGGATGATCTATTAGATCATGTCACTTTCCCTTCTCCTGTAGTTCAGGTTCTATGCAATGACCTCTCAGGATGTGCAAGCCAGGCTCAGAGCCTGCAGAGCTCTTTCAGCACTGAGTGCACACTGGCTCAAGAACATCCGGGTCCAAGTCAGGGATGTGCTCCTTCGGGATCCCTTTTGAGTCTGCTCTACACTTGAGTTCACTCTGGGTCCTCTCAGGAACCAGAAGTCTAGCCAGGTCAGTTTCTGGGGGACATAGTCATTAGCTGTAAACATTTCCATCCTCTTGAGTGGCAGTCTCCTAAACTCCCAGGCTAGTATCTTTTTTTTTTTTTTTTCCAGGCTAGTATCTTGATTTTCATTTTAGCAAGCTGCTTTATTTTCAGCTGCTGCTCCTCTCAGGCTCTGCAAGGGCGGAGAGCTATCTGCTCTGCCCACTGTGCGATCCCCAGCACTGAGAGTAAGCCTGACTCAGAGCAGGCTCTCAAACATTTGTTCAAAGAATTACCTGTTATTTAAGATAAGCCAAGCATCAGGACACACAGTCCAACATCAGTGAGCAGGCAGTAAACATAGGGAACATTACTTCATAACTGTCCTTGGGAGATGAGTAAGTTGAAAAGCATTTGTTTGGGTGAATTTGTGAGTAACTGACACCATAAAATGCAAAAAGACCTGGAACTGGGGTTGGTCCCATAGCACAGCAGTTCGGCCTGTGCTTAGTAAGCCAGATTCCATGAGGCTGACCACAGTATGAATTTTGGCCCTGGCAGCTTGAAAAACATGCAAATCTTTAAGGGGAGGGCAAATGCAAGGGAAGGATTGCAGCCCAACCATGCCCTGTTGGGGGCAGGTGGAGTACGACCTTTGTCTCTCTCATTCATGGGATCAACAAAAGACCTAGAATTAGGCGGGCTTCATGGTGCAGCAGGAAAAAAAATGGGAGCAGCTGGATTCCATTGAAGCAATCTAGGTTCAAATCCCTCGCACACACAAGTACCCAAGGTTTGACAGGCTGGAGGACTGGACGAAGGAGACTGAGGTGTGACCAGACCTCGTGGAGTGTACACCCTTCTCTCTCTTTCTCACACAGAGGCGTGCTATCATGAATATAAAAGAAGAAATCAAGGTGTAGAATATAGATTGACTGCTATTGGAAGCAAACCACCACACTAAAAATTACAGTAGCATATTTGTGGCTGTAAATTTTAAACTGACCCACTATTGCCCCCTCAACTGATAAATACAAAATAATACCACGCCATTTGCGTAAATATTTTCCAAGGTTTTATTGCAAACCCAAATCGGTTTATCACACACAAAAAAAGTTGTGTGGTGGCAAAGAAGGAAGGATTGTACATATTATAACCATGTTAATTACAGTACATTAAAATGGTGGTTTACATTACAAATAAGCTGTAAGTTTAAATATACTAATGTTACATAACCCAATGTACAGACTTTCTTTATACAATACATACAATTATTAGGAATGCAAAAACAAAACAAAACAAAACAAAACAAAAACAAAAAAAATTTCAAACATAAATAATGCCCATTTTACAGGTGACATTTTTAACAATGAACACACCAACAGCTTTGACCGACAACTGGGGCATTGGTCCATAAAAACCCTTTCTAAAAATAGAAATATTTGTAGCAGCAATGCTTTCTTTAAGCATCTGGATACAAGTCATTGCAAGACCATTTCAATAAATTTTAGTTATTAACTATTATCTTACAAAAAAAAAAACAGTCTACACATAAATTTATCTTCCAAATATGGAAGAAACAAACAATGTCCCACATTGTAGTGTCCTGCAAGTGTCACATTGATGCTTATAACAAAATCCACCTGTGATCAAGCACGCCGCACTCACACCACTGTTCACACAGTAAGTCCACAAGGAAAAATAAAGAACTGAAACACACTGCGAGAGGAAAAGCTTTGGAGCTAACACGATCTCATCAGAAAAGGCACATGTCATGATCTTCGTCATCAGAGCCCAGACAGACCCGCAAAGGATCTTTCTTAGAACAGTGTCCTTTTTCCACTAACAAGACTATTGCTTCTGTCTAAGGCGGCACTCTCATGCTTCTTTCAGAGATAGCACCACGTTGGAAGGAAGAATGAAAAGGGAAACCTCACGAGCTCACTGAGAGGAGGATGTGCTCTTCAAAAAGCTTCCAGCAAACAGTGTGCAATCAGATTGCTGAGCTTCCAGAGATGTGCAAATTCTCTTTTAAGATGTCCTTGTCAGCTGGCAGCTCCGCCCAAAGGCTAACTAAAACATTTAAACTCACGCGGAAAATCCTTCAAAACCAACCCTAAGAATGATTAGAGGAAAGAATCCATGGGAGGTGCATATGAAAAGCCCAAGAAAGCCTCAGCAGCTTCCTTGACACTGGCTGTGATGAGGATGCTGTCCGGAGACCTGCCTGTGGAGTTGGGGACAGGCTCTTCGGTAAACTCAGGATCAAAGTGCCGCAGGTCACTGGGGCCACTCTGTAACAGAGGAAGGCGAAGGACACACTCAGTGTCAACAATTCACACTTGACACAGAGCAGAGAAGTCTTGATTTAGGCTTTTACTATTGGAGCTCAATTCTACGATGCTGTATTTAAACTCCCATAATATTCATTTCAGACATAAGACCCCCAAAGGCCGTACACTAGGTTTAAGTCATGATAATGTTAATTTTGCTTTCTGGTACTATCACTGAAAAGGTATGTTTATAAGTTATGTGAGTTTTCTTGCCACAGAAATTCTACTTTTCCTCTAGGTAAAACACTGGCTCTATGAATAAAGTATCTATCAGCTTATTCTTTGTACCCCTGCCCTCTCCCAATCCATTTTGACTTGAAGAAATGCCCTTTGGGCCTCACTAAGAAGAGACAGATACTTACCACATTTGGGTTAAAAGGAGGAGTAATCTTCTTATTAATGAGATCATCCCAGTTAATTATGGAGAAGAAGACGTGATTCTTAATCTCCATCTGTTGAGAAGAAACCCCAGATTAATTTAGACAGGCTGACTTCAATAAGGGCAGTGAAATCTAGTGTGCTTCCCAGACAGCCCCAAACAGGAAAACGCGACTCACAAAGTCATCCTTGGCTCCGAGCCGCTTTGTCCTGTCCTTCTGCAGGAGGCCTTCCAGGAGGTTTCTTGCAGAGTTGGTAATATTTGGTTTCAACTGGAGGGGCTTGTTCAGAATGTTGTCATACATCTCAGCTGTGTTTCGGCTATAAAAAGGAGGCTGGAAGGAGAAAAATAACCTTGGACTTAACTGGAAGTTTTGGAGAACATGTATTACCACCCCCCCTCACCCCCCCAAAAAAGACTTGAAGTCCAAAATGTTAAGCTGGATTTGAGTCTTTCCCTTGATAGTTTCTTTGTTCTTAATTCTGTCAATTGTCTGCTTTACCCTTCTAGAGGGTGATAAAGGTTAATAAGCCCCAGCCTTCATTACCACACAGTTCAGGATGGTCCTAGCTAGTAAAATGTGCAAGGAATAAAAGGAAAATTCACTAGGTAAGCGATGACTCTTACATAACACTTATAAAATAACCAGTGAGCCTGTCTTATGTGCTTTTGGAAAGCTTACTGATAAGGGCAAGACACAATGACTGGCCTGCATTTTGGCCTGTGCCCAGATAAGTGTGGATTGTAGGAAGACAATGTACTAAGGAGCAGGGACAGTATTCCATGATTCCCAGTGAGTCACTCACCAGGCCATACAGCATCTCATATAAGACGGCTCCCAGGCACCACCAGTCCACAGTCCTGTCATAAGGCTGCTTATGAAGCACCTCGGGTGCCAGATACTGAAAGACAGACCAGGAAAAGGCAGTTTAGAACCTGTAAGACCACCCAAACCCCAAACTAGGCATTTACTTTGAAAGGACTGAGACATGCACAGTCAACTTAGAGGCTATACTTCATTCAGTTACTTCTAATTACTTTTTTAAGGCTAACCGGCCACCTTTGTGTACTGGTTTTAGGAAGTTACGGGGTATTTAACAGACAACTTCCTTGGAGATTCAGAAGCTTGTATGATGTGGGCCTTACAAATAGCTGGTTTTAAAGAAAGCGAACAGGAGGCCTTAGAATTTCTCATGTTGCATCAAACAGCAAAGCAAATGTATTTTGCTTGCATTCAATTGCATTAGAAGAGCTGACTCTTCCATTAGGTGAGGACATTACTCCCAATCTCTCGCCTGGAAGGTGGGAGTAGGCCAGGCACCAAATCAAGAGTGCTCCTACCTCAGGCGTGCCACAGAAGGTGGATGTCGTGCCGTTGTGTTCGATGTTCTCCTTGCAGAGCCCAAAGTCAGTAAGGACAATATGTCCCTGTGAGTCTAGCAAAATGTTCTCTGGTTTTAAGTCTCTGTTTAAAAAAAAAGTGAATGGAAAGGTAGCACAGGTTAATTTCAGTCCAGAAGACATTATCTGTAAAGACAATTGCTAAGGGCATTAAGGAGCATTTCACATTGACTGTAGTTGCGTAGTGAATACAAAAGGGAGCCCCTTGTCTGCTAATCTATGCTGGATTAGGCAGATCCTAGTTGGCTGGTTCCCTAGTGGCATGAAGTCAAGATAGGTCACATGCTAGGGGCATCTGGTTTTAGGTGACCAAGTTACACATAATCACAAATTCCGTTAAGGTTCCAGCAAAGGCTAGAAAAGTACACTGGCAAGTAATTTTCAGAGCTCTGCAACTCACCTATAAACGATGTTCAGAGAGTGCAGGTAACCCAAGGCACTGGCTATTTCAGCAGCATAGAAACGAGCCCGCGGCTCCAGGAAGCAGCGCTCCCTCTGGAGATGGTAGAACAACTGCAGAAGACAGGACAACATTAGTCTGGGTTGCCAAAGCATTTAATTAGTCTTGACATATATAGCCCAAGAGAACAATTACAGGAAGGAGCCCAAAATAATCTATTAACTATTGGAAATCTGTGGGGTTAAAGAAAATGCTCATTCTGCTCATTTTCCCCAGCCCCTACTCTCCACCCGAGTTATCTCTGAAAACTTTGCTTTCAAACTAAAACCCTGCAGGTGTGCAGACACACCGATTGTTGTCTTGCGCCCCCTCCCCCCCTGCTCACCTCACCACCGTTAATGTAGTCTAGGACAAAGTACAACTTGTCAGCAGTCTGGAAAGAAAAGTGAAGGCCCACTAGGAAAGGGTGTTTCACATTCTTCAGTAGAACATTCCGCTCTGACATAATATGTTTCTCCTAGGAAAAGGACAGTAAAGATTTAGAGGCAAATTTCAACTCAGCGCCCAAATTCCCAAAAGTATC
This sequence comes from Tupaia belangeri chinensis, assembly GCF_000334495.1. Lineage (NCBI taxonomy): Eukaryota > Metazoa > Chordata > Mammalia > Scandentia > Tupaiidae > Tupaia > Tupaia belangeri. The sequence continues at coordinate 7,353,643 of NW_006159583.1, forward strand.
TCTACCTCCAATACCAATCCATCAAGCAAGTCTCATACCTCCTTCTTTTTCAGGATCGCTTTCTTCTGTAAAACTTTAACTGCATAGAACACTTCTTCTGCCTTGTGTCTTGCTAGAAGAACCTGGAATTTCAATTAAAAAAAAATAATTTCTTCCATCCTCACCCAAGGAGAACATAAAATGAATACAAGAAAAGTGTATTGAAAAAGTCTTCAGATTTAAAATTACCTTTCCAAAACTGCCCTTCCCAATCACTTTCAAGAAGTGAAAGTCAGATGGTTTAGCATGAGGATTGGATGACGGACCAAGGTTGATTTGCTGAGAAGGACTTGGCTAGAAAAGAAAACATTTTCTGTGAATACCACTGCTTCAAATGAAGATATCTAAATAAAGTATAGGCAATATAAAAAATTTCACATCTACAGGTGACAAAAGCAAGTCCCTACACATCTAAACATACATTCAAACCTACTTTCATCCCTACATGTCATAATGTCAAAGGAGCGTGGACACAGCACACAGCCCTATCTTATAAAAAGAGAAAACTTCTTTGAAAATTGCCTTTTAAAATATTCCACTGACTCAGAACTTACTCATGTCACCTGTTAAGCCAAGAATTCCTGCCTTGATACTAATCTCTAAAAGTTCTATTTTAATCCATTAACATAGGAATGTAACGGACTCCTTTACAATTTTTCCTCCATGGATGTATCAGGAATAGAGAATACTTACTGGAGGAGAAGGGTTGGCGTTCATAAGCTCAGGCTCCTGAGGTTGGGAGATTTTCAAAATGGACTGAACTTCAGGGCTGCAAGAAATAAAGGAACAATTTAGAACCTTGCAACTTGTCACTAGAGGGCACACTAACACCGATGGTGAGTTTCTGGATCAAAATTTCTCGTAGAATTCAGTGCTTAAATGGAAAACATCCAGATATACTCAGTTAAAGAAAATAATAGTTAAAGAAAAGGAACCCAGTTAATACAGATATTAGGGTTCTCATTCATGGAGACAGGGTGTGAATTAGGTGAACTTGAAAAGTTCTTACATCTCCTGAACAATTCAAATCAATCATTTTAATGTTTAAAAAGGTTTAGAAAATTTAACTTTCATTTAACTTTAAATTTAACTTTAACTTTCATTTAACTTTAAATGAAATCTCCACCGGGGGCGGCAAGCGGGGAATCTTGGGCTTCCCAATCTACACATTAATGAGACTAAGTCCTATCATGCTGGTAAATTTAAACTACTTATTCTTATTTCAAGTCCTCCCGAACTTACTGTTTGCATGCATAGGAGTTATTGGCAATCTTCTGAATAAAGTCGTTCAACCCCATCCTCCTCTGTTTCATGAAAGCTGTGAATTAAAAAGGAAAAATAAGAAACGTTTAGAAGGCTTCGCCACGTCGGATTCTGCACACGCCACACACACTAATCTGATCCGGGACCTTCAAAACATTTCCACTTCGCGTAGCCTGCAGTAGACGCGCACTCACCGATGAGAATTGCTACCATTCCTCTCATTCTGGAGTAAGTGAGCGCGCCCCTAGCAGCCTCGGTTTTCACAGTCATCGCCAAGTAGTAAGCACAGTCTCGTCGGAGACGGAGACTAGCTCAGCACACACTGCGCTGGAGCTGCGCGGTCAGCCTTATAAAGGCTGCGATCCCGTGGGGGCGGAGTAATCGAAGCCGGGGGTGGAGCCGCGTAATCCGGCCCCGCCCATCCCCGCCCTCGGCCCCGCGCGACTTGCTGGCGGCGAAGCTGCCGGAGGCTGGCGGTTCTGTCCCTGGCGAGAGGGCTAATCTTGGGGCGAGGGTGGGGGGCGCGCGCGGAGCACCCGGGAGGGTCAGGCGTGGATCTATTATCAGCCTCCCTTTCCCAACCGGAGAGAGGGAAAGTACAGGCGGACGGGGCGGAAGGGAGGGAGGGTCCAGGGTACTTTTCCATCCTTCCCATTTATTCCACCGCGCGACGAAATCAGGGTGCAGCGCCGAAGCGCTTTCCGTCCGGAGCGCGGCTTTGTGCCGGCTCACCTCCTCCCTCGCGTCGGGAGCGCCCGATCCCCCGCCTCTGGCGCCGACCCGCTCTTGAAGTTCACAACTCGACTCCCGCCGCGCTGG